>NW_018397264.1:6382613-6637431 GCF_002168275.2 Theobroma umbraticum
ATGGGTGAGCGAGAAAGTGAGAAAGGGAGAGACCCAGAGAGAGAGAGAGAGAGGCTTACATGACTTTGTGGGGCTAGCTTTTTCAAGATTATGTTATGGCCACTTAAAAGCTCCCTAACATGTCTTGTTTGCCTCAAAAATCTTAGCACCTACGAGGTATGATTCCTGTGGGAGCCATATCCGACTAGATTGGGACAGTTTTCAGCATCGATTTCGTTTATGTTATGGGGGGTTGTTCACTTCAGCTTCGTCTTTGTCAATGGTTCACCACTGCCCAAAATTTCCCATTTAAATTCTGCAGTGGTGGTGACCACTTCATCTTTAAGTGTAGTTCAACCAAACGTTACCTAGAAACATACAATACTTGATTATAACATGCATGCTCATGCTAGGTAGCTACTCCCCACTTGCGGTCTCTACCCAACATTTGATCTTATTATATGGAAAAAAGGACCCAAACCCAATCAAAAACGAATGCCATCAGACCACAAAACAGCTATATCTGCCTCAGAAGATTTGCTTTTGGTGTGTTTTTCTTCTTTCACAAGGGAAATTGTAGTCCTAATGGAATGTCGTGGAAAGTTGCAAGCCGAAATATATATCCACCAAATCCAAGTTTGTGGGTTTGTGTAAATCAGGAAAGTCAACGACCAGGGAAGTCAATGGAGACTTAACTCAGAACTAAGACCATTCAATCCCTGAAATACATACTTCCCCCCCTCTCAAGCAGCTTGACAAGTTGAAAGTGATGTATCCCATGAAAATGAAAACCCAAAGCTCTCAAAGCATTTGGGCACTATCTTATCAAGCAATACAGTGGAAGCACATCCAAAAAAAACGAAGAGGTGGTGGGCCTTTTATGTACAATTTTAACAAAATTTTTGTGCGCATGGTACAGTAGCACTCAGCAAAGCCTCATACACATTCATTAGTGCTCCCAAAGGGAGGAAAAGAGGAACTACCCATTAATCTTTGAGGATTGCACTTGCACAGTAATTGCCACATGTGTGGCAATGGGTGCGCGTGCAAGCATGTATGGCGGCTAAAGGCAACTTGTTCCATGCCCAAGGAAGAATGCAGATGTCGACGAACCAAGGACCCCGTGGGGACTGTTTGTCCCAAGAATGAATTCAAGGCTGGACCTTTGTATGCCAAGATGTTAGGGCACACATTAGATGATGTGTAGTTAGCAGTGGGGCCAGGCCACGGTGGTTGTCGGGGGGCACATTGAACTGATGAGTGGGACCCAACCATGGGGGGCTTAGGCTGCATGATTTTGGGTTCTTTGGGAAGAAGAAGAAGAAGAAGAAGAAGAAGATGATGAAGAAAGGGGTGAGACTGAGAGGTTAGAAAGGTAACAAAGTGGGACCAAAAGATTAGGCTTAGGCCTTAGTTGGGTTTTCTCTTTTGGCAAGATCCTTTTCTTTGTCCATTCAAATTACCCAAAGCTTTTTCAAAAGATAAATTAACATCCTAACAAAGCAAGATTTTGGGGTTGCATCTTTTGATGTAAAAGGTGGGATTTTGTTGAGGGTTTTGGTTGAGTTTGAGACTTTTTAAGTAAGATTTGATCTCAAATGTATGGGTATTATTGTTGCAAGTGTTTGACCATTTTTGTGCTTGAGAGAGACAGACCAAAAAGAAGAAGAAGAAAAAAAAAACCTAAAGAACATTAATTCTTTCATAGAGTTGGGTTGGGGACTTTTGTGTGCTTGAGTTTGGTGGGTGCGCGTGCAGCTCAATATGTGGGATTGTGGTCATAATGGGGGCTGCCAGCCACCCATAAGATTATTCATGACGCATACATTCTGAATCATTCCCTCCTCTTCCTCCTCCTCCTCCTCTTAAAACTGCAAATTTGATTCTAAACTCACCATTTTCCATCATTGCCTCTCCCACCCTCTCTGTTTGTCTTCATTTTGTTGTCATATACGCCTTTTGCTTTGTATTTCCTACTATCAGTTTCATATTCACTCACTCTGTTTAAACTTTGGACCATTTCCCAACTCTTAACCAGCTTGCTTTAGAGATAATCATGGGGTTTCAGTTGAGTTGAATTGAGTACCCATTTTCCTTTTCCTTGCGTAATTTTTTCCCCCCATTTTGCTTATTCATGTATCTGTCCTGTATACTTCTGGGAGAGGAAGCTTCCTTGGAGCTTTATCATGTTGAATTATTATTGTAATCTTTGGTGTAAAGTCTTAAATTAAAAGCCAAGGGAGGCTACAAATTGTCATGAGGAAGGTAGCTTAAGTCAATTAGGAAACTACTTCCATAACCCAACCAAAACAAGCACTAATTACCTCCCATTTTTCCCCATTATTTTAATACAAACGTTTTATTTTGCTACCCCTAGGGTTCAATCTTCATTAAAGCTACAACAGAACCCTATTCAACTTTCTGTTCTGCTAAATGATCAAAGAACCATAATTTATGACAAGGACAAAACAACAACATGATCATACAGGAAACTATACTATCTGCAGTTTCCAGGGAACTGGAGAAGACTGAAGAAAAACATGAGGATATACTCGTATTACTACGTTTTCAAGTGATGTTAGTACAAACTGAGGCATTAACAGAGAAAAGTTGTCATAGATTTGACAAGAAAATGATGATCATTGGCATAATTAAACATTTTCATAACTCAAAAAGAAAGAAAAAAAATTGATACTGATTAAAACTGTTGTGTTTAGAAAGAACTGCTCCTGTTTGAATTAGGGGATATGGTTAAGAAGAGTGCATTTAAGCAACACAAAAAGAAAGAACAAATGATGATAATGCCCCCAAGCTACATGAAAATTCTCTTCTTTTTTTTGTTCATGGAGAATAAAAATGATGTGAGATTGCTTTTGATTTTCACGTACGGGGGCCTCCCCTAATTCAAGGATATTCTCATTATTTAGCTGCCACGCCTGATTCCTTTTGTTTTTTTTTTTCCATCTGCAAACTTGTGGTTCTGCATAATTATTATTTTACCCTGTAATATTGATGGTATTTTGGCACGTCTAGCTTTTCTTAATCAGCATATGCCTTCTTTGGGATGGACAAAGCTGTCCATTTAACCAGTTTGCTCTCATGTTCTTTCCTACTATGGTTTTCACTTCAATGGAGGGTTTATCATGTTTCAGATGTTGGGTTTTCCTCAAAATTATGGTGTAACCTCATGGGGCTGCTCATTTTGTAGATTTAGTTTCGGTGCAATAAGTTCTTGTGTTGGTGTTGGTGTTCTGTTCTGTTCTGTTTCTTGTCCTGTTTTGTCTTGTTTGCTTCCTGACCCTGTAGGATGCTACTTGAGAACATCTATAAACAGAAAAAATTAAGCTCACCCCAATCCAGTCCAAGTCATTTCTCATTTGCAAAGGCTGATGATTGTCTGTCCTGCATAGAAACATTTGGTCCAGCCTATGATTATTTTGCTGGTTCTTATAGAACTCCCATGCGAATGACTTAGAAACAGTAATTCCTCCATGAGTTTTGACCCAATCCTCATCAGATTTCTCTCTCTTTTTTCTTTTTCTTTGAATGACCCCCCTTTTCAATGGAATGGATTTAATTTGCTCTTTTTCAACTCGACTTCAACTCCCATTTTGACAGATTGTTTTTTTAATTTTCTAATTAAATAAAACACATTCCCAAAAAGGTTTTCAATGATTTGATGATCCCATGCGAAAATCCCAGTTTGTTGGCTAATCAAAGTTTGCCTGTGAACAGTGCTTTCTCAAAGACAAAACTGGTCAACTCCTCCAATTTTTTGCAGAAGTGAAAAACAGAGCAGGAACAGTGGCTGCTAACTCATTGTTATCTGTTTTACTTGAAACCAATGAAAGCCGACAGAAGGAGTGCTAGTACAATAACAACATATATGCATGTGAACTAAATCTGAGACAAAGTTCTTAATCACTCTCAGTGAAATGTTCATGGACAAGCAGAATTATGCCTATGATTACTGTGCTATATTGGTCCCTCCAAATGTATATGAGTCTCCCCCCCCCAACAGCATCATCTTTAAATCAGTACCATGAATTATTCAATGAACACAACTTTGAATGGATTAGCATAATCACTAATCAGAAAACGACTGCTTTTCCTTTTCCATGCTTCATTAGTTCGTTCCACCGTCACAATCTCATCACATTCAAATTCATCAGAATGGAACAATTTAACAAATCTGATACTGTTAGAATTGATATGAACAGGTTGTTGGGAGGGTTTAAATCAGTATTCCTTCCAAGTATAAAAATTTTGTATCAGCAAGGATATATAGTATAGTAAGTAGGAGGAGGAGGAGGAGGAGGAGAGTAGTGTATTTTTCTTTTGTTTCTGAAAGTTATGGCATCTTCTACTCCACAAATAAAGAGATAAGCTAAAGGGGTCATTGTTGGTACTCATGAGTAATGGAAGAATAGTGATTGGAACTGACTGGAAAGCTGGCAGAGTAAGTGCATGACAAGAACCTGAAATGCATAAATGCATGCGCGTGGGCATATATCCCGTTTCCTTGCATCCTTTGTCCCATGAAAGATTTCTTTCTCTCTTGCATACACATACACACAAGAAAAAAGAAAAAAATAAAAAGAAAAGAAAAGGAAATTTGTATACAACATATCATCATCTTATTCACTTCATTATGCCTGCAATCATGATTCTTGGTTGCCTCACCCGCATGCCCTTCTCTCTCTCTCTCTCTCACTTGCCCTTCAGCTCACCACTCTCTCTCTCTCACAACCCACCTATAAAATCCCATATACCTCCCACTTCTCTCTCTCACCTGTAGTTCCTCACACAACATAAAACTAAACCACTCTGTGTCTCTCTCTCTGTCTGTCTTTTGTTCCCGTTTCCATTCAATAGTATATCTCTTTTTTCAAGTTTCTGTCTTTGGGTGTGTGTTTTGTTTGTTGTCGAGGTTTTGAGAAATGGCTGTTTCAGGGTTTGAAGGCTTTGAGAAGCGCCTAGAGCTCCATTTCTTTGGGGATGATCCGGTGAATATTGACATGGGGCTTAGGCGGCTCGACTTGGAATCACTGGAGCAAGTTCTACATGCTGTCCAATGCACTGTTGTATCAGCTGTCGGGAACCATTTCTTTGATGCTTACGTGTTATCAGAATCCAGTCTCTTCGTTTACCCTACCAAGATCATCATCAAAACCTGCGGGACCACCCAACTGCCTCAAATCCATCCGTCCATTAATCCACCATGCGAACAAGCTTGGCCTGACTTTGTGCGGGTGTAGGTACACCAGAGGCAGCTTCATTTTCCCCAAGTCACAACCTTTCCCTCACACCAACTTCAAGGAAGAAGTCATTTACATCGAGGAAAACCTGCCCAACAGTCTCTGCTATAGGAAAGCTTCTGTCATGCCTTCCAAACTCCCTTCTTATTCATGGCACGTTTTTCACAGCCAGTGGCCAAACCCACATGCCACGCTACGCCTTGAAAGCCCCCGACGTCACCTTCACTGTCGAAGTCTGCATGACGGAACTCGACCGCCTCCTCGCGCGTAAATTCTTCAAGCGGGCAGGGATAGCAAAACAGGGGACTCGGCTGGCAAGGAAATGACAGAGCTAACGGGCATCGACAACATCAACCCTGGCGCCATCATTTGCGACTTCGCATTCGACCCCTGCGGCTACTCCATGAACGGCATTGACGGGGATCGTTACTCCACAATCCACGTCACCCCTGAAGACGGCTACAGCTACGCTAGCTTCGAGTGCGTCGGGTCCATTTACGACGACCAAGACATTGTCGAAACCTTGAAGAAGGCTGTTCAAGTTTTCAGGCCAGCCACATCTCCGTCTCAACAAAATGCAATAGCCACGAAGTTTGGACAAGGGTGGCACATGCCATGGACCCCTAGGACTCAAATGCCGGAGTTGTGCAATGGATGAGTTCCCCGCCGCCGGAACCATTGTGTTCCAAACATTCACGGCGTCTCGCCGGAAATACGCCCGCAAAAGAGGACAAGAAAACCCAAACAAAAAAACCAAAACAAAGAGGTAGATAAAAAGAAAAATGGGGAAGGGGTTTAAAACTTTTAAACAGTGAAAGTCTAGGTTCTTAGTTGGGGGAAAAGATTTTGTTGGGTATTGGGTTTACAAAAAACAAAAAAAAAAGACAGATGTGATGATGTGGAGAGATTTCATTGGTTGAAAAGGGTGATGAATGTGGGGTTGACTTGAGTAGAAGGATAAAAAGTGGAAGAGGGGAAGAGGCAATGACGTGGCAGAATCATAAAGGTGGGGATGGGGATATGTGGGAAATTGGGTTCACCATGATAATGCACCCCACTTTGGTTTGTCACGCCTAAAAGATTTTTGAGGTTGTGTAGTGGAGGGGAGATATCCCAAACAAAAACAAAAAAAAAAAAAAAAAGAAAGTTGCTCATGTTTTTGAGGTTTAAATGAAAACTTTTCTTTCTATTTTTGCTTATTTCCCACCCTTCCCCTCTTTCTTTTTGCTTATTTTTCTCTTCTTTTTTCCATTCCATTCCATTCCCTCCCTTTGTCTTACATGTTTTTAGATGATCAAGCAAAACAAATTACACTTCTTTTCTTTCATTCTTTTTCCCACTTTTATGTGTTTCATGATGTATCCGTTGGTCGCATCGATCGTGTTCATGCAACTTCGAACGAAAATTAGATCCAAACAAATGAATGAATTATCGGAGGCAAAAATTTATCAATTAGGAGCCAAATGATTATGGTGCTTTTGCATGAGGCTTCTTCATGGAAAATTTCTTTTACCATGATTATGTAGCTCGCGTGGAAGTCACCACATATCTTATTATAATGTCGAATTTTTTATCGTTTTGTTATATAATTCATATACGATCATAATTTCATTGGAAGTTGTTATTTTTATAATTAAAAAAAAATACTAAAAGAAAACAGATGCAATGGCTTCTAATATATATGCTATTGCTGGTTTGCTAAATGCATTGAAACTGCTATACATCAAAGGGATCGTGCAAAGTAACTGAAAATTGCCATTACCGTTTGGAAAGATTCAATCTCCAAACTCTAAGACTCTAGACGCTGGAGTACTACCATCATTCTGATCTAGTCAAAATGCAAGGCCCAAGCCCTCTGAGAGGTCTAAATCTTGAACTGGGCCTATTCAGCAATGGTAGGTAAAGCCTACTTCTGGCTGCCATTGAACATTGGTTTGGTGGACTTGAGAACCAGCAAGTAGCAATGCATGGAAAAAGAGCCGGTTGTTTTCCCTTCCATCCAAACAAAAACAAAGATTCAGTTCCAATTTGTCTATAGAAATTGAGACTGGGTGGTTCTGATCAAGAAGGAAATGATTTGGGCTTAGAAAGTAGGGACAACCTCTTAGAAAGAACCCCTAGGCTTCAACCAATCAAGGTTCCCAACTCTGTATATGATTAGTGAGTCAATAAGTTTGTGATTATTAGCCAGTGGAAAATAGATTAAATAGGTTTGTAATTAGGTTGGGCTTGCTTCTAACCCCAACAAGGTCTCTTTTGAGCTTGGGTTAGAGAGGCTTTTAACTCTATTTCAAATGTTAAATTAAATGGCAACAAAATAGAACTTTGTCGATGTCCTCCTGCCGTGTAAAATATATGGCAGCAACCCTAAGTGAAGTCTTGATTGCACTAACTAGTTGATCTGGAAAGGGAACTACTAGTGCTAGAACCCTTTTCCAGGGACTTTTCCCTACAAAAAGGAAAAATTGTTAACAAGGCTATAGTAAGTAACTAAAACCTTCTTTTCAAGAGAATATTGTTAAATCCAATTTGACAAGCTTATTCTTTGCAAACTATTGGCTTTCAAGTAAGAGTATACATATATATTTATGGTTGGTTTACAAGAAAATATCGATACCTAATGTTTTAAATTTAAAATGTAAAAATATGAATGTAATTTTAATAATAATAGTCATGTGTTGTTTATATATATGTGATTGTCGTGCCAATTTATAATTCAATTACGACAATTTTCATTAAAACAATTCTAAATCATGAGTTACCAATTTTTCAACTAATGATTCACGTGAGGTTGAAATATGGTGGTTAACTAGTGCCATTTGCTTACCACATTGAGGAGAAGGAACCCTTTTGATCTCCAGACTCTGTTGCTGGTATTCCCCAGGCTTCAACTTCATCAATTTGGATGTTACAAATCAGGTAACAGAAAGAAAATTCTTAGCTAAATGCCCTTTCTAAATTGAAGTCCCATAGCAGATTGAAGTTTAAATAACTGAGAAATGTTGAATAACTGTTGTTATGATAGGAACCAATTGGCTTGGTAGGGAACACTGAGAACAGCAGAAACCTCTAGGAGTTAAACAGGTAGCCTATCACAAAGTTAATGGGGAGTAATTACCTGTCACTAGGCAGGATTAAACAACAAATTTTCCCATTTCAACCAAGTTTGCAATCATGAGTTGCCCCACTGTTTCTATTCCAATTTTCTTTTTCTGGGAAAGTGGGGTGGGAAAGTTCTGTAGTGTAACTTTATAGCTTTGTAAATTGCAAGGACACTTTTGAGCTTTTTTGCTTCCCCTTCTCTCAAATTGTACAATTAAGGGCATGACTTAGTCTGGTACATTTTAAGTATGATATTTTATATTATTTGATTCAATTAAATAAAATTAAAATATTATATAATTAAAATTTGATAATATTTAAATAGTAAAATTATTATTTGTTAAGGATCGGATAGAGTTTGGATAATGATTTTAGAATCATTCAATTCTTAAAAACTAAAAATCCTAAATAAGCAGGTATATATGTCTATGCATGCTGGTTTATTACTTTTTCTAATGTCTGATGCAAATCAAAACATTGAATCTTGAGGTCTAGAGCTGCAATTCATTGGTCCATTTTTGGTTCATGGTTATTGTCAATGTAAATAAGAATGGCTGCAAAAATAGAACTAGAAAGTTTGTCCTTTGAGATTGACCTAGGTATGGTAAGGTTCTTGTTAATGGAGATATACAAGAAGATTGATCTGCAAAGAAAGAATTTCAAGATCAATGGGGAAGGAAGAAGACACTGCAAGAAAAGGTATGATAAAAGATAATAACAACTACAGCCTAGAACATTGGTGGGACTGAAAGGTCATGTTAACCCAACCCAAAGCCTTTCTTTTTCTCCCCAAAAAGCAGTTTTGGATTGGAAGTTTGCTTGAAAACACTCTCTCAGGGCAGAGGGGGGTGCAGCAGGGCAGTCCTTGTCCTGAACTCTCAATACTGTTAAGAAACTTCCAAAACAGCCCAGGGGACAAAGCTAAAAGTCACAACCAACCTTACCTAATGCCATCAAATAATGAGCTTTAGCACAGATGGAGATTGCTCCTGCCTTGTTGATTGAATCACTTGAGAAAATCCTACCCTAATCTCACTTAGGGGAATACTTGAGATGCATGCAAGTACACTGCAGCATGCAAAGGGATAAGTTTTAATTCAGAAAATCATACTACTGTCTACTGGACAGCACACACACACACACACATATATATATATATATATGTCAGATTGTCTCACCTGTTGTGATAATGGGGAAAGAAATATAGTTTATTCCTTTTGTATTTTCTTCATTCAAATTTATTTCATTTTTTAGCCTTTTATTTCTATTGGAATTTAATAATTTGATATTAATTAAGATTAATAAGAATGGGTGTACGTTATGCTGATCATAAATTCATAATTTGAATTGTGCCAATAGGAAATTCATCAGTGGAAAAGGGTTGCGGCTGTATCCCTTTGTTGTAATTAACTATTTTTGTATTTTCCTTGAAAATACATTTTAAATGAGTCTATATTTGATATATTTCAATACACTACTAACAAATTAGATGTTGTCACTTCATTAATAAATAAATTTAAAAATTAAATACTAATAATTTTAAAAAATTTATTTTAAATTTTTTAAACATTTATTATTATATATTTATGAAGTGACACTTTATAATTTTTTTAATACGACACAAGTCATAATGTAAAAATACTATATATGAGTAATGCATCTAATATAAACTTGTTTTATATTTATAAAAGATTATATGATTAAATGTACCATAAATAATTCAATACAATTATTGAATGTGTTTGGATTAAATATCAAGGATTAATGAATTTTTAAAATATTTTATATTCAAATTTGAAACGAGTTTTGATAAAATTTTTATTATTAATTCGAATTATAATAGATTTCGGATATCACTTTTAGAATATTAATATTCATATTCGATTATGTTAATACTCAGATAAATCTGAATATACATAAATCCTTGATTTGTAAAAATAGAAGTCTCAAAAATGAAAATAAAAAATAAAAAAAAGAGAGAAAAAACAAGGATACATTAAAACCAGACCTTTTCCATCACACATTCACTGTTTTGTTTTGGCGTGTGAAATGTGGGAAATGAGCTTTTTATTACCAGCATTTTTCCATTTTTTATTTCCATTCCTTTGTTTTTGCATTTCCCGGGGCAAGGACAAACACACCCATGCACACACATTGATTGTCTCTCTCTCTCTCTCTCTTGAAAGTTGAGAACTTGAAACAAACCCACTCTGGTCTTCCCTCAGCTTTAGGGTTTACATTTTTCTTCATTTTTTTTTATTTTGTAAATTCTTGTTTGGGGTCTTTCATTGGTTCCTTTCTTTGCCTTCTGGAGACCCTGATCTTGCTTTTCTCTCAAGAAAAGTTAAAAGTACAATTTTTTCTTTTTGGGTTTGCCTTGAATTGAAGAAGGAATCGCCTGAATCCTCAAAATGTTTGCTTCTTTTCTCCCTACTTGATTTAGGGTTCCGCTTTTTCTCTTTTCTTTTGCTTGTTGAAGGGTTTGTTCTCTTATCTCTGTCTTCCTGTTGTCTTCCTCTTGGTTTGCATTGTCACATAAAAATTAGCTTGCTTTTCCTTCTGGGTTTTTGTTTTCCTTTCTTCTTTTCTCTCCGATTTCTTCTCTTTAAAGCATGTTTTCTAACCAAATTTCCTATAGAAATACCCAAAATGTTAACTTTAAGAAGAACCCATTTCTCCAGTTTCGCCTAAAACTGCTTCCGTCCGTGCCATCCCTTCATTTCACATTCGGTTTCTTTTAGGCCTTTTAACAAACACTTAAGCTACACTTTGAAAAAAATTTCCCTTTCTTTGTTTTTTTTTTTTATTCTGGGTAACTTTCCGTTTTGAAATCATGGGTTGTGTTCATGGAAAGTGTTGTAGTAAATACCCATCATCATCTGATGGTGATTCAGGTCACCATAGAGAAATGAGGCCTTACATTAACAAACACATTCTTACACAAAGGTCATTGGAGTTAGTTCCTGTTCCATCTCACAACTTTAATTTGCAGTACTCAATCTTAACTCAGCATGGTTATTATCCAGACACAGTTGAGAGGGAAAACCAAGATAGTTTCTGTGTGAAAACACAGGTTCAAGGTAACCCAAATGTTCATTTCTTTGGTGTATTTGATGGTCATGGTCAATATGGTGATCAATGTTCAAACTTTGTCAAGGATAGACTTGTGGAGATATTATCTAATGATCCCACATTGTTGGATGATCCTTTAAAAGCTTATACTTCAGCATTTTTAGCTACAAATTCTGAGTTACATGACAGTGAGATTGATGATACTATGAGTGGTACCACGGCGATAACTGTCCTTGTTGTTGGAGATACTCTTTATGTTGCTAATGTGGGTGATTCAAGAGCTGTGATTGCTCGTAAGGATGGAAATCAAATTTTGGCTGAGGATTTATCCCTGGATCAAACACCATTTAGGAAAGATGAATATGATAGGGTGAAGCTTTGTGGGGCCAGGGTTTTGAGTGTTGATCAAGTGGAAGGTCTTAAAGACCCTAATATTCAAAATTGGGGTGATGAAGAAAGTCAAGGTGGTGATCCTCCAAGGTTGTGGGTTCCGAATGGGATGTATCCGGGTACTGCATTTACAAGGAGTGTAGGAGATAGTACAGCAGAGAAGATTGGTGTGATTGCTGCTCCGGAGGTGTCAATTGTTCGGCTTACCCCCGATCATCAATTCTTTGTTGTCGCAAGTGATGGAGTTTTCGAGTTTCTCCCTAGCCAAACTGTTGTCAACATGGTATGACCATTATCTTCTTTTCTCATTCGTTTATACTATTGTATATCCATCATTCACCTGTTGACATTTGAATGTTTGCTGTTATGAGAAATATTTGCCTTTTTTTTTTTCGCATGCAACTGCCAAAGTGTTTAATACAAAAGACTTTAGTGCATGTTCCTCGCAACTTGATGTTTGTAGACCTATAGTATACTATGAAGGTTGGTAAGGACACTAAAAAATGAAGCAAGGTGCAAAAGTATTTTCCCATGTCTTTTGCTTTTTGAACTGTTAGAGCTCTCTACTCGTTGATATTATCATGAAAATAACTCATTCATATGTATAAGGGGCTTTTCTGAGATGTAGCAATCTATTGTTCCTGCTGGTCACTGCAAGATATTTGAGTCATTATTTGAGCATTTCCTTAACAATTTTATAATTTTCTTCACGCAGGCAGCAGCATACACAGATCCCCGGGATGCATGTGCTGCAATTGCTGGAGAATCCTACAAACTATGGTTGGAGAATGAAAATCGGACTGATGATATCACAATCATCATTGTACAGATTAAAGACTTGTCTAATGTATGCATTATTTAAATCTTTCTCTGGCTTTTCATTTTCTCAATATTTAAAAAACAAATTGTGCTTTATGGTTTAGTTTTCTCTCCTGATGCCGTATTCTTTCTCAGAAGTTATTGAAGTATGATCTTTTAGGATTGCTCAGCAGAAAGTTCCACTTTGCACTTTGCAGCATCATGTCAACTTATCCTAGTTTGTTGTTTTGAAGAGCATCGAATTATCCTAGTTTGAATTAGAGTCATAAAATCTATCTTGATTTAAGGAAAAAAAAAAGTATGGATTTGCTTATAGTGCCTTGCAGTGATATAACTTGCACTTTCCTGCCCAATACAAAATTGTAGGGAAGTTCTAATCTAAAAAGACCTTTTTTGTGTCCATAGACTATAGAATGTGTGATATTAATTTGTAAATTTTCATTGGCCTAAAAGAAATTGTAAATATTCTGTGTAATCTATTGATGCTCTCAAAGTAGGCATTATTTCCTATTACTTCATTAATTGCATTGCAATTAACTGATGTTCTTGGGATTCCTGCAGATGGGTGCTGGTGCCACAGATAGTGGAATAGATTACAGGCCAATGATTATGAGGTCAGTCAAGGGAACTCATGATGTGTCCAGTGTCTCTGAGTCAGAAACCTATGCTTCAGTAAGAAGTGGTTTGTCAGATATACAGCAGTCTTGCCAACATAGTATTTCAATGAATCGAAGTGCAGCTATTGTTGTTCCATCACCAATGCATCAGAGGCCTTTGCAATTGGTTGGTCACTCAAGCTATGGTTTGGAATATTTTCTAATCCTTCCATATTTTTGAGTAATCTGTTCTTCATTCACTGCCACTATCAGATTTGTTGATCTGACAGAAGCTGCCTCATGCCTTATTTTTTATGATTTGCTACATGTCTCATCTGATTTTCTTTAATATGTATATTAATACTATTATACATATAGCCATTGGAAGAGTTGGTGTCTGCCAACTCTGTTGCTGGACTCGTTGGTTAGACCCTGGACAAAATTTCAAATGAAACCAATTAGGGGAAAAAAATGTCCTGAGAGGTAGGAGAAAAACTAGGGATTGTAGCTTCTTTCTTCCTTGCCATATTGAGGATATTTGGTTTCTGAGCCATTGTCAGTAAAATGAAATGCATCAACTAATAATGAGTGACATACTATAGGGCAGAATAAGTTGATAGTGTCGCCTTCGTCGTTTTAATATGCACTCATGTAGGTATGTGGGGTGGACTGGTTTTTAATAATAAGTAGTGGTTGGTGTCTCTCTAGAAAAGATACTTGCTTCATCTTGTTGCACCTTGTCTTTAAAAATATTATTTGAGCAAATCAAGTACTAGCTTTTAGTTATAAGCTGACACAGTTTTGTTTGGCTGTTATCAGGATGTGGGTTAGCTTAAGGAACCAAAGGGAAATTGTTTTTTCCACACACAAGATTCACATGGTGAATGATCTCAAGGCCCTATGACATTTTGCTAATGTTGCTGATAACATGGTAGTTAACCCCATGATATTTGTTGAAGAAAAGTGCTCTCCTTCCGCCTGTAATCTTGCACCTGGTTATCCGAACATGTAGAGAAAAGATCCATTTTGGAGAGATTCAGGAAATTCTGTTGGCAAGTTCAGAGTTGATGATCACAAGATGATGGAAAGGGGATTAAGAAGTATGGTCTTTTTGATGTCAAGTTCTTCAAGGAAGAACCTCCCCTAGTTTATTGCCTCTAAAGCATAACCATAAGGAGATAGATCTCAATTGTTTCCAGCACTGCTGGGATGATGGGTGAGGCAGAGATATACCTTGATTGCTAACTGCCCACGATGGATTCTGTAAATTTCTTGTGAGATATCAATTTGAATGACTTTAATGGTACAGAAGCTGCTTAATGATAAATTAACAGGTTTTATGATCTATGCTCTATGGATGTAGTGTTAATTTCATTTTTGCTCTGTTCAAAGCATTGAATGCTGCACAATACTCTTGAAGATGAAAGTTATATTACTCAAATGTGTAGAAGGCTTCTTTTTAGGTTTTGTGGGGATTCCAATGGCTGTCTGTCTGCCTGAACTTTTCTTTTATCACGAAAAATGAAAAGAAAAATTGTTTTTTTTTCCTTAGGAGTGGTTATAGTTCTAAAAGGAATATAGCGGGTTTTGTGATTGTTCTCCGTTCACTAGTTAATTAATTAAGGTTAGTGAGGGAGAACATGCTGCCTAATAGGTTCAAAAGGCCTGTTATTTGCTCATCATAAAGAAGAAAAACTGGAACAACATTATGAATACAAAACCACCTCTTCTTAAGGAAAGATAATGTGGAAGTCAGCAAAGTTCTTCCATCAGAAAAACTCGTATATCAGAAGTAAATTGATAGCTTCTCACCTATACTATTCTGTACTATGTTACATTTCTCCAGCAACAGGCTTAATCTATCCGTTTCTGTTCTAGCCATCACTATTTCACTGTAACTGCTATTTGATTCTCTGATCGTACAAGCAACATCATCTGCAATAGCCAATCCATGCTTCTGTGAAGAATCTCCTTTATCCTTTGTGGAGGAGGTACTTGTCATAGCAGCCTCCTGAACTTCAATGTCGAAGACTTTCTCTCGTTGAGAAGCTTGTGGATCCAAGCCAACCCTCGGAGACTTCAGGGGGCTGCAGCCAACTTCTTCGATTACTTCGTCTAGAGATGGATAACTCAAAAAATAAGGTGAAGTGTCACCTTCATCCTGTAACTTAGGTAAATCTCCCAACTTCGCAGCAACATTATGACACTGCAAAACATAAGCTAGAGAGCAGGCCCCAGTTGATAAACTCATTAACCGCCAATTGAAAATCCTACGGAAAATGGTGACCCAGTTTGGCACTAGATAGTAGTTCAAGCCATGCAGTTCAAGCTTTGTGTTTCTTTGTAGCATTACAGACGTCTCTTTTGTAGCTAGTGAAATTCCCATCATCTTGCTTGATTGTGTTAGGTATCCTTTGAAGCAATTTTCAAGTAGTAATCTGTGGTTATCAATATCTGTCCACATCTTGGAACCGCTTCGCAACCATGAGATATCATCAGGAAAACTGGGCAGTCTACAATCTCTCAATGCACATTCAAGTGGTGCAGTTTTTGCCGTTGAGCTCCATCCCACACTTGGCAAGAACATCTTCACTGCTAAAAGCTCATCACTTGAATCTTCCAGCAGCATGGTTTCAGAACAAGGCCAGTTGGTAGGATTTGCTTTAACAGCAGCAGCAATTTCTCCCAATGACCAATCCAATGCTTCATTGAAGACTGAGATGCAGTGATTTGGACCTACTTCATAATCACTTGTCCTATCCAACACCTCCAACAAAGGACTCAAGTGAGACATTACAAGTTCACGTGTCTTCACACTACTAAGAACAGGTTGTACAGGTGATTCATTGGCCAGCCATTTCAGTCCCTTCCTTAACTGTTCATCACTGAAAAACCAATTTGAGTGTTCCAGATGTTGCTTACCAACAAGGAAAACAACCAAAAAGCTGCTTACTCGTGATTTATCAATGTCATGCAGCTCCAATTCGGTAACTATAACTGAGGAAGGATCTGAACCTTCTACATTGTATGAGCCACTCAAGACCAGAAGAGGTAAGTACGAGCCAGGAGGAATTGATGTCAGAAGGTTATGAAGGTGGATCTTTTGGAGCTTCCATGGAATGCTATCAGATACAAGGAACAAAACCGCACTTGCTCCAGATACTGTCTCATTCAGATCACCACAATTTGCATCCTTAACAACAGACAGGCAGCATGTTAGATCAGTACCAGATAGGCTAGGAACCCATTTCTTCCATATTGACAAGCCAGAAGATGAGACTGCTAAATCATCATCATTATTATCTCCTGCAGAAGGCATGATCTTAGAGAACAACCACGAGCCTGCTGCCCAATGGGCAACCTGGCTCTTCTGTGTCAGTTGGTCTCCTTGTTTGCTCTCTGGAGAACATAAAATAATTTTCCAGCATAGGCATTTAGCATCTGGGTTTCTGTTAGCCAATATACCTGACACTACATCTGAAACATTCAGCCTTGACCATGATCTTTCCTGTTTTTCATATCTCTCCCTCATGACATGATCAAAATCAAGCTCACCAAATGTGCTCCATTGCTACAAAGGAACAATAAAAGAATAAGAATAAAAACAGTAAAAGGACAGAAAACTTGGCAACTGTGCCAACTAATGAAGTATGTGTCCATACAACATAGAAATATGTAAGTAGCAGTTAAATTGAATAAATATCACAGAAACCGGGAGATTTTAGGAGAAAGAGGGGCTGTAAGAAAGAGGGGCTGTAGCTCAGGGTAAATGTCCCAAATAAGAAATGACAACAGGCAATTAGAATTACTTACACAGTAAACAATGAGAAAAACTAATAATCACAGTAGAATAACAAAAAAATCTTACATTTTTGTTCTGCCAAACTGGAATACCCAATGGTAAGGACCTTAGTGCAGCTTCACCGGCCAGCTGCCTCTGTTCATGTAATTCCCTTAGTTTTGAAGCACGTCGTCTCCACAACCTGACAGGACAGACGCAAGTAAGAAAAATATAACACTAGGTGACAGCCAAAACCAGACTGACAACGTTACAGACCTTAGGATCAACTTGAGTTTCGCTTCAGCAACTTCCTTATCTTGATTGTTTTCTACTGTTTCCTGACTCTCAATTTCTAGATGACTATCTGGTGGTTCATCTCCTAAATCATCAACAGCCATTCCTTGAGGTACCGAATTTTCCAAAGCATAATCATATTTGTCACTTGGTGTCTCTGACAGAGATTTTAAGTCATTAGTAGCAATAGTTTGAGATACTGAGTCCTTTGTAATATAATCATATTTGCCACTAGGTGATCTTGCTGGCACAGATTTTACTTTATCAATAGCCATACTTTGAGGTATGGAGTTTTCCACAGCATGATCAAATATACCACTAGTGGATCTCTCTGGCAGAGATGCTTTGGACATAATTTGTGATGGCATTTGTTCTCTGCCAGAAGTGATTGCCCTCTCTGGCAATATGGTGACAAGAGCATCATTGTTTGCTTTCTCCATAACTGCAACTTTGGCTCGCAGTGATCTAGGGGAACTACGAGACAAAGAGAAATCCAATGGTTTGAAGGAGGCACCAGTCTTGAGATGACCTTGGAGCTGTTGAACACCTATAGATGTCGCAGTCACTGAATGCAGTTGCACACCATCCTTTGGAGAAGAAAGAACTTTAGAATCAGGCATTTCTTCATCAACTACTATAACTGAACTCGCCCTTCTAGGGGAAGAGAAGGCATTTAACCTTTGCTTATATATTTTACCCAGTTGACTCTCCTTGGTTGCTCCTATGGGCAAGGATGTCAGTTCACGAGAAACTGCAACATCCTCTGCTATTGTTCTTGATCTTTTTAGATGAACCAGTCTTGAACACTTTGTAGGATAGTCACTTTCAACGTTAAGAAATGGACCTTCCTTCACCATATATGGCTCTTCAAATTCTTTTATCGAAAAGCCATAGTAGTCTAGAAGGCTTTCAATGTCCTCTTCCTAAATCCAACCACCAGAAGCAGCATAAGATAAGGAACTTAACATGAAGATGAAAACAAAATGTAATTGGCATTTAGGGCAAGAAATATTACCTCAATACCAAGCCACCTGGCAACATGGGTAACAGGGAGCCCTTGGTTGCTCTGGAGACTAGAGTGTAGAGAAGCGAGGGCCTGAGTTCGTAACTGGTCAAAGCACCATAATTTATCACCCGCAATGATATAGAAAAGAGAAAAGAAACAATAGTTATGCAGCACATAAGAGAAAATGTCATAATTTACACTCAAGAAGACTTGTGACTTCCATAAATAGCACATCATAAACCACAGAAATGGGAGGAATAAGGATATGATATGGAATGAAAGGAACACAAAGAATTGGAGAGTTTTTTCCTTTGTAGGTGGGAAGGAGATGGAATAATCCATCATACCTACCTTTGCAAAATGAGCATGCATCAAGCATGCTTGAAGGTAACTTGCCCTCCTTGCAAGCCTAAAGAAGGCAACAAAATTACCCGTTCTGCAAGCCCTGGAAGTGCCAAAAATTTAAAGAGTTAGACCCAGTTTAACACTCCAGTGGCAATGAAAGTTGAAGGAAAGTAACAACCTAGCTACATTACGAGCAAATAGCACTTCCGGTGTTTGCCTTATCTCTGGAGTCATCTTAGCAAGGTCCAGTGAGAGCTCAGCTGGTTCAACCTAGCAGGGAGTGCTTATTTTCAAAGAGAAATTGATGAAGTTTGTATAATTGATTTGCCATTGGTAGGGACTTACTTTATACCCAGGATGCTTGTCAAGTTTGAGAAGCGCATAATAACCTCTAAACTCCTTTTCTGTTGGAACATTAATTCCTTTCTTCCTGTGATCATCATACATTTGGAATAACTCAACTGATGTTTTGTTCATCTGTTCAATATTTAGGTGTGCATCAAAACCCTCAGAGAAGCCCTCCCCTTTGGTATATTCACATAATTCATGCATGGCAATTATGTGAAGCCTTATCTGACAACCACAGCAATCAGCACCACTAATTAATCTTAGCGTACAAGTCATGGAATGAGTCAAACATTTGCCTCTAAATGCAACAAATTACAGCTTATGCTTCCAGTATTGAGGTAAACATGGATGGATTAAAGTGTAGGCAAGACCAATGAGAATGCCACAGTATATTTACTTGTTCAGTTTAAATATAAGTGGGTGACAAATGCCATGTAGTTCATAGAAATAAAAAGGTCAGAAGCTTTGGTGGCAGTATTAGCATGCCACATGACAACATTACATGTTGTGTGTCTGAAACCTTGCCTACAACAGCAGTGGCTTACAAGCAACTTGAATTAGGACAAAAATGATAGCAGTAAAGAATCAGAATGGCAGTACTCATTTAAAGCCCCAACAGGAACAACTATAATGTCAACTTTATTAATGATTCAGGTAATATAAGTCACACGTGCATTATTAACAAAATTACTTTCCATTAACCTATATGAACTAAAATGAACTTTTTTCCAATAATATTTTGCTGGTTTGGTTTTACAAGATGCATAAGTGTTCACGAATCATGATAATGTGCTAACAGATAAGGAAGACACAGTTGAAAGGACATACCATTTGCTCTAGCATAGTAATAGCCCCTTGGTCAAAGATGTGCTGCATCCTCAGGTCCATTCGAATTGCTCTCATCCTATCCCATAGAAAGTTATATATTCCAAGAAACCTGTCATCATATGGCTGATCTAGCAAATTGAGTAGATAATCTATTGTCTTCTGAAGGACTGGCATTGGCCGTATCAAACTTGCTTCCCTCTCAGCTGTCCTAGTGTACTGTAATAGTAAAAGTAAGCATATTCATCAGACTTTACCACTTAAGGAAATCATAAAGAAAAGCAGTTTCTTTTTAAATTACCTTCTTAACAGCGAGGAATTCACTTGTTTGATTTCTATCACCATCCAAGTGTTCGTACTGGTCAAGATCACCTTTTCTTTCTCGTTCTGCCCTTTCCGACTCTGAAAATGAAGCAAGATTCAAATCACATCAATAAAAGAAAGTGCTGTCAGTTAGCCAACTCTTTGACATGTAATAATAGGATATATGCTTCTCTAAGACACTAGAAAATCAGAAAAAACTGAAGCTTAAGAGAGATTAAATATAGAACGGGATTTCATTGTTTCCAAGAATGGTAGTTTCTCCTCAACATTCTAGTTAAATAACTTTCTCGAAGTTTCATTTCAACCATTCCTGTTAAGAGCTTGATCCTAGGTTTCAGGGTCCAGACACATACCCGGACACATATCTGGACATAACCCAATGATAATTCTGGATGTTTCCATGCCCTCAAAATCAGATAAAGCAGTGTCATTCAAGAAATCCCCAGCTGAATCTGTAGAATGTTCCCCAACAAGTTTCTTCCTTTCTTCTACATTTTGAAGAAATCTATTTGCAGACAATCTTTGATCTACAATATCAGGAGGACTCATACGAACAGTTTCACTCAATTCAGTTTTGAAACGAGCTAATCGCTTTGCTTTGGCTTGCAATTCCCTGCAATTCATGGATGAAAGATTGGAATTAATATTAAAATGAAAGTTATAATTAGTGGCTAATCAATGTTATCACTGGATTCTAAATTTTACCGTTCAGTACCATCTTCAATGGGACTGGAGTTTTCCTCAAGAAATTCATCACGGTAAATTAAAGGAGGAGACCTTGTCTTTTAGAAACTGGAAGCCCAGTGTTTCTCACTGCAGTAGAAACAATACCATGTGAAGAAGGCAAGGATCTCGGACGAATTGGGACATCATTTGACTTGGTACCTAACCGTGGAGGAGATCCAGAAAGCCTGCAAGAATAAATAACTGAATTTAATGAGATGGAAAAGAAAGAGGGAGGGGGGGGGGGGGGGGGTTGGGGGGTTTGTTGCACAAAGCCATATACCATGAGAGTGGCAAGGAAGTAAGAAAGCTGTATCATGAGCACATAATTTTTCAGTTCTGAAACGAAATTTCGAGTAAATCCCACCCCAACAACACTGCCTGGTTCTTTCTTTAATACTTCTATCAACTAGTGTCCTCATTTTGATGCAAGAAAATAGAGAAAAAAAGAACAAATTGTTTACCCTCCTTTAAGTTCATGGCTGTCAAACACAAAACATGGGGAAAAAAGATTTATGTATCTGCTAAGATTGCATACTGACCTTTTAGAGCCATTGCGAACAAATAGTAAATTCTCCTGGGTAACTTCTTCTGCAGGTTGTGTATGTGGTAACCTGGCTTGTTTTGGGGCTTGCATATCAGGCACTTCATTCACAAAGCTTTTTCTATAACCAGTGGGACCTACATGAGATGAGACCACAGACTGGTCCTGATGAGCTGGCAAGTTTGACAAGTGGCTGGCAACTTGGCAGGATTGTGCTGCATAGGGGGAGAAAAAGAAGGCCTGCACGAAAAACAAAATAGCTACCAAAACTTGTAACTGCAGGGGATTCAGCATGTAGTAGAATGTATACAATATAATCAAGCCTTAAAACAAAAGTGCCAGCATAAAAATCTGTATTGTAAAAAGGAATGTTCTTCAATGAAAATCCCAGGACCATGACTAATAACAAATGCATATTGGAGTCAATGGAACAGTCGATTAATCCAAGTACTAGGGATTATATGAAAAAAGAATTAATCACTCTAGAATTTTCATCGGATAGTAATTTCAACAAGAGTCAAGTCACATTCAAGCCACAAGTCTGAAGCATGGTTAAAAAGGTGGATAGATGAGACTTTCTTGAATCATCTTGACAGACACCCCTAATAACTAGAACCAAACATTATGGCAAGAACTGCAAATAATGGAAGCCATCATCAGAAGTTTCTGGTGAAAAGGGAACATAAAAGGGAAAACAAAGTGGAGATTTCACCAATATGTTATTAAAATACTGACACCAATCTGTAGCCAATATCAAGAAAGATTATGACGTCACATGCAAGTGCTGAAAAGGATAGGCTGAACATGCCTCTGAAGGATTGCTTGACTGGAGTTGCTTGGTACAGTGTCATCTACAGATAATGATGGAGGTGATCTAGCCCTCTTTGACTCTTGAAATCGGGCAATCTTAGATGTAACACTAGTTTCAGAAATACGTGAAGCGATAAACGATGCTACTGCAGGTGGCCTGAGATGAGTTTGGGCAGCATCATCCTTTAACAAACCCTGCCCACCAGCCCATCTAGGAGGGGATTCAATGGGCCTGGAAGAAAATAAAAACTATCAATACAGCATTCAGGGACAAATATGTGGCTATATTTTATAATCAGAAGAACTGCCCAAATAAAAACAGATAAAAGCAAACACAAGATGGCATGCATTGCTAAACTCATGACCTAATTTTCCATAGAGAAAACTTATTAATGGTTCATAGAACTGATACGTAAACTGCCCCTCCATTAAGTTGCATGTTACCTAACTGAAGCCTTATTGCCATTAACAGAGAAAGAAATTTGAACAATGAAGGAAATGAACATCAGGCAAAAAGAGAAAAAAAAAAAAAAACACTATACTTTGATACGCTCATACCTTTGGACTCCACCATACTGATGAGGTCTCACAGCAGGACTGAAGTTCTCAAAAGCTGCCGGGGGTGGCCGCACTCTATCTACAGCTTCAATTCCCCTATAGTTGGAACAAAATCCGTAAGTTTTTAACCAACAGAAAAGAACAACCAAATGTGCACAAAAGAAGTGAATTATGCTTCTAGATTCACCAAAAAAGAAAGCAATTCCCAAGTTCCATAAAGCCAAAATCATTCCTTTGAAATTTGAAAAAAAAAAAAACTTACACCTCTGTTTCATAATTATAGTTGGTGTATAAAAATGTACATTTGCAGTCAAATAAGCAATCGAAACCCTAACAAAATCATAAGGGTTCATCCTTTTCTACATTCTTTGTTCCCTCCTTCAATGCAACTACTGTCCTAAAACCCCAACTAATAAGAAACCATTAAAGAAGTACCTTGAAAAGAAAAACCGATTAAAGACTTGAACCTTAAGAAATGAAGATCAAATTAAAGCCAAAGAAAAACAAACTTTCAAGCAAAATACCTGGAGGGTCTTATTGGGGCAGTGGATGGAGGAGGAGGAGGACGTTGAATCTGAAATGGGTTTGCAGATTTCGGCGCAGTTGTCGGACCTGAATGCTTCCCAAACCCTGACATTCTTTCTCCTCCCTCTTTCCTTCCCGGTATTTCTTGTTCCCTTCTTGTTTGTTCTTGCTTTTCTACTCTTTAAGGCATATCCAATTCATTCAAACCATGGGTATAAGACTGTAATTGCTTCGTTGGGATCTTGGTTGTTAATGTTGGAGCTCAGAGCTCAGTGATCATGGTTTTATACTCCAGGCTTTTTGAATCAGGAGAGACAAGAGAAAGATAAACAGTGAAGAACCAAGAATTTGAGCTTTCAAAAGCTTTCTCAGACTGAAACCGAGCCGGTCTGGTTTTTCTTCTTTTAAGAAAAGCTGGCCCAGAAAACCAAACCCTAAATTTGGGCCTATGATGGATTCATAATGGGCCTTAATGGCCCTTTAGTGTCCTCTCAGAATTATGGTTCGGCCGAAAAAAAGGGCAATGTCTGGCCCATTATTTTAAGCAAATACTTACATTTTTTTAATTTTGTTTTATTATATAAACTTAATTTGCATTTTTATTTTAACACCCGAAATTTTATCCTTTTCTTTGTTTGAAATTGAATTTTTCTCTGTATTTATTAAAAAAAATTAATCATAATAAATTTTATAAATAAACCCCATTACTTGAGAAATCATAAAAGAATTTCATAAATTACTCACCCTTTGTAAAAATTTTCATTAGAATTGTAATTACAATTCTTTGAAATAGCTCTCATTGTTGAAAGCAAAGAAGAGAAAAGACAAAAGGCAAGACTTTTTAGCTAAGCTGTTATTAACACAAATTTATGATTACATATCTAGGTTACGTTTTGTGTTGCAAAGTTTTTAATTTTTTTGATTAAAAAATTAATTTGATGAGATGTGCAGTATTTGTATTTATTAATTTTTAAAATTTTTATTTATTCGGTTTGATTTTATTTGAGTATAATTTGATACAACCTTGTTACAGAATTGTTTTCTTTTTTCAAAGATTAATTTATACAACATTTATAAACTTTTCAGTGTCTGAAATGAAATGAAAATATTATATTTATTTCTTTTTAAACATTAAAAAAAACCCAAAATTTATAAATGGTACAAATTTAAATTTTGGGTGGGGAAAAATACTAATTTAACACAAAATGAAGGGTCTAAAAGATATTAATGCCCAACGATTCTCAATGAATCTGAAATTCCCCTCGGCATCCGAGTTTCCGTCCAGGTTCGTTTTCTGGTGACAAGGATATATCTTCTTTTCAGTTCCAGATTCTCGTGCGGGTTTTTAAGGTAAAAAAGTGGTAGTACGAGACTAGAACTTGCAACTGCGGCTGTCAACATGAGCGCGTCATCAGGTTCTGTTCAGAAAACAGAGGAAGAATGGCGGGCAATTCTGTCCCCGGAGCAGTTCCGGATTCTGCGCCAGAAAGGAACCGAGTAAAAACGAAATCCCATCAGTCAATCTCATTAGTACTTGTTTATTTTTCCTTCTACATTGTTTGGTTTTTAGAATCTCTGACATGTTTTAGAATCTGGGTATCTTTGTTTTCTTCCATCAAACAATTCTTTGGATAGGAAAGCTTGTGTTTTTGGGGTCAGTTTGATTGGGTTGACCTTGTCTCCAAATTTCAGATGGACTGTGAATATGTTGATTGCTTTAGATTTTTGTAATTTCTTATGCTGAATCTTAGAATTTCACCTGAAAAGTTGGTTTTGGTTTTCTTGTTGTGGTCATTAGTTGTCTTAAAACGTGAAAAAGAGGAGGGATGGGGAAGAAACTGTGAAGAAGTTCCCTAGCTGGTATCTGGTGGGAGAATATTTGATTAGCAAAAGGATTTCAATTGGGGAAAAAGAAAGATTTTTTCCCCCAAAAGTTCTCTGTCTAATTTCGAAGAGTGGTCATTACAGATTCTTGTAACATTTGATATACTTCAATGGCAGTGGTGGATTTGTGTAATGTGAAATCAGCAGGCAATGCCCTTAGCAAAATGAGTTTCTAACAAGTCAATATCAATGGCTTTCTTTCTCTTGCACATGCTGCTGGTCTCACTGGGGTACTTATCTTAGTTTCCTAATAATGTTTTGGAGATTGTGTTACCCGTATTGACTTATCATTGTAGAAAGAAAGCTGAAAAATTGGTTGCAAGTTCTTGATTGATAAGTGATGGCAAAGAGTTGTTCATTTTAAGCAAGTCTAGAGACACTGGTTTGCATTGATTGAATCCTTGTTTTTTACCATTTTCTGTTTCATGAACCTCACACTCTCCCCATGTCATTGTTGGAACATGAAATTTCCAAATTCCAAAGTCCTGAAAGTTAAAGTGTTTCCTTGACGATTATGAAACTATGATTTTTGTTAACATGGAATCTTACTAGTTTTCTTGTGCTAACGTGATGAAATTCATGTAGCATCAGATACTTTGGTCTGGTGTGCTTATAGATTGATAATGTACAGGATGCGAGGAACGGGAGAATATGACAAATTTTATGATGAAGGGGTTTATAATTGTGCCGGTTGTGGGACACCGCTTTACAAGTCCACAACCAAATTTGACTCTGGCTGTGGTTGGCCTGCTTTCTATGAGGGTTTCCCTGGAGCCATAAACTGCTCTGTGAGTTCCAAATTCTTTCTCATCGCCCAACCCTCCTTTCTCTATCTCTTAGTATCGAGTGTTATGCCTTTGATTGGATCCTAAACATGCAAACAACAATTTTGCAGCCTGATCCTGATGGGAGAAGAACTGAGATTACTTGTGCAGCTTGTGGGGGGCACTTGGGTCATGTTTTTAAAGGGGAGGGGTTCTCAGTGCCAACAGATGAACGCCACTGTGTCAACAGTGTTTCGATCAAGTTTGTTCCTGCTAATTCTACTCCTTCCCTATGAGGAAAAAGTTGTTTCAGCCTAATGAACAAGCTGAAGTGTACAATTGTAACAAATAAATGAAATCGGTGAGAATAATTATGAGTGTCAAACTAAACTAATTGTGCCGGTTCCAATAAAGCCTTCTGACTTCATGACTATTTTGGTTATTTTTAGCCTCTGTTTGGCATTAAATGATTTTGTGCCATTCCTGTCAATTCCCAAGTCATCTTTTGTGTGCATTGACAAGAGGATGACAGAACATTGTAGAAAGTTATTTGCTTAGTTTTTATAGGATGAGATGTGATTGGATGGCTGTTTCTATTCTCTGGATCATCATGTACAATGCTGTGGTTGATTTGGAGGGGTTTGGAGGATAGAAGTGTATAGCACTATGAGAAATCGGCTTGGAATCAGAGAGCCTGTATCATCTCAGCCGCGGTTGTGCCATGGGAATGGGTGGAACACTGATGGGAACTGATTGCCAGGAAGAACAGTGATTTTTTTTTTCTTGTTCAGAACAAAGGGGCTAGACAGCCCGACCAAATTACCAGGTGGAAAGACAATCACTAGAGATTAGCACAGGCATGTCCACGGGGGCTAGCATTTCACAAGCATCGAAAAAGGGTGTTAGTCCCAATTCATCACATCAACCTTGCTTTGAATGTAGTTATCAGAATCTCTGGTTTTGGCTAAAGGACTAAAATGAGAGCAAACTTGCAAATGCGGGGTCAAGTTTTTTCTGTTCCTTAGAAAAGTGTTGTAGCTTCAGCAATGGAGTAAAGAAATTAGATGTATGCCATCATCAATGGTAATAGACCGACCACAGTACTACACCAATGCAAGTCTGCAAGTTAACATCAAGACCAGTGGACAAGACAGTTTTGTGGTGCTCAAAGCAACTCTGCAATAATACTCTGGGGTCAATGGCAGTATAACTAGTAATCCCCTGCTTGCAACGGATTAAATATTTCAGGGAAAAAGAAACAAAGATTGAACAAACAGCGGCAAAAATACCTGCCAAAATCCTCAATTAGGGTTGGCTTGCTTTCCCAATTATAAAAATGAAGCCTTTACCATTTAAATCACAAGTTTTCTACTTTATAAAGTCTTAAATTTCAGAGTTTTCAAACCCGTTTCAAGTCAGAGAACAAAAAAATGAGGGGCAGAAAGAAAGCAGCGACCAATCCATCAAGCAGCAGCAAAGGCGAAGGAGGAGTTGTAGGACATGAACCAACCGCCAATCCTTGCAAACTCTTTCAACTCCCACGCCGTACAATCTTTGACATTTTCTCAAGGCTTCCCATCAACACCCTTTTCCATTGCAGGTGCGTTTGCAAGAGATTCCTCTGTTTCATTTCTGATCCTGAATTTGCAAGGCTCCACCTTTCAAGATCACCCCTTTGCATTTTAATCAAAACCATGCCACTCCAAAATGCTTCGAAGAGGCTCCAGTTAGCCCAAGTTGAAGCCGATGGTGCAAATTGCCACGTCATGAAAATGAACTTTACTCCCAAATCAAACGTACCCACTTGCGATATTTCTCATATGAATGCATGCAATGGTTTGCTTTGTTTAGTTGGAACTGAAAAAGATTCTTCCTTTTATGTTTGTAACCCAATTTTGGGTGAATTTATCACCATTCAACCACCTTATAAGGGTAGGCATAGAGGTACTTTCTGGGGACTTGGTTATTCAGCTGTGACTAATGAATACAAAGTTTTGCAAAGCTATTATCCGGCAGTCGAATCCGCTGAACGTTATGTAATGGCTGAGATATACACCATTGGGACTGGTTCATGGAGAAGCATTGGAAATGCACCAACCGACACTGTTGCTTTGCCGTTCAATGCTTTTTTGAATGGAGCTCTTCACTGGTTTCCCTGTACTCCTAATGGTAGTGAATTTATACATTCTTTTGACTTTGATACTGAGCAGTTTGGGACACTTCCCCCACCTGATCATTTCCGTGAAGAGGATAAGAAATTTACAAATTACGCCAGGATTGGAGTGCTAGGAGGTTGTCTGTTTATAATTTACTTCACAAATTCGATACGATTTGACATTTGGGTTATGAAGGAGTATGGTGTCAAGGAGTCTTGGACCAAACAGTTTGTTATTGAAAATTTGTACCCAAAGCAAGGCAGCTGGGACTTCTATGAACCAATGGTTGTTTTGAACAATGGAGAAATCTTGATGTTGTACAATAATGATGCAGTAGTTTGTTACAATCAGAAGAGGAGAAATCTTCGAGGAACTAAATTTTTCCGGACTCGCTCACAGTTTGATGCAATTGCTTACATCCCTTGCTTTATTTCTCTTTACAATGTTGCAAAAGGAGAGCAAATTTCAAGGTACTATAATACAAGCCTGAAATTGGCATATGCTTCATCTATTTAGAATTTCAGCCAAAGAACTGATAGCTTAGACTTCAGCTAATGATTTTGGTGAGATAGATGTCTTGAAATTGGACTTTTGTTTTTTCGCCGGTATGAAATGCTCATGCATTTGCTTTGTTTCAAATGAGTGGCAATGGATATTTTCTCTCAGAAGTTAATTGATTTGTTTCCTAGGTGCTATAGTATATTTCATGATACAGAGTTCTGTTGATTCAAGAATACATAGCATGAAGTTTGCATCATGTACAACTAAACTCAACATAGCAATGCACTTTACTACTAGGATTACAGTGATTTGGGAATTTTCTTTCATCACCTGCTGCTTGACTATATCTTTGGTTGTTGACATAATATTAAAACTGCAGGTCTGAAGATAATGCCTTTCATGCCATTTTAGTGATAGACAGAGCTTTAGCCATTTGAAGCTAGTGGTTAATTTGTAAAATGCAGTTTCTGGATAATTTAATACATGCTTGCTTGATGCTTGAGATGTTAGATTGAGACATGAAACTTGTCTGCTTTTTTCCGGAAACTTGTTCTAATTGATTTTCTTCCACGTACAAATCCATACAGTTCTATTCCCCATATTCCATGGTTAATTAATAAGCTAAAATGTTATTAATATATAGGATCCAAGGCACCAGAGAATACAACAAGCTCTGTACAGCAGAATTCCGAGATTGTGCTGGCTGTGGAGCACCAGTCATTAACCCTGGCTATAGTTTTCCAGCTTTTGGTGTTCCCTGTGGAGTTGTAAATTACCCTGTAAGTTATATTGTTTGCTTGAATTTTTATATGATTCTCCCATTTAATATGCATTGGCTGTGATTTAATGAAACATAAAAAGTAAAATTTTCAGGAAGATTTATATGCAAGAAACTCGGGGATCATATGTACAGCCTGTAACAAACACCAAGCTGCTCCTTTGAAATCTTTTCTGACCCTATGGAGTCTATGAAGAGGAAAATGGTAATTGATAAATGAGGGGCCATTTTGACTATGGTATCAACTAAGTCCATTGGAATTTTTATTATGAGTTCTGGCATTGAACTTTATGCCCAATTTGCGATGTATTACTAAATCAGCTGTTACTGCTGTTGGTGCTTGTAAATATTGAGACATCTTCCTGTTGAAGGAGGGAAAGATTAGTATGCTAATAGAAGAGTAGATATGCTTCTAAATAAATAGAGAACTGCCCTGTTTTCGGTCCTTGAAGTATATTTTCAGTCCTCTTATATCGCCAGAAACTGACATTTCAGGGCCATTGACCATTGTAGCTTGGAAACTAGGGAGAGCATTCATTGCATTCAAGTCATTAAGATGTGGCATCCATTTGCTACCATTCAAAAGAGAAATAGGGGATGCCAATCATCTTCCACCTGCAGCTGAATCCTCTCACCTGAAGAAAGTCAGGGCACTTGACAATCAACCCTTGTTTATCCGAGGATCATTTTAATGGTTAATTAAATTGAAGTAGCCATTTGCAAATTTCGATCTTCAATGGAGATTATGGTAGTTTTATTCTTCGAAAACCTTTATCAGCGGTTCAGCAACATTCAGGTTGGAACCTGGAACCTGAAACATAAAGCTACTAGTACATCTTACTGATAAATGCATGTAAAGGCTCTTCCTCTTGACCTTGGTTAACTAAAATAAATAAACTCTCAAACATAAACAAGTCTGACAATTAGCTCTTGCTAGTCTTTGGAAAGAAGTGCAGCTGCCTCATGAAAGAATCAGAATTTAGAATTTTTATCAACGTTATTTTTGAGTTCCTTTCCATGAATTTTCCTCATCAAAATCCCATTTTCAAAAAATCTTGGGTAAACAAATTTATGAAGCCGATATATGTCAAATAGCCCATCAAAGGTAGCCCTGAATCGAGAGCCCGCCCACAATCCGGCCATAACCGATGCTTTCCTAAGAAACAGTTCTCCTCCTACCTCTACCCTCCTTAAAAGCTTAAATCCATCAAAGAAAAAAGTGGGAAAAATAGTAGTTGGGAAAAATTTTTTTCATGGATGGCGAAAAGATAAAAAGAGGATCAGGGTTCCCAAAGTGGATTGAAAAGGAAGAAACAGAATGGCAGTTGACAGATTTCCCATCGAGTATCATCGTGGAGATATTCTTAAGGCTTCCTGTAAAGGCCATTGGCAAATGCAGGTACGTTTGCAAAACTTGGTTTCATATCATTTCTGATCCACAGTTTGCCAAACTTCACCTCTCAATGTCACCCATTTGCATCTTGATCAACAAGAAACCGCATATGCGCCAACCGAGGACATTGCATTTATCCCAGGTGGTAGAGGATTCTGGCACTAACCGCTTCCGGTTTGAGAAGAAGAATTTTGCAACACAATTTGACTTACCGAACTATGGCCGTGACCTTGTCAGTTCTTGCAATGGGTTGGTTTGCCTATCTGGGGTTCAAGAGGGATCAATCTAGGTATGCTACCCAGTTTTAGGTGATACCCAGTTTTAGGGCACAGGATTTGACTATTTGTGTTAACAATCATGTCCTTTAATAAGTTGTGCATAGAAGTATGAATTTGAAACAGGGTAAACAGGGTTGAATTTACACCAAACATTGTCAGTTCATGCTTCCTAGATCACCCCTTTGCAAATTGTGCACCTATTGAATGACTGGCATGACATTTTGATATTATCCAGGAAGAGAAGCAGTGGGAAGGATGGCAACACCTGCTTTTGACAATGTCTTCTGTAAACGTTATTGTGAGTTTCCTTTGTCATACTCTGATTTATTCATCCTAGGATCTATAAGTTGATAATTTCCTTTACCCAGTTGTTGGTTGCAATTTCACAATCATGGAATGACAACCCTTCAGCCAAGTCAAGGACTCAAGGGAAGGGAACTTAGCATCCTTTTAGCAATTAGCTATGGGCAGTTAAAGCTGTGATATCAAAGGGAACGTCTTGGAGAACAAACAGAGCAATCCCAGTATTACATAATTAATATTTGGAAAAAAAGAAAGGGAAAAAGAACATAGCCACCCCATTATGAAGTTTCATTTTTGAGAAATCTTCTTTTACCCTATTAAGTTTATATGAAGGGTTTTGTTGATGTTTTGATTTACCTTCATTGGAGTAAGTAACACAGTTTCTGCGAAGACCAAAAGTGCAAATAAAGTTATAATTACATTGTTCTTTTGATGTTAGTGGAAACTTTCGTTTTAATTTTTAAAGCAGCTATTAGATGCTGCAACTTCTATTCATCAAGCTCTTTTTATTTTTGAACTATTTCGAATGATGAAATTCATTTTTCCTTTTCCCCCACAACATCTTTCTAGGTTGGATATTAACTATGCCCATTACAACAACTTAGAGTTTACTTGAGTTCTCCTTTCTCCATCCCGGAGAAGTGGATATGATTTCCTGTTCCATTGTTGTAACTTCTTCCTTATGAAGGGAAAACCAGCCCGTTGTGCTACTTTGTTAAGCAATTACACTCAACTTTTAAATTTTATTTTTCTCCTAAAATTAAAGGTATTTTTGGTATTTTAAGCTTTCTGCATTATACTTTAGAGCAAGATTATATTTAATTCTGATTAAATAAAGATTATTTTTAGAGGGGCAGTATGGATGGCAGGCAGTAATGTCACCAGGCAGAGAGGTCCTCTGTTTCTATTCTGATTCATTTCATTCTAGAATCTATAAGTTAATTATTTCATTTCATGTTGTTGGTTAAGCTAAACCAAGAGTCAAGGAGGAACTGAGAACATATTTACAGTAAAAATCATGTTATCAAAGAGTACAGGCTCCCAGTACCAACAGAGAAATTCCCCTGAGGAGTTATTTTGTTGTTTATGAAGGATTCTATTCGCCCAGTTGCTGAAGTAATACATTTTCTATGAAGGCCAAAATGCAAATGCAGATTGACAAGTTAAGATTTGGTAGAACAATAGGAAAAATTCTCATAAGATATCTTCTGCAAAGTACTTGTCAAGATCAAAGAAACATGGAGTCCATTAATAGATGTTGCATTACATATCTCAGCCCAATCAACATCAAAAAACAAAACTTTGCTCTGAATTTGTGAACTTGTGAAGTAATTTTCCTCACTCTTACAGCAAAAAATTTCACTTCCCTTTGCTATTCTTCCTCCTCTCATTGCACGCCTTCAAAGCTTGAACCTCTGTCAAAAAACAGAAACTTGGTCAAGGAGCCAAGTTTTCCAACTGGGTTTATTGCCAGCAACAAGAAAATGAAGGAATTTAAAGCATACCCATTTGACAAGACTTCCAATTCCTGTTTCTGTTAACAAGACAATCCTGCAAAAATATGCAGTGAAAATTTTTTTTAAAAAAAGGGCTTAAACTAGGGTTTTAGAGTGGCTTAAAGAACCAAAAAAAAAAAAGAGAGGATATTTTATTTACTTGCAAGGATAAGTAGAGAGCAGAGCATTCCTCGAGCTGCTTCACATTCTCATCGTCGTCGGTGGCGTCGTCTTGGTGGAACGCCGCCTGCTGTGGTGGAGACAGGGGCGGAGATTTTGGCGGTGGCGCTTCTTCGTCCATTTTTTTTTTTGTGGCGGGTGGGAGAGGGAAGAGAGGTAATTGTAGCGTGTGGTTTAGCCCTTTTTCCTCTTCGGTCTAAATAATTAGGCTTAAACCGTTTTTAATTGAAAAAAAGAAAAAAACCAATTATTAAATTCTAATAAAAGATCAAGTTCATATTATATATAAAACATTAATTCAAAAGTTTTGAAATTATTAATAATTTTTAATACAAAAATAATGCTCAATTTAAAATTAAGACAATGTGGAAATGGCTTGTTGAAATTATCACGTCAATCAATTATAACTCAATTTTCTTTATAAGAAATTTCAAGTTCCAAATTTTCAAAGCTTTTGTATTTTTCAACTTAACTACGGTACAAAACATAGAAAATTTAGAAAAGTCATGATTATTTTTTTAATTAAAAAAAAATATTCAAACCCCATTCTCTATATAGAGAATTATGCAACTAATGTTCGGATGTCGAAAAGTCATAATGTTTATGTTTACAATTGTTTCAACTTTAATGTTAATTGTTATTTTCTGTTCACATGATAGTTGATGTGATCACGTGTTAATTAAGATTATTAAGACTTATTATATATCACATGAACAAAAAAATCAACTATCATAAAATGTAAAAAGATTTTTCAAATATTAAAAAAATTCAAATAAGTTTTTAACTTTCTATTACAATCAATTAAATCTGTATTTTTTATTTTTGATCAAATAAGATCTTATAATTAACTATCATCAATTAAAACATCACATGTTAATTTTATACCACATAATATTATCGTGACATATTAATATATTATAATGAATAGTGACATGATATATTGATATAGTATTTTCTCTTACCATCTCAATATAACATTAACATCACATTGACATAAAAATGACAAATAACGTTTTAATTAATGATAATTAATAATGTAACATAAGTAGAAGAATATATTTAATTTTTTAAAATAGTTTATAATCGTTTTAAAATATTATTATTTAAATTTTTATTAAAATTAAGAATTTGTGTGATACACAAATTAAAAAAATATTTTTTTTATGTTCAATAAGTAAAATAATTCAACGACTTTGTTTTAGATATAAGTTTATAAAATTTATGTTTAGTCTACCTTTATTGAATTCCTTCCCTAAATTAGGTGAAACTTTTAATAACAAAAAAAAGTTTGATCATAAATATTAAATTTAAGGATAAAATATCATTACTTACTAATTTTTTATCAAAATTACGTAAAAGTTTATTAATTTTCAAAATAAATATTTTATTTTAAAAAAATATTTTTTATTGGACACATAGGCTGGATACATAAGTTTAACTATTAATGAACTGTTAATGTTTTTGTTAACTTGATGACATGGTAAGAGTAAAATGATAATTTTATATTTAATTAATTTTTTTATTAATTAAAAAAAATTCCTTAGATCGTTAGTAACACCAGTCGTGCTCCCTTTTCTTAATGAGCTGATAAGCATTGATCGATTTTATTTATTTTTTTATTAATTTAAAAAATATTTTTATTTTTTATAATTTTTATTATTAGTGTTTATACTCTTAAAACGAAATATTTATTTCAAAAATTAATAGATTCGTCAAAAATTTAGATTAAAATTTAAAAAGTAGTGATATTTTTACTTTAAATTTAATTTAATATGATATTAAAATAATGGTTAAATAATACTTAATTTCTTTTGTACTTTTCAAAATTCTTTGCAAAAATAATTGAATGATATTGTTTAATTCCATTTTTATTTTTTTTGAAAAAATGAATAAGAATCTAAATCAGGTCTAATTTTCCTTAACCATGGTTGGTTTGGGACAGCGAAATAGCCAACCCTGGTTCCACAGACAAAAAAATAAAAATAACAATATTTGTCCAAACCCAAAAACATTTTTCTAGAGAGTGACAGAGAGATCTTCAATGCAGGTAAAATAATTTAAAAGAAAATAAACCCAAAAAACTTATAAAAAAAAAAAGAAGAGAAGAGCTGCCTCTTATATATATATATATATATATATATATATATGTATTCTCTTACCTTTCACCGATGGTCTGAGATTCGTCTGACCTTTGATTTTTGCTCCAACAAATAAGTTTTATAATCGGGGTATGTATTTCGATCATCGAAATCAGATCATAAATCAAATAAAAGGATCTTTTGTTACCTCAGTAGTGACTCAATCGAATTTTTTGTTTTTTGGATTTTTTTTCTTGATCTATTGCCTTATTTTTTAATTTTAGATTATATATTAAAATTTGATAGATAGAATAAAAATTTTGCGGTTTTACTGAGTGGGTATTTTGCTAATGCATTGATTACTTAATTCTAGAATCCGGTAGTCTTCCTTTTTTTTTAATTGATTGATATTTTCTTTTGTTGCAGAATTTTTATTTTTGGTGTTTTTAATTTTGATACTTGAGATATAAAGGTACGGTTGTTGTCCTTTTTTATTTTTTTGGTTTGAATGTGTAATTTGATATTATTACTATTTCTAGTTTGATAGTGAATGATCTAATGAGCTGATTAAGTTGAATTTTGGAGTCCATCTTATATTTTTGGTTGGGTTTGGTGAGATGGGTCATTGGATAGTTTAGTTTTTGCATTGAGGATTGATGGATAGTTTGATATATGTAATTGGATTGTTGGTTTTTCTGGATGCAGCCTGAAAATGGCATCAATGGTTCTTAACGGTACTAGTAGTAGTAGTAGTCAAGTGTCTCCGTTGATATCAATTCAAGAAAAAGGTAGCAGGAATAAGAGAAAGTTCCGGGCTGATCCGCCTTTAGGTGATCCAAATAAGATTATACCTTCACCTCAAAATGAGTATCCAAGTTATGAATTTTGTGCTGAGAAGTTTGAAATCACCCCAGTCCATGGTCAAGCTAGTGCATGTGACTTGTGCGGTGTTAACCAAGATCATTCAGATGGATTAAAACTTGACCTGGGATTGTCCAGCACAGTAGGTTCTTCTGAGGTTGGGCCAAGCCAGCCTAGAGGGGAAATAGAAGCAGATGAATATCAAGATGCTGATTGGAGTGATCTCACAGAATCTCAGCTAGAAGAACTTGTTTTAAGCAATTTGGATGCAATATTCAAGAGTGCAATAAAGAAAATTGTTGCTTGTGGTTACACAGAAGAAATTGCTACTAAGGCAGTCTTGAGGTCTGGCCTTTGTTATGGTTGTAAAGATACCATTTCAAATATAGCGGATAATACCTTAGCGTTTCTTAGAAGTGGCCAAGATATCAACTCTTCTAGGGACCATTGTTTTGAGGATCTACAGCAGCTGGAGAAGTATATATTAGCAGAACTGGTTTGTGTTCTTCGAGAGGTTCGGCCTTTCTTCAGCACTGGGGATGCAATGTGGTGCTTGTTGATTTGTGACATGAATGTGTCGCATGCTTGTGCTATGGATGGTGACCCATTGAGTGGTTTTGTTGGTGATGAAGCTTCCAATGGGAGTTCTTCTACTTCTAACCAGTTGAAGACAGAAGCCAAAAGTTCTGATATGAATTTTCCTAATCCTTGTAAACCTGTTCCTTGCATTCCTTGTTCTCCTAGTTCTCTTCCAAAGGTACCATCTACGGGAGTCAATAACACAACAAAATCTAAGAATTCCCTTCTTCTAAGTGGTGTAGTCTCAGAGAAAGAGGGAACAAACTCCATTTCTGATAGTGCAGATAAAACTTTCTGTGCAGCAGGAACATCTCAGTCTTCAACACTGGAAGAAAAGTTTGTGGGGAGTAGAAAGATTCACTCTACCAAGAGGGAATACATTCTTCGGCAGAAGTCACTTCATCTGGAGAAAAACTACAGGACATATGGATCTAAAGGGTCATCAAGAGCTAAACTAAGTGGTTTGGGAGGTTTAATATTGGACAAGAAACTAAAATCTGTCTCTGACTCTGCAGCTGTCAATATAAAAAATGCATCCTTGAAAATTAAGGCAATGGGAGCTGATGTCCCTCAAGATAATGGGAGTCACAATCTTTCTGTCAATTCGGGACCCTCTTCTTCTGCAACATTTTGCTTAGATAATGGTAATAATATTTCTGCAGTGCCTAAGACCAATTTAGCAACCACTTCACCTGCAGTAAACATGCCACCTGCATTACTACCTATCAATAACCCACCTGCGTTATCAACTGCTGATACTGAGCTTTCGCTCTCACTGCCCACCAAAAGCAACTCAATTGTAGTGCCTCCTGTTTCTCATTCTGAGACTGCTAATTTGAGCTATGCTGTGATGCCATATGATAAATCCCTGGGGCAGTGGGTCCCTCAGGATAAGAAGGATGAGATGATTCTGAAGCTGGTCCCTAGGGTGCGGGAACTGCAAAATCAGCTCCAGGAATGGACAGAATGGGCCAATCAAAAGGTTATGCAAGCTGCTCGTCGACTAAGTAAGGACAAAGCTGAACTTAAGACTTTGAGGCAAGAGAAAGAAGAAGTTGAACGGCTCAAGAAAGAGAAATCAACTTTGGAGGATAACACTTTGAAGAAGCTTGTTGAGATGGAGACTGCTTTGAGTAAGGCTGGTGGGCAGGTGGATCGTGCTAATGCTACTGTGCGCAGGCTTGAGGTGGAAAATGCAGCACTACGGCAGGAGATGGAGGCTGCAAAATTACGTGCAGCAGAGTCTGCAGCTAGCTGTCAGGAGGTATCGAAGAGAGAGAAAAAAACACTAATGAAAGTTCAGTCTTGGGAGAAGCAGAAAACCTTTTTCCAGGAAGAGCTCATGACTGAAAAGCGTAAGGTTGCCCAGCTGTTACAGGAACTACAGCAGGCTGAAGTTCTCCAAGAACAGCTTGAGGTATGCAAGTTTAATTTCCAAGCATTGCTTTATCTCTTCTTTCTCTCCCCCAATTTTCTTCTCATAGAAACAAGAGGTAATCCTTGATATACTATAAATTTATAATAACTTTCTACCAGCAGCTTTGTAAACATGAGACATGGTGAGGAAAGCATCCGCTACTTGATATAGACAGTTCAGATTTCTGAGAATCAACCTCACATTGTAATGTTTTGACCTGTTGCATATTTTGAATAATCAAAAGATGTTGCCAAACTGCTCCAGATAGGTAGTTCATTGATGGGATTGTGAAAAGTGTTATAATGAATTGACACCAATTCTGAAGTCCCCAAACTCGAAGTGTTGAATCTAAAATTTTTGCATGGCATTCTCTAGGTGTCATGTATTCCATGTAGTTGGTTTGACATTCACATCAAATAAGTGCAGCAGACACAATTGGGATACTCCTTTGAGATGGCAAATGAATATGGTAAACGCATGTAAAGGGTTCTTGTGCTTGTAATGTGCACAAAAGATCTGTTTTTGCTAGTAAAAGGTAATGCAAACGCAAAGAAAAGGAGTCTGGGTATTTTCCGATTGTCCATTCTGTTACGTGCCAGAGGAGTATAGGTTGCCAATATTTCTTCACATTCGTGGGCCAACTCTATACTTTATGTTTTAAGTTATACACATTTCAGACTATTTATTACTACATTTATTTTGTTTCCAAATTTTCTGAAGAAAATTGGGCAGAAAGTAGTAGTCACTACATCCTAGCTCTGATTTCATATTATGCCCTCGCATTTGGTTGTTGAGTTGTCCTATAGTATATTCACTTCACCTTACACATATTTCCACAATTTATCAAGCTGCTTCCAAGAGTGTTTTTATTTGTTTTCAAACTGACTGGATATAACATATCATATGTATGGTTTCAAGCCACAATTATGTCAGGACTTTGAAGGTACACTGCTAGTTTGTTAAAAAACAAAGGGATCCCTTGCTTGTCTGAGTTGGTGTTTCTTGTAATTATGGCTTATGGTATTGCTCTGTTCTCATTGGAAAGGAAAACTATCACAGGCTAGATGGCAACAGGAAGAGAAGGCAAAGGAAGAAGTACTTACTCAGGCTAGTTCAATAAGAAAGGAAAGAGAACAAATTGAGGCTTCAGCAAAATCAAAGGAGGACATGATTAAGTCAAAAGCAGAAACCAGTTTGCAGAAGGACAAAGAGGATATTCAGAAACTTGAAAAGGAAATCTCTCAATTGAGACTGAAGACAGACTCTTCCAAAATTGCTGCACTTCGAAGGGGAATTGATGGAAGCTATGTGGGCAGATTTATAGACAGCAAATATGGCATGGCTCAAAAGGAGTCTCAAACCCCTTTTATCTCAGAAGTTGTGACAGATATCCAAGACTTCTCAGGAACAGGTGGTGTGAAACGTGAACGTGAGTGTGTGATGTGCCTGTCAGAGGAGATGTCTGTGGTTTTTATCCCATGTGCTCATCAGGTTGTTTGTACTACATGCAATGAGCTCCATGAGAAACAAGGGATGAAGGACTGTCCTTCTTGTAGGAGTCCCATCCAGCGGCGTATTCCTGTACGTTATGCTCGCTCTTAATTTTAATCTTGAAGTGAGTTGAGTGTTTTGAATAATGTTTGTGGGACTCCTTTGAATTGAATAATGCATTTGAGTTGCACCTTTTGAGAGTTGAGACAATTAAGTTGAATTACAGTGCAAGATGATGCTTCATTTTGTTTGCCCCCCTCTTTGAAGTGGTCATAAGTGTTAATTAGTTCAACATACTAAGCTAGACAGAAGGCAGGTCTGAAATATGTGATTCGCTGTGAGTTTCTTTAGTATTTACTGGAATACTTTCTAAGGGGTAGCTCTGACTACCAATTCATGGACAATAAAGCAACTTTAAAGCTGCATCTGAAGTTAATTCCATATTGCTTTATTTCTTTCTTCATATGTTTCCTTCCTTATATGCCTTCTAAACCCTATGTTTCTTGATAGACAACCAGCTCTTTAACTAGAGGCATTTCACATTAGAAGTTCATACATAGAGTTGTGCTTTTATTTTGCATTTCCTAACTTTTCGCAATTGCTGCTTTATCAAGTGTCATGTCTTGCCAAGAGACTGACTCTAGTTTTCACAGTTTCCACCATGTAACAACTAACAAGGGCTGCTTTGTCTTATTTTTCCTTTCCCTCCCTTTATAAGGAAAAGAAAGTTCTGTTGTATTTGTTTTCATTTAGACATTGACAGCAGGGACTTTCATGCTTTCCTTTTCTTCTTCCTCTTCTTCTTTATGTCTACCTTTTGTTATTCCGATTTCTCACGTTAGAAGCAGCATGGTCATTATGCCTTTCTCTCTTTCATCCATTGGAGTTTGGATGCAGGAGAGGTCTAGAGAAGGCGTTAATCTAAGGTCTAGTAATCTCCAAGGATTTATGACATTCTAAGTTATATTTTGATTTGGGAAATGAGAGGTTTGAACTTAATTCTTTGAGCAAGAAGACAGATCAACTTAGCACTTAATCTGATTGATTATTTTTTGAGTCTGAGTTAGGTTAATCTGATTGATTATTTTTTGAGTCTGAGTTAGGTTAATCTGATTGATTATTTTTTGAGTCTGAGTTAGGTTTTTGTGTATTCGCTTGATTACTTTCCATAAAAGGCTTCCATGATAGCGATTGGTGTGACTCTAAGGAGTTTGATTGGATCATAATCGCCACCATGATTCATACATATGTGAGAGTCAGTTGAGAGCTGATAGGTATATATAGTTGAAAGGATAAGGCAAGAGAGAGCTAAGATTGCAGTTTCCCTCGTGTGTCCATGGCTTAACCACGTGGCATGATACCTGTGGAGTCAAAGTATACTCAAGGACTACAAACTAGAAAGAAAAGGGTCCTACAGCAAACACCTTTTGGTTATGGTTTTTCTTCTATTCACCATCACCAGATTCAACCACTAGATCATCCCTCACTCCAATGGAATTCAACTCCCTAAAATGTCCTATTGCTTTGTGTTCTGAGAATGACGACCGATTTGTCCTATTAATTATATTTATCTAGTACAATAATATCTTAAAGGCTTTCATGAAATAACATATATATGTATGTATATACATGCTGTTATTTGAATTGTGGTCCAAAGAAAAACAAAGTAAAGAAATATCAAGAAGGACACAAAGGCGATGTAGTGTTGATTGGCTGCCACAAAAACAGATTCGCAGTTCCTGATACATGGGGTGTTATTCTCCAATTAATTTGGTGACAAAGAAATCTTATAAGGTACTTATTATTATGTAGTAGCATTTTTCTTTTACAATTTTGCAACCTCATGTATTTGTAAAATCTTATGATATGACATTTGATAAACCCAAATTTTTTGAATATATATATATATATATATAATTTGAGGTCAAGTTTAACCTGAAAAATAATAAAAAGAATGATAAATTTCACTTTCATCTCATATGGTTTTGACCTTTCCTTTTTTCATATAACATCTTGTCTTTTATTTTCTCAATTAATCTTTTACAAATAATTATATTATCAAAAGGAGTTACGTTGTTAATTTAATTTAATAAAATATCAAAATGCACCCAATTTAACAATTAATCTATTTGTTCAGAAAATGCAAAATGAAAGAATAAGTTCAAGATTTATTTTATTTTTTATTAATATCATATTTATGACAATAGAAGGTACAGGTGAAATTTAAAAATAAATTTAAAAGAATACAGAGTTTTAAATATGTTATTGTATTTCTCACATGAGAATAACCATGGACATTGATATTGATATTGAAACAGGAATTAAATCCATCCAACCATTGCTGAAACTGAACTCTTTTGTCGTTGAATGGGCCTTTGTTATTAATTTGCGTGCCATGCAACATTCCTGAAATTCTTAATAATAAAGGGAAAAAAAAAACCGAAAGAAAAAGGACAACGCAATCTCATGCAACACACAAGACAAAATAGTCCAACGCCCACCAACAACCAATTCAAAAATGACACGTCGATTACCATGAGGCACGTGTTGGAATATGATTCGTAACGTTCACTAAAGGAGGTTGTAACGGGAATTTCCCTCCGTTTGGGGGGAAGGGCATTTAAGGAAATTCGTGGAATTCAAAGTTCCGTTAGCCCCCATGACTTAGCGCTATAACCGTAATCCCATCCACTCGTGTCATTCATCAAAGCCTTTTTATTTTTTCTTTTATTCATTTTATTTTCTTAAAACTTATTATAATAAATAAATAAAACACCAACCGCCAATTTTTTTAACTCCATCGGAGTTCTGCTTCTCTGCCTCGAAGATTCAAAGCTCTGCTTCCCTCTCTTTCCAAGCTCAGGTGGCATCAATTTTCCAATATCAAATTTATATTTTTTTTATTCATTTTTTTATTTACTTTCATTGAATTTTTCGTTTATTTCTTCAAAATTTTGCTCTTTTTTTTTTAAAATTTATTCAAGCAAATCGAATTAAGCAGGATAAAAAGTGGAGGAAAATAGAAAATGTCTTCGGCTATGAAAGGAATAGTTATAAGGAGTACGCTGGATATATGTAAGCAGAGGCTATTCAAGGGAAAGTACACGGATCATCATCATCACTTTGATCTCGTTAGAGAGAACCGTTCATATCTTGGTGCGAGGCCAAGGTGTGTTCGTCGTCTTGGAGTTACTCGTTGCGTCACCGAAGAATATCCCCGTAGTAACGGAAAGAAGTTGCTGAGTTCTAAACAGAGGAAGGTTGAGACGGTGGCGGAAGCCATACTTACGCCGGTGTCTGATCCAACACAAACTATGGAGAAGGTACAATCGTTCTTTTTCTGCTCTTATCAGTTAAGACTGCATGTAAAACTCAGTTGTTAAAAATTAGATTAGCAAGCATGAGCCGAATTAGCTAAAACAAGATTAACCAGCTTCTTCAGGATGTAATACTAATGAAGGATCAGGCGGCAGTAGTTTTTGTAGTTTTGACCTAGTTGGGGTGGCCTTCCATGTTTCTGGGCTCATACGTTAGGTTTCTAGTGCGTGGACTTACTGCAATACACGGGACCGCAGGATGGCTTGGCATTGGGTTAGTTAGCCAGCTTTAGGTTTGTCCGGTAGTGGCCAATGGGTGCTTAGTTTGGGCTGTATCGAGCTGCAAAGTTTTGGGTTGAATACTTGGATCGGACTAGGATAGGCCCTATTATGTACTAAAATGGAGCATTTCTGGTCCTTCGGAGGAGAGAAGAAGATGGTGTTGGAGACTTGGAGTATGACTCATTAATTTGTTCATCATGCATTTCCAAGATTATCTTACTAATTAAGTTAATTAAAAAAATGTATTCAAGCATTTGATTCAATAATTAGTGTATAATTTCCTTGCTCAAGGGCATTGAATCTCCCCTTCTCTCAAATGAAAAAAATTAACTAACAAGATTAGAATTAAAAAAGGTTGATATAACGGACAAACTGATGAGATGATAGTACTTACCAAGAGTAGGAACCTGGATATACCTACATGTGATTTCTATATAAATATAATTTTCATGATTAAAATGATTAAGTCCCTTGTTCTCTCTGTGGTCGTGTGTTTGACTTTTCATAACAAGCTAGGAGATGACTTTGAATGTGCATTCATCAATGCGGCATAGCAATAGCTTCGCTCCCATCCTGCTCGCCGTCCCCTGCAATTCACCATCGTAACGCCATTAAGTGTCAATTCCATGAGAATCCAAAAAAGGATATAAATACACATGTTAACACATATAGGCATGATTGCTGCAACTTTGCTTGTTCCCAGATGTGATACAAATTTACTGCTAGAATGACATCATCTACTTAGCCAAATCTGTAATTTAGAATGTAAGGACTAGCTGCAAGCTTGTTTTCACTCTTCACTTCTTTGCACAGAGAGTATTTACCTTTGGAAAAGGGAGGAGTGAAGGCCATAAGGGCATGAAGTCCCTGGTAAGCATTCTTCATCTTTATTATGCAACAATTAGTTCACGATACTTTAAAAATGTTTATCGTTATTAGTCTTTTTTATATTATTTTTTATGTCTTATCTCTGCGTGGATGCGTGCATGCCATGGTATTGAAAAGTTAAGCTGGAATAGGGCTCAAACATATTTTTTGCTATGGCACTGGCTCACATTTTCTGTTAAATCCTCTTGATTTTATTTTGTGCAATATATGCACTCTAGAAACCAGGTTATTATGTAAAATTGCGAGTTTCTGGATAGATTAATGAATGTGTTTCTTCTTATTAATGTAGTTAGGAGGGAAAGGAGCAAACCTGGCAGAGATGTCCAGCATTGGGTTATCAGTTCCACCTGGACTTACCATATCAACAGAAGCATGCCAGGAGTATCAGCAGAATGGGAAGAAGCTACCAGAAGGCCTGTGGGAGGAGATATTGGAAGGCTTGAAGAGTGTGGAAGAAGACATGGGTGCTATCCTTGGTGACCCGGCAAAGCCACTTCTCCTCTCTGTTCGTTCTGGTGCTACGGTAAGGGATTGGGATGCTTAAAATAATGCAATCATCCTGTGGGTTATGCACAGCTTCTGAGCAACTGTGCATGGCATATTTCTTACTCTAGGCAACAAACATGCAGTATGTAGAACATCGAGCTTGCTTGTTGACTGATATTTCTTCCATATGTTCAGATCTCGATGCCTGGTATGATGGACACGGTCCTTAACCTAGGACTGAATGATGAAGTGGTAGCTGGTTTGGCTGCAAAAAGTGGGGAGCGTTTTGCTTATGACTCTTATCGACGTTTCCTCGATATGTTTGGAGATGTGGTAAGTTTATTCTTTTTCATGAGTTGATATGGTTCATTACATTAGCATATCTCAATAAGTGCACTGTCAGCAGAGTTTCTTGTTTAATGTGTTTCACACAATTTTTTTGGTTGACCTGAACTCAATGAAATGATTAGGCCCAAAATAGAAAATCCAGTGAGACGCTTAAACCACCTAGATGCATTGAACTTTGTCAACTAGTGCAAAATTTTGAAATTTTTTCTTAAAGGTATTTGTGATAGTTTCCTCCGCAAAAAATTTTATGGTCTCTTTTCATTATTGTTGCTGAGTTTTTGTCAAAACTCTTTTCATTGATAATTTAGGTAATGGGTATTCCCCACTCACTGTTTGAGGAGAAGCTAGAGAAAATGAAGGAAGCAAAAGGAGCTACACTCGACACTGATCTAACAGCATCTGATCTCAAAGAGCTCGTAGAACAGTACAAGAATGTTTATGTAGAAGCCAAAGGTGAAAAGTTCCCTTCAGGTAGGAATGCAACATCGAATCAATTTTCCTCACTGTACTAACTTTTATTATAACTTCGAATATACTCAAGCGTGGATTTCACATAAGAGTTTGTCAAACTAAGTTATCCTCAAATTTGGAATGTATATGATAAATTTGAGACTATCACCTTTGATGCATCTTTATTTGCAGATCCAAAGAAGCAGTTATTGTTGTCTGTTAAGGCAGTTTTTGATTCTTGGGACAGCCCAAGGGCCATTAAGTATAGAAGAATCAATCAGATAACTGGTTTAAAGGGAACAGCAGTAAATATTCAAACCATGGTGTTTGGAAACATGGGAAATACTTCAGGGACGGGGGTTTTATTCACTAGAAATCCAAGCACCGGTGATAAGAAACGCTATGGAGAATTCCTAGTAAATGCTCAGGTTGTAAACATATACCAAAGTTCTTATCTCTGCACAACTCCCTCATTTCTCTCCATATTTCTAAAATTAGAATAAGACTCTTTTGTGGTAATTTATGAATGTAACTGATGAATTGCTCTGAAAAGGGAGAGGATGTTGTTGCGGGAATTAGAACACCAGAAGAATTGGACACAATGAAAAGTTACATGCCTGAGGCTTACAAAGAGCTTGTGCTGAACTGTGAGATTCTTGAGCGACATTACAAGGATATGATGGTAAAAGTTTTTACTTGCATAATATATAATACTTCATTCAAGTTTTTATGTTGACAACTTTGATTTAGTGCAATTCTTTGTTGTAATTTATAGTGCAAATTGAACCTATATTTCCAGTTTTTAATACTTTCCAAAATTATCTTTTAAACAGATATCATGGTCATCACTCTTGAACCAATAGCCGAAGAATTAACTCTTGGTTATTGCCCCCTTTGTTAAACACAGGATATTGAGTTCACAGTTCAAGAAAATAGGTTATGGATGCTGCAATGTCGATCTGGAAAGCGCACTGGTAAAGGTGCAGTAAAGATAGCTGTAGACATGGTTAATGAAGGACTTGTTGATAAACGTTCTGCAATTAAGATGGTGGAACCACAACATCTTGACCAGCTTCTTCATCCACAGGCATGTGCACCAGACACTAAATATGAGGGAAAAATATGCTTTCTTTGTTTTTATTTGAAAACGAACTTAAAGTACAGATCCAAAGGCATGGACTATGAATGATAAGACCACCTTTACTTTTGCATTGATGAGCTATCCATAGAGGGAACAAAAACCAATCTTTGATGCAGAGGACAACCGAAACAGATTGATGTAATAATATGCAATAATGGCTATCATTATCATATCGTTTTCAGTATGCTTTAGTTAGTTGGAAAATATTAAGATAACATGACTAATGTTGTGTTCGGTCCAATTAGTTTGAGGACCCTTCTGCTTACAAAGACAAAGTGGTTGCCACGGGGTTACCTGCTTCTCCTGGAGCAGCAGTGGGGCAGATTGTGTTCAGTGCTGATGATGCTGAAGAATGGCATGCACAAGGAAAGAGTCCCATCTTGGTATGTTCATCTTGATGTCCATTTATAACATTTTATTATCATCCTATTCTAAGCTGAATTCAAAAAAGTATAAATTATGTGTAATTTTGAGAAAAAGATACTGCCTGTTGAAAGGGTTTAGCCATTCAGATGTGTGAACTACTGAAATCTTCTATGTTCTAACACATTATCAGTGAGAAAACTGTGTCCTATGTAGTTAAACTTCCTTTTTCTATAATCTAAGGAGCTGAACACTCTCATGATTTTGCATGCTTAAAGGTAAGGACAGAAACCAGTCCGGAGGATGTTGGAGGTATGCATGCGGCTGCTGGGATTTTGACAGCTAGAGGTGGAATGACATCTCATGCAGCTGTTGTAGCACGTGGATGGGGAAAGTGTTGTGTTTCTGGCTGTTCAGATATTCGTGTGAATGATGCTGAGAAGGTAATTTTATTCTTCCTCCTCCTATAATTTGCCTTTTCTCATGAAATGGGGTTCCCTGTATATGCTGCTTTATCTATAATGCAGGTTCTCACAGTTGGAGACATGGTGATCAAAGAAGGAGAATGGCTTTCACTAAATGGTTCTACTGGTGAAGTGATTGTAGGAAAACAGCCACTAGCTCCTCCATCATTAAGTGGTGATTTAGAAACCTTTATGTCTTGGGCTGATGAAATTAGGTGCCTCAAGGTTCTATATGTCCCTTAGCTGGTGATTAGTACCATATACTTAAGTATTTGGAAGGTCTCTCGACTGATTCAGCCTTATAATTCGCTGATAGGTAATGGCCAATGCTGACACACCTGAAGATGCACTAACAGCGAGAAATAATGGTGCTGAAGGGATTGGCCTTTGTCGGACAGAACACATGGTAACTTTTCTGTCATCATATTTGACTTTCTTTTATTAACTCCTTGACTTTGCAGCATTTTTAATCATCCATGAAATAAATATTACAAGTTCCATGCAGATTGATGGTTCATATGGTACACAGGACTACCATCGGTTCATTATATGCAGTCAAAAAAAGTATGCATGCCTTACATATTCAGTTGAGAGAGGGCATTATATACTGTTTTTTCTCTTTTGGTGACTACAGGGGAGTATCCTTATCATCCCCCAATTTGGCATGAATTGTTAGTTAATGAGAACGAACATACTGTTTTGGGATGTCAAATCAAATTCTATCCTAAATGCATTTTCTGGACGTATGTTGTCCTGTGCATGGAAAACAGACAGTTTTATATTTAAAAATCATATCTGGTAATAGAATTACTAATTGCTTCGTGTTTTTGAACCCTTTTTCAGTTCTTTGCTTCCGATGAGAGGATAAAGGCTGTCAGAAAGATGATAATGGCAGTAACACTAGAACAGAGGAAAGCAGCTCTTAACCTCTTACTTCCTTATCAGAGATCTGACTTTGAGGGAATTTTCCGTGCAATGGATGGTACTTTCCTCTTCTTCTGTTCTTCTTTTACAGTATGTGTCATTGTCTGCCCAAAGACTTACAAGCTCAGTAGCATCAAAATACTAACAGTGTGATGCCAACCTGGTCGGGGCTCTATTGGTGCTTAAAATTTGCAAACAGGAACATATTTTCCTCGTTTGGTTTACTTCTCTAGTGATGAGTGTGAATTTCATTTTAATTCCAGGCCTTCCAGTAACTATCCGATTGTTAGACCCTCCACTTCATGAATTTCTTCCCGAAGGTGACCTAGAACAGATAGTAAGTGAGTTAACTTCAGAGACCGGCACAACCGAAGATGAAGTTTTCTCAAGAATTGAAAAGTTATCAGAAGTGAATCCCATGCTTGGTTTCCGTGGCTGCAGGTTAATATTCCATTTTAAGGAGCTTTCTAGTCTAAGTTTTGATTCTTAGAACCTTCAAAGCTGATAGGATTTTTTTTTCCTTTTTATTTCTTAGTTGCATGATGATATAAAATCTTTATGAAATATTCCGATTTCTGATTTCATGACAGTACATGCAAATAATGAATGAAGCACATGAAAGCGCCAAATAGAGTATCGGTTGAATTTGGATTATCGTAGAAGTATACCTGAACCATTTCATCTTGTTTATATGGATTTTTGATGTTCTATCAACAGGCTGGGGATATCGTATCCTGAACTAACTGAGATGCAGGCGCGTGCAATCTTTCAGGCTGCTGTCTCAATGAGCAACCAAGGAGTTAAAGTTCTTCCTGAGATAATGGTTCCCCTTGTTGGAACACCTCAGGCATGAGTCCTTAACTTCTTGCTTTTGATGTGTTTTCCTTATCTTCCTTGCAAAGTTTTGTCAACTTTCTTAAAACGTTGTAGAATTTGCCAAAATAATTGTCAATTATTTTGGGTGTTCTTTTTCTCCATTACAAGTTTTTGTCAATATTCTTCGGAATTAGCTTCTAATTCATTCTTCCCAAAGAATTAGCTTCTAATTCATTCTTCCCAATTGATTTTGATTTCTACACATCAAAATTGATGGGGTTTCCTCCATTTTCATGATTAAGGACTCAGATCCATTGATGTTTCAAAAAATTGACAATTTAAAGTTGCAGGAACTTGGTCATCAAGTCAGTTTAATACGGAGTATTGCAGAGAAAGTGTTCTCTGAGATGGGTTCTTCCTTAAGCTATACAGTGGGGACAATGATTGAAATCCCCAGAGCTGCCTTAGTTGCTGATGAGGTATGCTAAACAAACCATCTCCTCATTGTTTTCCTAAACTCTGTAATAGTGGGGTTTTGTATATTTCCCTTGTCTTCAAACTCTTGAGCATAAAACTTCTAGTCTCGCCTGTACTTTCTCCTAGGAGAAGCATTTCAAATATGAATCTCAGTAAAATAGTTGATATATTAATTTTTGTGGTTAATAAAGGTTGAGAAATGTTCATCAATCTCGACAAGTATGCCTAATATTCAACATTTGATAATGGTAGATTGCAAAGGAAGCCGAATTCTTCTCCTTTGGAACCAACGATCTTACTCAAATGACATTTGGGTATAGCCGAGATGATGTTGGCAAATTTCTTCCCATATACCTATCCAAAGGCATTCTTCAAAGTGATCCATTTGAGGTTGGTCAACAGTATATGAGTGTTCATAAGCTTTCCCTGAAGAAAGAATACCATTTCAAATTCAATACCAACAAGTAGTAAATGAATTGCCAGGTACTTGATCAGAAAGGCGTAGGCCAACTCATCAAAATTGCCACGGAAAAGGGTCGTGCAGCTAGGCCTAGCTTGAAGGCAAGTACTTTCGTTTTACTAGCAGGCAGAATATTATACTATACTTACTATCACAATTTCATGAACAAGGGGTACAATTTCTTCACCCATCGCTATGTTTGGTAGCAACCTATTACTTGCAACGGGCATGGAATCCTGCAGTGTCGATCTCTTCTTGCAAGAAACAAAAACAAAAGACATTCATCTGTATATTTAGATGTCAAGCAGATTGTAGGTCACCCTTTGTCAATATTTTGGGTACTGATTTCAAACATTTTCTTCTGGGAATAATACAATGATGATGAACAGGTTGGCATTTGTGGAGAGCATGGAGGGGAGCCTTCTTCTGTTGCCTTCTTTGCAGAAGCTGGATTGGACTATGTTTCATGCTCTCCATTCAGGTTGGATGCCTCTTATACCTTGAAAGAGTAATTGATATACTAATTGTATACATATATAACCGGATCAAATTCATTTTCAAATTGCCTTGACAGAGTTCCAATTGCAAGGCTAGCAGCAGCTCAAGTTGCCATCTGAAAAAAGGATCTTGAGAGCTACCAAGCAACTCCATGTCGGATGAAATTCTGTAACTTTCCTATGCTCTTGTAAATAAATTTCTTGCAAAGTATTTGTAGAAATAACCGTACTGTTGTCATATTAAAAAGCTTAAAAAGAAAAGTACCATGAACATTTGATTATACAAAAATGTAAATATTGACACCAGTTGGAGCTGTGACTTGAGAATTACAAGAAAAAGCTCAGCAGGCCTATATCTTCTAATTCTGTCTTTGTAAGCTCAGTAGCATGTAAAATAGGATGGCTTGATATTTTGTACAAGTAACTATACATGTTCTTATCATAAACATTTTGGTCATAAACTAACATGTTCTTATAATTACATTTTTATTTTTTATTTAATTCAGTCATGATATCAGGACAGACGCTATTCACATTCATTGACCCTTTCGATATTTCATTTTTTATTGATTCATGTCATGTAATAAATTTGTAATCATACATTCAGGTGGTCCCTACACAAAGACTGTACCCAATTCTGAAGTAACTTAATTTTGACAGTTCATTGCAACAACAAAATAAATCACTGTGTCTTTGCTTGTGACATCGAGCTCAAAGCTTTCAACAGAGCTTCTTGTACGGTTAAAAACCTTAAAATCTAATGGATGCATGCCCATAGTTTCCCCGTTTCCAGGTGATTAGCAAAACCTAGGTTCCCTGCAAAGCCAACCTTATTTAAGGGGAAGGCTCTTTTCTGTGTCCACCCTGATAATTTAAAAGTTAAAATTAGTGTCATCCTTATCTGCTTTTGCTATCAAATGACACAGATAATGAAGAACCAAGTTCTGTTTTTGGTACAAGAAACAGGGGCAAACAGAGAGCTTCTATTTCATGGTTCAGACTCATACATCCTTTTCATTACAAGTCATTCAACATATACAATGAGTCATAAAAAAACATAAACAAGAGAGTACACTTGTTAAAACTATCTGAACAAGTGTTCCATTTGATTGAGAGTCTCTCATGCAAAGTAGCATGTAGTAGGTATAACATCTGCGTGTTAAACAGATAAGTGGCCACACGTCAAAAGGTCGACGAAAGAATAAAGTCAGCAAGCATTACATACAACAGCTTTTTGGAACTACATGATAATATCATACGTGAAATCTTTATCTAATCATCCCTAGTGATCTTTTATGATTGGTTCGGCTGATGGCTGGGGCCACTGGGGCTGAGCCTTTACTGTATGGATCTTTGTTTATTGGTCTTTTTTATTTTTTTAACCTAAGTTCAACCGCAACAAAAGCTCAAAACCATGGGCGCTCCAATACTACAAGCCAGCAGGTTCTGCCGAGGATATCCTCTTCCATCTTTATCTACAACGATGCATAAAGATATGCATTTAAAAGTGAAAAAAAAAAGGACCAGAATTGTCTCTATGAGCTTAAGATGATGTGACTCAACAAGCAAACCGGGGTCATTCAAAACAGGAGGCAAGAAAATGAAGAACAAAAAACTGCAGTACTCACTTCCTAGTTGCTGAGTGCTGGCTCAAGTATGCAAGAAAGTCTGCTGCAAATTGACCTGTGTCATACCAACAGATTCCCACAGGATTAAAAAAAAAAAGAGGAAAGAGCTGATGAAGGGATATACGTATATAGATGCAATGGTTCCATGGCATAGATGGTGACTCTGACTCTATCATGTCCCTTGTTCATAGTATAAAAGAAACTTTTGTCGTTTGAGACATTGAGGATTGAGTGTTTCAGTAGCATATCCCTGGGCTAGAATTTTTGCCACCATATTGAAGCTATCCACTCTTTTATTTCGTTTTACCTGTACGGTCATCTGAAGATTCAATCATTCAAGTGGTTTAACTTGGTTGGATTCTTTGCAGAGTCGGACTGACCATCATGGTGATGGGGGTAATGTGCTTCTTTTGATTTTTGGTTCATTTTTTTGGTTGGTAAAAGAGTTGAATTGAGTAAGAACCTTTCTAGCTGTTAAGTCTTTTAGCAGCTATGCTTTTTTGGAGGGTGAACCTTGGCAGTTGGTACTTAGTTGCTTTATTGTGAGTTTTGACATGAAAAGTCATAATGTTCAAAAACAACTTCTCTACCTTTCCCAAGATCTTCCAATGATGAAAACATGATTAATAGCAGTTAAAAACTTGAAAAAAAAGTTTGAGTTTTAGTTAACTTAATGCTAAGAGTGCTATCCAATGAGAAGATTTGCAAGCTTGTAACTTCTAAAGCCCCACTTCTTTATGCAGCAGCGGCGGGTGTTCACCTTTGGCAAAGGAAGGAGTGAAGGCAACAAGGGCATGAAGTCCTTGGTAAGCATTCTTCAAGTTCCTGTCCTCCATGGAACTAATTTTCTTTCCCTTTCTACTTGCCTCGATAATGTTTCTTTGACTAATATTTAAGAACTCATTTGTAAACTGTCCACAACGAAAAATGCTATCAAGAAATAAGGAAGAGCTTATTTATACTTTTGTCACAGAAGTCCTACAAGGATCAAATTTTATATTTGGCTTAAATTTTGTTCAAAGATCATTCAATCCAGATGGCATGTTATACTAGTTGGAATCAAACAGATTAATGGATGAATGCATTGCCAATTAATATTGTAGTTAGGGGGCAAGGGAGCAAACCTGGCAGAGATGGCCAGCATTGGATTATCAGTGCCCCCTGGATTCACCATATCAACTGAAGCATGCCAGGAGTATCAGCAGAATGCCAAGAGACTACCAGAGGGACTATGGGAAGAGATATTGCAAGGCTTGAAAGCTGTGGAGGAGGACATGGGAGCTTTTCTTGGTAACCCTTCCAAGCCACTTCTCCTTTCTGTCCGCTCTGGTGCAGCGGTAAGATCTTGCAAAGTTCCATTTTAATTGCTTATGCAGGCATGGTTGGAATAATCTATACACCACTATGTATGTCAGAGAATCTTGTTTATTGACTGACTTGTGCTTTATATCTCTAGATTTCAATGCCTGGCATGATGGACACTGTCCTGAATCTTGGACTAAATGACAATTTGGTTGCTGGTTTGGCTGCAAAAAGTGGAGAGCGCTTTGCTTATGACTCTTATCGACGATTCCTAGACATGTTTGGGGATGTTGTAAGTACCTCTTCTTGATGCAGTTCTATGCATTAACTTATCTCAATTTTCAACTGTCAAAGCTTAATTTAATCATTGTGCTCTGCCCTATTTCTTGCTAACCAGCTTTGTCTGATTCACTTAATGAATGCAATCCAACTAATATTTTGGTTTCTCATAGCATCAGTCTTGTATCTATTTTTCAAAATTTGCTGAATTTGTTAAAACCTCCTGTTGTTGAATTTGAGGTAATGGGCATTCCGCACTCCTCATTTGAGGAGAAGATAGCAACGATGAAGCAACTGAGAGGGGTTGAGCTTGACTCTGAGCTAACTGAATCTGATCTCAAGGAGCTGGTGGAGCAGTACAAGAATGTATATCTCAAAGTCAAGGGAGAAGAGTTTCCTTCGGGTATCTTATCCATCCTAATTATGGAGTTAAAAGAAGCTCATGCTTGATATTTTTCCTTTTTTTCCTTTGAAGTATTACAGAAGAAACTCAAGATTACATTCTTTTATTGGGATCAATTTGCAGATCCAAAGAAGCAGTTACAGTTGGCTGTTAAAGCAGTTTTCAATTCTTGGGATAGCCCAAGGGCCATTAAATATCGGAGCATTAACAAAATAAGTGGGTTGAAAGGAACAGCAGTAAACATCCAATGCATGGTGTTTGGAAACATGGGAGACACTTCAGGGACAGGTGTTCTGTTCACTAGGAATCCAAGCACCGGTGAAAAGAAGCTTTACGGGGAATTTTTAGTCAATGCACAGGTTACACATAGTGGCATTACCTCTGTCTGACTACTATTTTCTTTCTACTTTTTGATGGTTATATCATATAATAAAGCTAAAACATGTCTCTTTCTGTAGGGAGAGGATGTGGTTTCCGGAAACAGAACCCCAGAAGACTTGGATACCATGAAAAGTCACATGCCTCAACCTTACAAAGAACTTGTTATGAACTGCAAAATTCTTGAGCAACATTACAAAGATATGATGGTAAATTTTCCACTTTAAACTGGAATTTCATACTTTTCTACTTATGTTATCGATTCCCGTGTTTATTCCCCTTTGTTATCTTGAATTATCAATGATAGATTATTGTACAAGTTAAGCTGTATTATATTCAGACATACCTGATGTGTTAAACCGTTCTGACATAAACTAATCAGCCTTTTTTTTTCCTGCAAATGTAGGATATTGAATTCACGGTACAAGAAAATAGGTTATGGATGTTACAATGTCGATCAGGGAAGCGTACTGGAAAAGCTGCAGTGAAGATAGCTGTAGACATGGTTAATGAAGGGCTTGTTGACACTCGAACTGCAATTAAGATGGTGGAGCCGCATCATCTTGACCAACTTCTTCATCCTTGGGTAATAATTTCCACACAACGGTACAAGCAATGAACATCTGATGTATTCTAAAACAAGATTGAATCATTTAAAGCATAGTTCTATTTGCAACCTTGTCTATGCTTCAGGCTTGGGCAATTGTTAACAAATTTAAACTTTGATGATTTTTCCTGTATTTCCAACATATTTCTTGTTTACTTTAATTAGTTCGAAGATCCATCTTCTTACAAAGACAAGGTGGTTGCTGTGGGCTTGCCTGCTTCTCCTGGAGCAGCAGTAGGGCAGATTGTGTTCAATGCAGAGGATGCGGAAGAATGGTATGCTGAAGGAAAGAGCGTCATCTTGGTATATGCTAATGAATTAGCTTCAAAAATGTATAGTATGGGCAAACAGTATTGATTCCGCTAGCTGAACGCTTTTATTGTTGTTTATGGTTGAAGGTAAGGACAGAGACCAGCGCAGAGGATGTTGGAGGCATGCATGCAGCTGCTGGTATCTTGACAGCTAGAGGTGGCATGACATCTCACGCCGCTGTTGTAGCACGTGGATGGGGAAAGTGCTGTGTTGCTGGCTGTTCTGATACCCATGTAAATGACATTGAGAAGGTCGACCTCTAAACTCTTATACCATCTTCCCTTTCTGTCCTGCGTCATACGTGTTTCATGAAAGGGGATTTTGTAATGTTACCTTATCAATAAAGCAGGTTCTTGTGATTGGGAAAATGATGCTTAAAGAAGGGGAATGGCTCTCTCTCAACGGGGCAACAGGTGAAGTGATCCTGGGAAAACAGCCTCTCTCTCCTCCGGTATTAAGTGTTGATTTGGAAACATTTTTGTCATGGGCTGATGAAATTAGGCGCCTTAAGGTTTGTACAATTAACTGCTACATTGTTCTTGTCTTTTACGTTAGTAGATAGAAAGAATCATGGTGGATATGCTGTTATAGGTTATGGCAAATGTTGATACGCCTGAAGATGCACTGACTGCAAGAAAGAATGGTGCCCAGGGGGTTGGTCTTTGCAGGACAGAACATATGGTAATGTTTTTGTCTTTCACACCTTTAGCAGCATCACATATCTGCTATTCGAATTGTTAACTATGAATACACCATCAAAGATAACAACAAAGGAGAGAATTGTGGGAAATGAAGAGAGAAAAAGCAGGACAATTGGACAAATCACCTTTTTTTTTTCTTCACGCTGTATTTCTCCTTAAACTTCAAACAATTTATATGACAGGTATTATGGAACTTTTGTTATCTGGATCACTGATTTGAGAGACAGCATTGGTCTCACAACTGGATTTGGTTATTGGCTTAATTAGTGTAGATTATCCTAGAGCTTACATGGCTACAACTAGATTTATTGAGTTTACAATCTTTCTTGTTTGGAAATTTTAGTTTTTTGCTTCGGAGGAGAGGATAAAGGCTGTGAGAATGATGATCATGGCAGTAACACCCGAACAGAGGGAAGCAGAACTAGAGCTGTTGCTTCCTTATCAAAGATCTGATTTTGAGGGAATTTTCAAGGCAATGGATGGTAACTTCCTCTTTTTATTCATTTATTTTCTTCCTTAGTTTTCTGTTTGCTGGACTGACAAATTAATAGTGTTTATCATTTTCATGTTGATTTGCTTTTTCAATTATCTTATAATAAGTGTTTCAATTTCAGGCCTTACTGTAACAATCCGATTGCTGGACCCTCCGCTTCATGAATTTCTTTCCAAGGGTGATGCAGAACAGATAGTATGTGAATTAGCTTCAGAGAGTGGCTTGAGCAAAGAAGAAGTTCTCTCAAAAATTGAGAAGCTATCAGAAGTGAATCCCATGCTTGGTTTGAGGGGCTGCAGGTTCTGTTACTTCTGATAAGCCTTTCTGAATTTCTTACTTTTGTACTAGTTCTCACAATATCCCATTGCTTTAGCCATTTATCGTAGTCTGAACTAAGACCTTCTGAAAGCACATTGAAGAAGGATTCTGAGTTTGATAACCCTTTTGATGATATTGAACTATTCCAAAACTGGATTATGATACATGCAAAAAGTAGCATGTACAGAAAACGAAAGTTCCAGATGCTTCTGCTTTGTTCTGTTGTACATTAGAGATCAACTCCCAAAACTCCAGTATGAGTTATACAGTTTATGATTTTGAGCCCTCACTTGTCATCAGGTTAGGAATATCCTCTCCTGAGCTTACTCAGATGCAAGTGCGGGCAATCTTTCAGGCTGCTGTCTCAGTCAGCAACCAAGGAGTTAAAGTACTTCCTGAGATAATGGTCCCACTAGTAGGAGCACCAGAGGTATAATTCCCTTCTGCCATTGTGTGTTTTCATTTATTTTTCTTCTTGTTCTCTTAGGTTTTTCTTTGGGAAGACTGATGTTTTAAAGTGCAGGAACTAGGACACCAAGTCTGTTTAATCCGCAGTGTTGCAAACGAAGTCTTCTCTGAGATGGGTTTTTCCATAAGCTATAAAGTTGGGACAATGATTGAGATCCCCAGAGCTGCCCTGGTTGCTGATGAAGTAAGCTACATAGATTCTCAGTCTACCATTTCTTTTACTTTGAATTTATACAAGCCAGGTCATGATCAATAACAAAAACCAGGTATCTTTCACAATTCCAACATGTTGCAACAACAATCAATCTCCAGATTGGTTTCTGGTGGAAAGATTTTTAAGATTCATGCCATTCTAGTTTGGTTAAGCTTTAGGGTATCCATGTCAGAAACTTATGTAGGTTTCTCCCCAACTTAGTTCTTACATCTTTATTTCGTTTTGATAGATTGCCAAGGAAGCAGAATTCTTCTCCTTTGGAACCAATGATCTGACACAAATGACGTTTGGGTTTTCTCGAGATGATGTAGGCAAATTTCTTCCTTTGTACTTATCAAAAGGCATCTTACAAAGCGATCCATTTGAGGTTAGTCAGCGCCATTTTCATCATCCTTAAATCCAAAGGCTTTTCAGTCGTGTAAGTGGAACATTTTGCTTGCAGGTACTCGATCGGAAAGGTGTAGGCCAACTTATTAAGATTGCAGTGGAGAAAGGACGGCAAGCCAGGCCTGGCCTAGAGGCAAGAACACAGTATAGATCAATTGAAGAGCTTCCTTATCATGATTTTTTTTTTCTGCAACGCTTATCTCTTCTCTGCCTCTTTCCAATACCAAATCTGTACCATGTTTAATGAAACAGGTTGGAATATGCGGGGAACATGGTGGGGAACCCTCTTCCATTGCATTCTTTGCAGAGGCTGGATTTGACTATGTTTCATGTTCTCCATTCAGGTAATGTGATGTTTTCTCACCTCAAAGTTGGTTTCCTTAACATTTCCAGAAATCCTAAAACAAGGGAAATTCTTGGCAGGGTTCCCATTGCAAGGCTAGCAGCAGCTCAAGTTGCTCTCTGAGTACCATCCCAAGAACAACTCAGCTCCTTCCACCTTAGTCAATATAGATCAGTCATGGATGATATTGTTCAAAAATAATACCATAGTACTAAGAAATCATCCACATTTTTGTAAATAGGAAGAATCTGCCACGGTAATGTGTTGAAATGTGTAAAAATAATACAATCACTCTCTGTGTGGATGGAAGCCTGTTCATGTAATGAAAGTTGTGTACAGTCAATCTATCTATAACATACTTAAAAAAGGAAGCAGCAAAAGAATTTCTTCCTTTAGCCACGTGGAGGGCATAGAAAAAAAGAAAGAAAAAAAAAAGGTCAAAAGAGGTCGGTGTGCAACGCGCGGACCAGCATTAAAGAAAGTGGATCTTGGGCTTGGGCCCAAAAGCAGACAGCAAAAGAATTAAAAATAAAACCCTAGAAAAACCCCTCCATAGCTTTCAAGCTTCGCGGATCACAAAGAGTGGAAACAGCATGTCGATGGAGAGCTACGTGGTGGTCCACAACATAGCAAAGAAGCACAACGTCGGAACGCTAGCTAGAAGTGCCACCGCCTTCGGCGTCAGTGAAATAATTATAGTCGGCCGCCGTGACTTCAACGCCTTCGGTAGCCACGGCTCCACTTCCCACCTCCGTTTCCGCCACTTCCATTCCCTCACCGACGCCCGCCTTTACCTCAAAGTAAACATCTTTTTCCTCTCCCTAACAAACCCATGTCCCAAAATCCCTTCTTCTTCAACCTTTTATTGAAATTAACTGTATTTTCCACTGTAAGGAGAAAGATTGTGATATTTGTGGGGTTGAGATCACCGACGGTGCCGTTTCAGTAACTGAGCATCCTTTCAAGAAAAGCACTGCTTTTCTTCTTGGTAATGAGGTAAAATCCATTTGGTAAATTTGGCTGAATTTTCTGATTATTGGGTTTTTTTTTCTTTTCTTTTTAACATTTTTCTTTCTTTATCTAATGCTTTACAGGGAACGGGGCTTTCTGCTAAAGAATGTGAGATGTGTGATTTCTTTGTTTACATTCCCCAATATGGAGGTGGCACTGCCTCTTTGAATGTCACTGTTGCTGCTTCTATTGTTTTACATCATTTTGGAGGTATTGCAAACCTCTAATCTTACTTTACAAATGCTTGTAACTGTCAGCATGCCCATTTTCTATGAGCTTTTCTAGGTGTATAAGTTTAACCAAATCGTGGTGGTTCAATTGCTTCATTTCATGGCTTTTTTGTGATTGTTAATGTGCCTTCGGAGTAGATAGTTTCTTAGTATTAAAGCTTTAACTTTTGTAATCCCCTTGAATGTTTTTTAATCACCAGTATAGTTGATTATGGGGAAGAGTGAAATCTTTCTATGGTTTCTTTTTGTGAGGTTGTTAAGGATTGTTGGGAAGATGGGTATTCTTGCCATAAATTTTAGGGAAAAACCAGTCAAGATCATTAACCTTTAAAATCCTGAAGTTTTTATAACTAGTTGTTTACAATTTCCTACCAGATTGGTTCTCCAAGTAACTAGTATAAGTTGATCAGTTCATATCCGTGAACATGTTGTATACATCTAAGTTATTGTACTTGGTTCTTTTGTTCTTATCAATTGGTCATTAGCGCCCTTTATGTGCTGATTTCAAGTTCTTATTATCCATCATGCAAACTTAAAGTAGTGTTTACCCCTCCATAGAGTTTCTTCACTTGTGTCTACATTTTATTGCTTATGTGCAACTTGTGGTCTTTACTTCAGTTGAGCAGTTAAATGAAGTCCAACTGGTTGTTGTTTAAGCTGGTGAACATGTTTCACTTGACTTTGAAGGGGATGCTAGAATTTATGTTATTTCCCTTTAACTTACTTATGCAACCAATTTGTCAATCTTCTTATACATGTCCTTGTGCAGTTTGGGCAGGGTTTTCAGAGAGAATTCGTGATGGAAACAAGTTTGTTGTGGCTGAGAAACCTTTGAAACAGGTGGGCCGAAAATACTGCCCGGAAACAGATAATTCTATCATTGAAGAGCGAAAATCAAGAAGGGAAAATGCTTCTAATGGATTCTTCGATGAAGGAAAAAGTGGTGCATCTTCTGCTAATCTTCTGGATTCAGTGTTTACTGAGGAGTGATCGCAGGAATCAAAGATCGAATTTATCTGCAGATGATAAAACTTTGCCACTGAACTTTGGAAAGTAATTTGGGCCAATGGTCCCCCTTATTGAAATGTGACAAACAGCTTCTACCTAACCATGAACTGAAGAGAAGCCCGACTTTTGAAGAAATTGCTGTCTCTGAATCCATTGAGCAAAAGGGTTACAAGGGAGTCCTTTCAGACTAGTGCGCCGTAAATGACTCTGGACAATAATTGAGTTTTGTATTAGTTTGCTTTGGTCAGCATCTTTATAAATTGTAATGGTCATATCAAGGATCACATTATTGTTTTGTATTTTATAATAATTGCCTATTAAGTATGCCAGCAGTAATTTAATTTCACGTGTATGTAGAACCCTCTCTCTCTCTCTCTATTGTCTGATGTACAATCTCAACAGGCTTCCGAGGGTTGCGACCCTATTCAACGGCCTAGGAGGCTAGGACCCCAAAGCCAAAGATTAAACTCATGGGGATGTTCATTTTCTGAGGACAGCTAACACGTTGAACCAGACATGACCACGTGTAACACATGTTTTGGCCTTAACTTTGCGCATCCTTTCTTCGTTTCTCTCTTATTTGAGATTGACATTTGTTGTTTGCATTTAAGCCGTGTCATGCTACAGGAATTAAGAGAGGAAATCCATTTCAGATTGCTAAAATCTTAGATCCAGACAAGTCTTGGTAGCTCTTTTGAGGAAAGTTTGGGATTTTAGCTGTAGCTCGATGCAAAGACCTTTGCATCACTTACGTAAGACTTTTTAGTAGTTTTGTACTTGTTACGTCCTACTTTCCTGTACATTGTGGGTCCAATAAGAAAGAAGCGAGAACCTTTGATTCAGTGGTAGTAGTTAGTGTAGTTTTGGCGTGTTGTTGAAGGAGATCAACAATCTAGCGCCAAATTTCAACTCCCGCCACTCTACTTGGGGCAGTTGGCTATCATTTGTCTTTTTTAACTATTTTTTCAGTGTCTCCATCCACAGTTCTTGCCTGCTAAATCTGTTAATTTAGAGCTTTCTTGACTACTCATCCCATGTAACAGTTGAGGAAAAACTATCTCAGTTTCCTGGGATTTTTGTGGGTAAGTGCTGAAACTTCCAATGCAGACCAGAAAGATTCAAGGGATCTTTTGCAGCAATCAAGCATCTTACATGCTGCGTATTTTCAGAAGAAAACTGTGTCAGCTTTGCTCTAGAATAAGGTGGCTGATAAGGAAGCGACCAAAGCCGAAGGTTATCATCAGGAGGTTGGGAAGGTTGAACTCGAAAGGTCAGAGGAAAGGAAATCTTGGCACCAAGAATTCCAGCATTCACTTGTATGGCGACTTGGGTTTTTCCAATCCTAAAAGGCCAATAAGAATTGCAACATTTAATGTTGCCATGTTCTCTCTTGCTCCTGCCATTTCAGAAGCTGAGGAAGCAGGTCTGTTCAGTTATGGAGAGGAGGATTATATGGCATTAAAAAGTCCATTCCAGTTCAACCTTCACACAAAGTCTCCGAATTGTTATCCAAAGAGTATACTAAAGCAATCTCCCTTGCATAATTCCCACACCAGTCCTGAAAGTCTCTCTAAGCAAAAGAAGGCCTCCAGATCGAAACTGAAGGTGTCAATCAACCTTCCTGATAATGAGATTTCATTGGCACAGAGTAAACTGCTCACCTTCGTGGATGATGTAAAAGAGGGCGCATCGGACACGATCACCAGCAGAATCAACAGGAACAATGTCATTATGAGGTCCCCTGTTTGTTTACCTTCCAGTATGATTAACTTCTGGAATGAAGGGGGCTTGAAAAGTGGTAGAAGCATTGCAGAAGTGCTTAGAGAGGTGGATGCCGATATCCTGGCTCTTCAAGATGTGAAGGCACAGCAAGAAAAAGGCATGAAGCCTTTATCCGATTTAGCTGCAGCCCTCGGGATGAAGTATGTTTTTGCTGAAAGTTGGGCTCCGGACTATGGAAACGCCATCCTGTCGAAATGGCCAATCAAGAGATGGACAGTACAAAAGATAGCTGATGATGACGATTTCAGGTGAGCATTCCTTGATTTCTGGAAAAAACAACGATGTTTGCAAAGTCATGATTCTTACTAACTTCATGTCGGGTGTTAACTCAGGAATGTGCTCAAGGCCACAATTGAAGTACCCTGGGCAGGAGAAGTGAACTTCTACTGCACCCAACTTGACCATTTAGATGAGAATTGGAGAATGAAGCAGATAAAAGCAATAACTGAATCAAACAACTCTCCCCACTTATTACTAGGAGGTTTGAACTCCCTGAATGGATCAGATTACTCATCAGAGAGATGGACAGACATAGTCAAGGTAATTCTAACACATTTGAGCTGTATTCAAAGATGGATTTTTGCTTGATCTTCCAGTACACTAGTTTTGAGACAATGCCAATATTGCAGTACTATGAGGACATAGGCAAGCCTAGACCAAGAACTGAAGTAATGAAGTTGCTGAGGGGAAGAGAATACACAGATGCCAAAGACTATGCCGGCGAATGTGAACCAGTGGTCATCATAGCCAAAGGCCAAAGTACATGACCTATCTTAGTATATTCTTTCCCCCTTTTTACATGTTTTCATGCTTGTTTATATGAATTCTGCTGTTGCAGATGTTCAAGGAACATGCAAGTATGGCACGCGTGTGGATTACATTTTGGCATCATCAAATTCCCCATACAACTTTGTTCCTGGATCATACTCTGTCATTTCATCCAAAGGTACATCAGATCACCATATTGTTCAGGTTGATATGGTGAAAGGAGGCGAGAAATCTCGGCAAAATGTCATCAAAAGACACCGGAAACCTACCATGAAGAAGATCATACGCGTGACAAACTCTACCTGCTCTTCTGGAGGCATATGGAAATTAAATGCTTGAAATTGGTTTTCCTTCTCATTGTCATTAAGATAGCTTCAATGCTCGTATTGGGTACTTGAACCAAAATAAATTGCATGTATATCAATATCTATTCCTGATGTCTGACACATAATTTCACAGAAATTAATGTAAAATATAGATCAAGCATGTGTATTTACAATGATCTTTCACTCTTTTTCTTCCTACTGATTATCAAAATGAGCAGCAGTTTGCTAAGTCATTGGTTGGCAAACCACCACAAGCCCATAATCCAGGGGTCAAACATGGAGCAGAATATATAATTTCCAGAAGGCTAAGCGAATTTCACAAGTCATTCTCTTCAAAACAACTAACAAGCATTAATTAAAATTAATTAAAATCAATTAATTATACGTTCAAGTTGCTAGTTGAAAATGAAAGCATTCTGTCAGAGATTAAATGAAAGAATGTTCAACTTGTAAGCTGATTAGACATGAGATTAAATTTATTCTTGAATGCATTCACTTAAGAATTTTTAAACACTTGTAAATTAGATGCTTATTTTGCAAGGTAAATCAAAGTCTACTCCCCATTAAAGAGGCCAAAGACATTTTACTTTCGATTTGGGCCGAAGAAACTGCTAGAATTCAATTCAATCAGGTTATCAAATCAAATAAAAAATCATCACAACTAGAGGAAATAAATTCATATAAATACAGAAAATAAATCTTTATTTGGGTAATATTTTATATTTAATGTGATATAATAACATGATATATTAATATATCGTGATAAGCGATTACGTATCATAATAATACTCATTAAAAGTGATGCAATAAATGCAGTCGGTTGAACGATAAATCTTATTTTCATCATTAAAATTAAGTTTAATAAAAAAAGTAATGGTTTCATTTTATTTTTCCTTAGTGTTAATGATTTAACTAATAAATACCCAAAGACAAAGATTAATTGCAATCAAGATTTGTTACTAATATTAATTAATTTTTGAAAATACCAATAGATGCGTCCCATGCCTTCTATCGAAATGATTTTACTTTTCAGAAAGAAAATTATTAACCATACAAAGGAAAATATCATTAACTCAGACCACATTAATTATTTATGAGAAAAGAAACTTACATACATACTAATTCAAGGGAATGAAAAATGGCACATATCCATCCTTCCATCATTCACTTGTTATATTAATTGCACGAACTTTATTTAAAAAAAGAAACAAAAAGTACAAAACTTGATTGACATTACAGAAACTTTAATTAAGAAACTTTTTTATGGAAGAAGCGGATCGATCTTATTCGAAGATTGATCAGTTGAAGGATACCCAATGCCATGGCGCTTGACAGGGAACCATATGAATGCTAAAGAAACTACGAACGTAATCGGGGGCAGTAAGACAAGGCAGAGCAAGGCCGTGGCACTGGTTGCAAACGATGGGTAGAAACACTCCACGGTGTTAGGTTCCAAAAGGACCAAGACAGCAAACACGACTGATGAAAAGAAAGCATGAACGAAGTCGCCAAACCTCAGCTTGTAGCTCGACAAGTCCACTGATTCCGAGTTGGGTGATGGCCAAAGACCCTTAAAAGTTGCTACCCCATAATGAGTTTTACCGTCACTCCCTTTGTAACTGTCGGTGAAGCTGCCGAAGATGCAAGAGAAGCCGCAGAGGCCAATGAGGATGCCCGACAAGTACTTGTTGAGCCTGTCGCAGTTGCCATTGTCGGTGAAAACAGGGTTTAGGAAGTGGAAAACGAAGACTGTTCCTGTTGGAAGGAACTTGATAAGGTTGCCGATTTTCGAGCATATTGAATCAAATTCCATCTTGGGTTTGTTTTGCTTTCAAACCAGGAAGGAACCCTCGGAAGAAATGTTTCAGGATTTGCAGTATAGTGAGCCTGTTCTTGTATGTATTTATAGGGGAAGAATCTGACTATATGAGTAAAAAAACATCTTAGGAGAAATTGGAGAGAATGGATAAAGAATATGGAGAGGATTGCTTCCACGTAAAATTCAATGAAGTAATCAGAGAGATGCGTAGAGGACCTAATGAGGATAGAATAATAGTTAGAAACGTAAAACACTTGCTTTGAGCTCAAATCTGTTAACAAATTGTTTTCAAGGTATGCAGAATCTTGCATAATTTTTGCCTTTAACCTTGCAGAATTGGAAACTTCTTGCACTGAATGTGGTCTCAAATGAACATGTGAGACAAATTAAGCATCAACCAATCATAAGGAACCCAACTTACATACCAAGAAGAATCATATGACATTGTTTTTTCTCATTTTTTAGAGGGATAAATCAAGGTTCTAATTGGCTCTAGGATCCCTTACGTAACACTTTTTTTGCTTTGGTTGAATGTGTCAGACTAGTATTGTTTAAGGCAAACTATGCTTAATCCAGAGTACTATATCTACTGCAAAGGGGTTGCTTGTTTAACACAATTTGATGAAGAAGCAAACCTACCTATCAATGCCTTCAAACATTGTCGGTAAGGTTTTTATTATCTTGGGAGTCAGCTAATCAGATTGCCTGGTATCGTCAAGAGACAGACCATTTTTCGGAGGAAACTGTCAAGTTTCTGATTATTATTTCTTGGCAAAAGATAAAGAACAAGATAATCCAGTTCATGCAAGCTAATTAAGAACTTTATTGGGTGTTGCTTGGATGTCAAACAAACGTGCTAGGACCTCTAATTCTAGGGAAAAGATAGTTAAACTTGACTTTTCTGCAATGGGGGAAACCATATAGTATTAAAAATGCACGACATTTGAAGCAAAACTAATGGAGATGTTTAACTACCAGTCTGATCCCCTCATTCAACCAGATGATTACAATCTCTAAAGCCTTTGCCTGTTGAAAGGTAAGAGGGCGGCCGCCCCTTTGCAACGGGAATGCTATAGTGACTGAAAATGTCCCCATGCATGGATCATTGTCCTTTGCCATCTCCCTTTGGCCATTGTCCAATTTGACATGTTCTTTTACTTACTCTTCATCTCCTTCTTTGATTGTTTGGTGTTGAATTTAAGTACATAATTTGCACTGAATTTCATTGCATGGTTTACGTCAACGACCTTGATCATAATTAGTTTGGAGCAAAAAGATGATGAATCAATTTTTTCACTTGTTTGGAATTGAGAAATCCAAATTTGAACTTGCTGCTTAAATTCCCTACCTTTAACCCTTTTTTTTTCTTGCAAACCAAACATAATTAAGTTATTGCTCATCATGAAATTTCAAAAAATAGTTATATATCTTTTTATAAATTTTAACACTTAAGTTTTCGAGATTAATTACGTAACAATAAATAAAAAATATTTAAATATTGTTAAAAAATTATTTTAAAATATATCATATGCGTTGAAATTTAATCTATTATTTATCTTTTAAGTTTTTCAAATTAATTGGTTCACATTCCAAACATCTCTTATAATTTTTTTTGGTTCTTTATGATGAAAAACGTCATCAAAAGAATTTCATTGTGATATTATCCAAGTTTTGAGCCCTCATTTTTCGTTACAATTTGAGACATTCTTAAATTGCATGATCCATATGCTAATAAAAAGAATTTTGATCATTAATTAGGACATGAAATTATCTTTTTAAGTTTTGTATAATGAAATTTTCTTTTATTTTTTCAATTTAAAACTCGTTTTCAAAGTTAAGAAAAGCTTAGAAGGAAATATACCATTATCTCATAATACATCAAACCCTAGTACATAAAATAATTCAAGGGGTCCTCCTCCTCCCCTCTTACATTTCACCAAACCAATATTTTGATTACAAAGTAAAAAGGGAAAGAACAAACAAAGAAGATTACAAATTTTTTTCTAACAATCCTGATAAACCAATTAATATTTATTCATGAACCAAGCAAAGTAGGAGTCGTCCTAAGAGCTTGAGGAATCAGTACTCGAACGGTAGCCTATGCCCTGGCGGCTGTTAGGGAATGCCATGAAGACTGCTCCCGAGATTGCACCGATGACAGGAGGCAAAGCCATGAGCAAAGCCTTCTCCGTAGACTCAAACGATGGATAAAAGCACTTCACGGTGTTGGAATCCAACAGAGACAACACGGCGAAGACGATGACAGAGAAGAATGCATGGACGAAGTCGCTGATCCTCAGCTTGTAGCTTGACGAGTTAGATGAACCCGAGTTTGTAGAAGGCCAAATACCACTAACCGTGGCTATACCATAATGAACTAGCCCGTCGCTGCCTTTGTAGCTATCTGTAAAGCTAGCCAAAGCACAGGAAAGGCCGCAAAGTCCAATGAGAATGCTGGTGAGGACCTTGTTGGCAGGGCTGCAATCACCATTTTTGGTTAGGACAGGGTTCAGGAACTGGAATATGAAGACAGTTCCTGTCGGGAGGAGCTTGATAAGGTTGGAGAGACCTGTAAATGTTTTGTCCGAGACGGAAGTTGACGAGGAAGAGCTGCTGGATTTAGCCATTTTTGGTAGGGTTGGGGAGATGGATGCGGGGGTGAAGTTCCTTAATTTCCTGGAAAATGAGGTATTCCTGAGGAATATTTATAGAGAGAAGGGGGCCGGTGGAGGTTGAGAGATAGGAGAGAGTTGCTTGTACGTAAAATTGGGCTCCTATAGATAGAATGGTTTTGCTTCTACTCTTCGAGAGCTTGCTTTAAGCATGAAGTTTGAACCCTTTATTCAAAGCCAACATGCCTTATCTTCAATCAATTTTCCCATGAACCAAACATTCAAAGCAAATCATTAAGCTTTGATTTCAACATACAAACCAATTATTTATAAGTCGGAGCATCCAAAATGTACAAGATTTTAATTATAAATATTATTATGAAGTTTTAATTTGGGTCAGACAAGTAAATGATCTCATTTTTTACATAAAACAGGGTTTGCATTCATCACTACTCGATTTGCTTTCACTTACAAATTTCTAATTAATCAATTTGACTAAATCAATTAATTAATTAATGACTCTTACTAGATAGAGTATTATAATTTTATTTAAGCCAGCAATATTTATCCTTATCCCAATACCCTTTTTAGTTGATTATATTAAGACCCATATTTAAAAACATGTTATGTTAATTAATTATTTGCCATTGAGAGCTATTATTAAGCTAAATATATATAAACCCCTAAAATAAGTATTGCTTGAGAGATGTGCAGTCATTTTTATGCTTGTTTTAAGTGCAAATAGAAGTTGATATGTGAGCATTGCGTCAAATTAAAGATTTGCATAATCAACAAGACAATTAAGTCTTGTCAATTGTTAATTAAAGCCGATTGAGTAGGATATTAGCACTCGAAATTGATTAATGATATTCGGTAATTGCTTGAAATTGTTTATTTAGTAAATATCCGATAAAAAACTTGAATTCAATCTTATCCAACCCAGAATTTTAATTTTATAAATTACAATATTATATTATAAATTTTTTTTTAAAGAAACTGGTCATTTTTACAAAGTAAACTTAACATGATAACCTACTTCTAAATTCACATTAAAAATAATAATTAAATATGAAATAAAATATCAATTGTGACATCATTTATATTATTTTGTCAAGTTATTACAAAATCATAAATTGGACTAAGGTATTGAGAGAAGATGGATTTGCCAAGGTTCAAATCAGGATATTTGCAAAATTTAAGAATTTTTTTCCTTCATTCAACCAGATTGAAACGAATTTTATTCAATATCCACATCTAATTCTATTTATATATAAACAATTTTGAGTAGCAAAAATCTTAACCCTCAAATTCAAATTCCATCCAAAAACGTTTCGAGTATTAATTTTTCAATCCAAAATCTACTTGTATTCATTTATAAATATCCAAAACTGTATTAATCGAGTTTAATCGAGAATATCAGCTAATAAATTGTACAATTACCGTTTTTAATCTAATTGCCAAATTGGTGCCTGATTTTGGGTCACAACTTTGGTGAGCAGCTCGATCACTATCAGGCTAATCTTCCAACTCCTAAGGAGAGTATTGTACAATCTTATGGTTGTTTCTTTAAATGGGTCAGATGCTTTATACGTAATTTGAATATGGAATACGGAACTTACAAAATTAATACTTATTGAAGTTTCTGTGATCTAGTTAATTAGATTTTCCTAGATGCAATTATCATGGTTGGTGTAAGTGAGCTACTTTGAACTAGAAACTAAATCAAAATTGTCTCTTTTAGAATGTGATGAACCTGGCCTTTGAATTTGCAAGTAACTTTTGCTGGCTACTAAAGTATTCATTGATTCATAATAAATGAATAATTAAATAAATTAATCTCTTGCTTTTCATCTTTGGAATTGGACTCACTCACCTAGAAATGAATGGCATGAAATATGGGAGTATGGGATGAAAGTAGGTGATTTGGGTCATCCACTGTTAGGCAGAAGGGCTTTCAAGGCTGGCTCTAGTCTCATTACTGCTTAACATCTGTCTTAAACTCTGAGAACACGGCACAGGCCCACATAGGAAGCATGCACCTGCGCTTCCAAGTTCCATCCATGGCCGGGCATTTTCGTCTTCGTAATTAAATGGGTTGGCTGGAAATGAATGAAATAAAATTCAACGACAAAAAAGTATTTACCCAAAAATGGCTGAAATAAACCAATGATTACTGTGTATAGCTTTGAATTATATGTATTTATCTTCATGGTCAATATATGCATAAGATAAATTAATATGCCCCCCCTCAAACTTTTGGATTCTTTTTTCCAGTTTCTTGCTTGCAAGAGCACCAAACCTATTCAAAGATTTGAAAAAATGGTAAAAGGGTTGGAAGAATTAGCAATCAAATCTTTGCACATCACAAACTCACAAAAGAAAGAAAAACAAAAATAAGAGTCTTGTCTTGAGAATCCAAGGGGAAAGAAAAAATCTCCTCCCCTTGTACCTAAACATGATAGAGACCTTCCGATAGGAAATTAGGAGGAAGTCAGGAAGTGACTTATCATACCAGCCTCGTCCAAATTGGAGACTGAAATCTCCAAACAACTAATAGTATCCCTTTACTTGCAGTAACACACACTGCATCAAACTTTTTTGCAAGCAATTTCCTTTATTGCCAACTACTTTTGAAATAATTTCACGTTCCCCAATCTTCCATCATAGTTCAAGAGAAAATTAAAACATTAATCATCGATCATCTGTCTGATTATATTTATGATAATAAAATGTCGCAATCCACATCAACCTGCAAACCTCATAAATTGAAAATAATATAAATACTTAAATATTCAATCGATTCTCCTATATGATTGTGACACGATGCATGCATAAATTCTTACCATAAATTTTCGTAGTTCTTCTCTAGGAAGTCATGAATGAATGGTCACGATCTCCTCCAAATCAATGAGAGGAATGCAAAAATAATAATAATAATTGAAGCAAATGTGAGACCTCAATTTATGAGCATTAGATTTTTGTGTTGCATGGTTCAGATTGAGGGAGGGCCCATGGTGCACAAATTGGGACAAGACTCGGAAGCCATCGCCCCATGCCCACATAACGTGAAAGGATTCCACACGGCTCACGCCAAGCCGACACTGCCACCACAGAAGGAAAGGCGTTTCAAGTCTTTAATCATGAGTCTCCCCTTTCCTCTGCCTTCCATTCCTTGAATTAAAAGGAAATTAAAAAAACAAACAGAAATCTAAAGATCCATTAACAAAAGATAAACTATAAAGAAATCTGCTCAGATTACTCCCTAATTTATCTTTTACTTTACAACAAAGGGACGAGATTGCAAATCTCTCTTACAATTTTTTTCTTCTTCACAACAGAGCACAACACAGATTCATTACAGCCCGACATTTAAAAACCCAACCCCACACCTACAATTCCTTAATATTACATTTCAACCCCCCTTAATTTTTCTTCCTTTTTCTTTTTTCTTCATCATCCCATAATAAGAGACAGACCCACACTTTTTTTTTAACCCATAAACTGATACAACTTGGAATATTTATCTAATCGCCCCTAATCTTTTCTCCGATTTTCAAATCCGTCCACCGCTTTGTAAAAAATATCACGGAGGTAATCGGATCTTGAAATATCCGGAGAGATCTAACTAGAGACGAACCGATCGCGAGAGAGAGAGAGAGATAATGACGAAGACATGGATACTTCTTTTTTGGATCCAAATCTACATTCGGATATCAGAGATCAAGTCGGAGCAGGCGACGGAGATCCCTAGTAGCTGAATCATCGATAGAAACCTGTTTTTTCTTCGAGAAAGACGGCAAAGGAAGCGAACTCGGAGCCGGAGAGACCGCGAACGCAGATCCGGCGTACATGTCAGATTTTGCGGTCACCGCAGACCTAATATCCACAATCCTGATCTGCTTCCGGACCATTTCAGGACCCGGACCCAAACGATCCGTACCCGTAACAACCAACCCGCCTTCCCTTCCACCGCTGCTCTTGATCTTCGAATCCAACGACTCTCCTCTTCTCAAAATCGTAACCTTCTCCATCGTAACATTGTTCCTCACCGTCTTCAAGTCATCGACGGAACCAGATCTCTTCGTAATCGCCTGCTCCGACCCGGTCCGCTTCCTCTGAGCGGGTTTCCTGTTAAATCTACCATTTCCGCTGTTGTTATTGTTATTATTATAATAATAACTAGGGTTAAAGCTACCATTTCCGTATCTCCGGCGAGAACAAGCCGCCGGAGCAACCCGGATCCTTTCGATCAAACAATCCTGAGGCCGTAAAACTTCAGTCCCCATATTAATTTACCGGAAACACCCCCCAAGAAATTTAAAAGAAACGGAGATTTAGAAGAATAAATTTACAAAAAAAAAAGGAAGGACTCGAGAATTCTACGATCTCTTCTTCCTCATAAGGGGAAATCAAAGGAAGAAGGGAGGGTCGCTTGATCTTTCCTCTTTTTTTCTTAAATTCCCTTCCTTTTGTTTGCTCTGGCTGTGAATATAATCTGTCGAGAGGGAAGAGATAAGGGAAGGGAAATATATAGGTGGGGGGGGGGAGGGAAAGAAATGGCGGAGGAACAAGAGGGTGGGGGTCGGGTTCGTGGTGAGCTTCTTCGGTCTTCGTCTTTGTATTGACGCGTCAAGTGGGACCCTCACCCCCCGGGCGGCTCGGGTTTGAAGTGACCGGGGTCCATGTCATGTAGAACCCATTAAACTGGGTTGTTTGTTATAACGGAGACCGTTAAGTGATTGGCTTTTGTTCAATTGTCGTTACTGAAGTTCGAATTTGAGAGCATAACGGAGGTTTGGTGTCGAAATTGTTAGTTGTCGGCTTGTAGGATTTTTTTTCATTTTTTATTTTTTATTATGGGAAATGCTTTTGCTCTTTTTAAGGTGAGGGGACCACACCGGTTAATGACCTAGCCTTTTATTTATGAGGTGAACAGTGGTATGTTTTGCTTTACTGTGTGCCCATTAATCAAATTCGTTACTTTTTCTTTTATTTCTTTTGTTTATAATTTATGTATACATAAAGAACAAAACTTGCCATAAAAAAAGCCTTGTAAAAAATAAAAGGAGTAATTTTGTATTGATGGGACAGAAAGATGGCAGGTCTCTTATTAGAAATATTAGCCTTTCACTTACAACAAACTTTCAAACGGTAAATATATTGCCCTGATATAATTCATTGACCGCATCAAAATGTTAAATATATAAATAAATATATTTATTATATTTATTAACACAATTAATATATTTATTAAATAAATAAAATTAAATTTTATGACATGACAAAATCTATTTAATAACATTAACACTATTAATTGGTTTAAATGAATATTATAAACGAGTCAAATCGATCATATTGTATGAATCAATATAATTAATTAAATTTATTTAATATATAAAATATAATAATTTTATATTTAAACCCGTTTAAGTATGTATCATTTTTTTTATCGTATTAATCAATCATGTCTACTTTTCACCATCAACTATTGGCAATTTTTAGTAAGTGTGAGTACTAGATGCTTAAAATGAAAATTAGTTTCCCTTATGGAAATTAGGGTTAAATATATTAATACATGTTTCTTAGAAATAGGACTTTGCCTAATTAATAAGTTTTTTTGCTGTTTAAATAAAAACCTTTTTAAGTAAAGGTGAATTTGGCTCACAACAAGACAACTACATTAACTACCACACCTACTAATTAATTTTTCTAAAAATTGTAAATAACTTGTTCTTAAGAAAATTACATCAACTAAAAATAAATGTTACTAAAAAATTCATTACTAAAAGGAAACCTATTCTTATAATTTGGTTCACACCATGAAATTTTAAGTCCATTATTTGAATTAATTTTTATTTTTATTCATTTATAACTTTCTCTACGTGATAAATTATCAATTATGATCGGATACGTTAAATTTTAAAATATAAAAATAAAGTTAATTTCTTAAATTGAGATCAAATATTGATGCTATCTTTTATTTTATTTAATTTAGAATCAAATGGGAAATTGTTGACATTTTTATGCATGAAGTGGTCAAAGAAAACTGTGGATATTTCCCTATTCTAAGTCATATTTGGAGTGTGATTCACTCTTGTTTGAGCCAGCTAGCACCGAGCCATATAAGCATTGACAGTGAAGCTTCAATTTTTTTAATATTCAAATAAATTATTATTGTTTTTTTTTTAAGTAGACAGGTGGGACTGAAATTTTCAACACAATGAAGAGCATGGGAATTTTTAAATGATAAATTATTATCAAGAAAAAATATATATTTATGAAATAACGTGTCGTGTTTGGGAAACATAATACTTTTTATCGTTTAAAGATACAAAATTTTAAAAAATCATGGATTTATTTATGATGCCGTGACAATGTTAATAACCTTGTCGCATATTAAATTATTGGACAGAATTAAACTTATATGATAATATTAATTTATTTAGTTGTTCATTTATTTTGAAGAAAAGAAAAAAATTATTTTATTTTACCACCTTTTTATCATTCATACAAATTTGGGTAAAATACTCTCACTTTTAAATTTTAATCAAAATTTTAAGTGAATTTATTAATTTTTGTAATGGATATTCCGTCAAAAAAATTATATTTTACTGGATACATAAATTCAATTATTAGTAAACCGTTAATTTGATGACATGATAATATTGAAAGGATAATTTTATACTTTATTAATTTTAAAAATTACTATAATATAATTTTTTTAAAAAAAATGAAAAAAGCACTAAATGGTGCCTGGGAAAGAGCATGTCTTGTTTTTTTGAATTTTTTTTAAATTATATAATAATTATTTTTAAAATTAGTAAAAAATAAATAGTATTTTAATATTTTCATATTTTTTATTAACAGTTTTACACTTTTGAAGGGGATTATTCATTGTTAATATTAATGAATTCACGTGAAATTATACCTAAAAGTTAAAAGATGAGAATATTTTATCTTAAACATTTAACTAGAATAATTGTTTATATATTTTTAATCATCATTCATATTAATATACATTAAAAAGAGAGGTTAAAATGTTTGACAATTCCATTATCTAAGTAGTCATATAAAATACATCATTACATACTATTTGTGTACAACTAAACAATAAAAAGTTGAACAAAATGACATTATTATATTAAAAAAATTCTAAATTTAAAACAATCATATAGTTATGACTATGAAAAAAAGATTATATGCTTAGAATCCAATTAGCATCTGACTCGGATCAAAAGTTAATTAATTTAATTCCATGGTTAGGAAATCATTAATTTAGGGTTTTCACATGTTATGGTTATTAAATGGTATTCTTTCTCCTGCTCCCTAATGTTTCTTTATTCAAGATCATTGCAACTTGGCCTCTTGATTTGCACTCATTTCTCTAAATTATTGCTAGGCCCCACAACTTTTTTTTTCTTCCAAAAAAGTATATTAATCAAAGTTTTAAAATAAAGATTTTTTTTTTTTATCTTTATCATTGAATCAGACATCAAAATCATGTTACTGTTTGTCGAGACATGTCAAGGGCTTCGCATAGTTTTTTTTTTTTTTTATATTCCACACCTGTCTAAAGATAATATACAAAATAATGAGGAAATCTTTAATCTTGATTTTAATCTTTAAATTAATGTTAACATAGGTTTAAGAGCTTAAAAAAGTTCCCACCAAGGTTAATTACTTCAAAGTCAATAGTGATTTTTAATTACTATATATTTTTTAAATATATATAATTTTCTATGTACTATTTCTAAGGTAAATTTTATTTATATTTTTTGTAATTTCATTTTTTTCACACATCACCTTTCTTGGTTTTTTTTTCTTAATTAACACTTTTGGATAATTTTTGTTTAAGTTTTTATTTATTAACATTTAACAGTTTTTTTGGTAATTTTACTGAACAAAATTAATAGTTTAATCTTTTGTGGAAACACAAGTTATCCACAAGGCGCATATTAAAAAAATAAATATATATAAAAAATATATTAATGGAAAAAAAAAGAAACAACAATGTGTTATCTTGAAAAAGTTGAAACTACAAAATATGTAATTAAAATTTATCTTTATTTTAGGAAATTACCATATTACTCTCCCAAATGTTTGATATTAACCTGACATGATTTAATTGCATTATGATTCTTTTCTTAATAAAACTAATGAAGCTCTCAATGGTAACAGTATGAAAAAAATTGAAATATTCTTGGAGAGAAAAGGGCAAGTTTGACTTATCACAAGAAGGTGCTCAAATCAATCAAGTGCTTTGCAAAAAGTATATAATTTCCTTTCCTTTTCTTAAAGAATAAAATTGAGTGGACCTTTGATTATCTGGTTCTGGTCCCAAGTACTTCCCAATAATTTTCCACTAAAAAAAAGGAAGAAAAATAGACAGTGAAATAAAAAAAAAGGGGGAACAAATCTGATAAAGAAAGGTGGGGTTTTCCAATTTTCAATTTTTGAGAAGTGAAGTGTAAGGAAGCAATAATGCTCTCTTGTCTCCCATCTTCATTTCCCTTTATATAAAAAGAGTGCTGCATTGGGAAGCATAAGTGGAAACATCCTCCTAGAAAGAAAAAATAGTATAAAATAAAAAATAAAATATAAAGATTAAAGCATAAAGCTAAAGTTTATGATGAGAATTGAGAGCCATGGGGAAGCTTTTTAAAGGTTCATGCCCTTTAGAAAAACAATATAGGTGGTCATCCATGGGGATGGGGGATTTTTTTTTTTTTTTTGCCTTAATACCCAATGAGAGTTGACCTGCCATGTGGAGCTTTTCTTTGGATTTGTTTGTGGACTTTGAACTAGCTAAGCCAACACCTTTGGGTGAAGTTATCACTATTTGGTCAAGTCTTGAGCAGTACCCTGTTGGTCAAAACTGGGTTGCTGAAGACAATAACTTTGTTTCAGTTGAATTGAATTGCAAGGGGGTGCAATAAATTTAGTTTGAATGTGAAAGGAAGATGGGAATTTGCTTGTCACATTCCCTAAAGCCACAAGGCTGAGAACAAGCTACCTGTCACTACCCTTTTTGATGTTTAGAAGGAAGAACATTCCGCTCAAATTCAATGCTTAAGTACAGATAACAGTGAACTTAATTATTGCTAAAATACCATTACATTGTTCATCAAGCAAAATGGTCTGGTCTAATTTGGTTCCACTGATAAAATAGGCCCAAAAATTAGTACAGATCCCCTTAATGTATAGGAACTGGTTCTAACAAGGACTGAAGTGGAACTGACCCATGTTCACCAATGAGGCTAAGAGGATGAATCTAGGCTAAGGAGATGAATCTAAGGACAGAGTGAAGGCAATTAATTTGCTTTTTCTTTTTCCGTTGTGGTGTGGTTTAACTCATGTTGGAGAATCTTTTTTTTTTCCCTTTCAGTTAATTAATATGATGCAGATCAGTGAATTTGGCTTCTGTTCACTTCATTTGCCCACTTGTGTTGATTTTCAGTGATGTAGATTTTGGGATGGATATAATGATTTAACTTCGTGGTCCCATAATTTGCCCGCTGATGCTGATCTCCTAGCTAGGCCTGGGAAGTGCCGGATGACTCAGGCATCTGGTTTTGTTTTTTGACAACCTACATACTTATCAACTCCCACTACAGCTGTTTCCAATCAATATAGAACTATAGAAGTTATACATATGCTTCTGAAATTCTGATACGATATGAGTTGGAAGGCACCTGCTTTAGAACCAAACTCACTATCAAATCTGAACTATGTTATTGCCAGATTACCATATCAAAAGACCTACCACTAAGTTTTACCTTTTTGTAATGACTTCAGAATCTTGGCTCCAAAGCCTCAAACCCAACAGTTCTTACCTCACATGTTTTTTATGTTATTGGGTTTTGGTCGGTTTCCTGGCATGTTTTATTTTCCATGACTTTGTGGACCATTTTGGTTTCCTGGAGACTCAACTGATTTCTAACAACATGATCAACATGGCTTTCTTAGCTTATTTTTGAAGTTAGGCAGTTCATATATATTGACTCCACTGCTTCTGCAATGGGCAGGCAGTCCCCACGGCAAGCATATCAGCTCCCAGAGAAGCAGTTCTGCTATAAAACCATGCAGAAGGAAAGGATGAACCACTTTTCCAGGTGGTTAATGGGCTAGTTAGCTGTTGGGGAGGAGACAGCCAGGTCTTCACCAGAAACCATACTGAAACAGGAAGCCCATTTTCCTGAAGACAGCCTGCCAAGCCCATGAAAGAGGATTCTCACTTGACAAAGCCACCCTAGCCAACCCCGATCCCACTTTAGGACCAAACCCTCTGCCCAATTCTGATGCAGAAAGCCGAAAAGGACAAAAGGAAATCAGCAGTGTAAGAATAACCAGACCACTAGAACCTTTTTGTCTCTTGCCTATCCATTCACAAGCCACATGTTGGTTCTTGTTTTATCGAAACAATGTTATAATCAAAAGAACAACAACACCCACACACTCTCAATTCTGACCCCATGTGCAACTGACCAAATCCCCGTCCATCCAATCCCCATTACCTTTCATGCACGATAAAAAGAAATTAAAAAAATAATAAAACGGAAAAAAGTAAGCAACAATAGCATAGAATAGAGAAGATTGGAGAGAGAAATGTTGGGGAAAGAATCGGGTGGTTCGACCTTCGATCTTCCCGAGGAAGTCTTGCAAGTACTACCCTCTGATCCATTCGAGCAACTCGACGTGGCCCGCAAGATCACCTCCATTGCACTCTCCACGCGCGTCTCCTTACTGGAAGCTGAGTCTTCTTCCCTTCGGCTCAAGCTCGCCGAGAAAGACCAACAAATCGCCGACCTTTATGAACAGATCGACTCCCTCGATGCTTCTTTGTCTGAAACCTCGGATAAACTCGTTAAGGCCGACCAGCAGAAGGTCCGACCTTGGCATTGACTTTAATTTCTTGCCCTTTTCTAAGAAATAATTAAATGAATAATTGACTTTTTTTTTTCTCTTTCTGTTTTTTTTTTTGGGTAGGCGGGCTTGATGAAAGATAATGCTTCGCTTTCCAACACTGTAAGGAAGCTTCAGAGAGATGTTTCCAAGGTAAAATGTTAATGGGGTTTGACTTTTGGTTCATTGGTTGACAAAAGCTTGTAAATTTTTATTTTTTTAATACAATTTAGTTATTCAGAGAAAAAGAAATTTGATTGAATAAAAGGAAGTAGAAGAAGAAAGTGTTTCGATGTATTTATAATATGAGTTATATAACAGTTGAAATGGTGAGGATATTCTGACATTCATTCAAAATAAAGGGTGCCCATTAAATTTTTATAGCCAATGTGGCCTTCTTAGATGCCCGGTAAGGGAAGGCATAAGCATTTCATGATGATTTGTAATGTTATCATTTTGTGGGTTATGTATTTATTTTGTGGTACAAAATGATGAGAATTCTAGAAATTTGAGAGTGCCCTTCATAGATGCCTCTGAACAAGCAAGGGGCTGATGTGGTTTGAGCTAAATGGTCTTTGGGAAAATGGCAAGTAGGGTATAAGCATTTTATTAGACAATGTAGTCTGAGGTTGTACTGTTTTCCGCGTGCACAGTTGGAGGTCTTTAGAAGGACACTTATGCAGTCGCTTCAAGAGGATGAGGAAAGTTCTGTAAGTTGTTTTCCACCGGTGTTCTCCATTGATTATTCCAAGAATTGTTTCTTCTAGGATAATGTGTTGAAGTTTTTGGACTTGCTAACTTTGCTATAGTCAGGGGGTCCCCAGATCATTGTGAAGCCAACACCATCAGGTATACTATTTTCCTATTGACTGAGTTGAGCTCGTTTAAAGTTCATTCATGCAGTGTATCTATAGTCTAGATTGAATCTTTAATGCATCAATAAAAGGTGCCTTCCTCATAGTTCTTGTTGTGATGCTTAAGGCTTTAAGCTGTTGGTCAGTGCTTAAACATTTTTCCTTTCATTATGATATAACCCTTGGTTTGTTCTGACCTTTTCAGAAGATGATGTTACTTTGCCTTCAAGAACTTCTTCAATGCGCAGCCAATATTTTGATATGGGAAATTCATTAGTGGAGGATCGTGACACAGATGGTAAGTCTTTGTTGGTTTTGGCAGTGTGGCAGAATTTTTTCATAAACATGATTATTTCAACTTTAGATGTCTTCCACACATTACTGAAGTTCTTCCTGTTTCTCTGTTCATGGATGGTTGTTCAAGCATGCGTGGTATCATGCAAAAAATGCAAATGTTTGCAACTGAGTCAATTCTTTTCCATTTCTTACTCAATACTGTTGTCTATTTTTCTTACTAAGTACCATCATAATTGCAGCCTCACGACCTGGTATACCACATAGCATCCTGCTAGCGTCACAAATAAGCACACCTCGGCTAACTCCTCCAGGTTCTCCACCAAGTTTGTCAGCTTCTGTATCTCCCACAAGAACATCTAAGCCAGTGTCTCCTAAGAGACATTCAGTTTCATTTTCTACCTCAAGAGGCATGTTTGATGATAGGCTGCCAATGTCAAGCTGCGACAGTGGATCACAGACAGGTTAGCTTCGAAACTTTCTTCTAGAATAAGAACTTACTCAGAATCTAATTGCTTGTAGGGCTGGATGTGGTAGTTATGCAATACCAAATGAACTGCTAACAAAGAACTCTAAATGTCAAACCATCTTGATATTAACATTAACTGCAAGTGAATGTTGAAAAGAGAAGAAAGGAAATGAAAAACAGTGTCACTGGAGCTATATAGATGTATATGTGGCTGTGGCACCCCACTATTTTAATGTTGCAACGATCATGAAATTTTATTTCCTGATACTGGAAGAGTTTTTAGATTTTATGATAAAAGAAGCAGCTTAACTAATTTTAAGGAAGCAACTATATAGTATTTAACATATGACTTCTTTCTGGATATGTGTCAGGACGCACTCGGGTTGATGGAAAAGAATTCTTCCGCCAAGTCAGGTAAATACATCCATAATATGAAAACATATAATTGTGGAAAGATTAAACTGTTATGTACACTGAAATATGCAGAATCTACATATCTGATCAAAGACCTTATATTTATCAGTTTAAGGAAACACCCATGTGAATTTGATCAAAATTCCTCACAGTTTGTTCTTGGGTATTGATTTATATCACCAGCTTTGAAGTTTTGCCTGCACCTGAAGGCATGGCTTATAACAAATTGCCTATCTGACCACCACTTTTGTTTCATCAGGAGCCGTTTGTCTTACGAGCAGTTTGGTGCCTTCCTGGCCAATGTTAAAGAGCTAAATTCCCACAAGCAAACGAGAGAAGTATATAACTTGTTTTCCTTTTTTTTTTTCTGAAATTTGTTTCTCATTGTAACATGTTCATCTCCTTGTTTATCTGAATTGTCCAGGAGACTTTAAGGAAGGCAGAAGAGATTTTTGGCCCAGATAACAGAGATCTTTATGCAATATTTGAGGGTTTGATCAATCGGAATGTCCATTAAATCAGCTGAGCTGAAATTGTACCTAGCTTTTGTGATCTTCGGGTTTTTCCACTTTGTGACTTATATTACATTTTTTGGTATAAAATACCTAATAAAGCCTGTGTTGTGACACCTTCAGAAATACTCCATATATTTTGTATTGGATGCAACTTTGTGCATGAGGCTGTTCCAATGGTGAGAAATATAAAAAAATGCATGTCGAAGGAGCAAGAAACATACTAAAAACTTCTTTGATCAGGATACCTGAGGCTTTGGCCGAAATTTCTTGTTCAAGTAAAGGTCGAAATACTTGATCTCTGTTTGTGTTTTGCTCTAAGGATCATACTTTTATTAAGGAGTAACATTTTAGGCTATGTGGCCCTCACCAAGAAAAAGTGGCTGGGGAAGAAAGGGAAGGAAGAAGAAAAAGAAGAAATTTGATTAAACTGGTGAAAAATAATAGTAATAATTAAACATAGGCTGAAAGCTTCCTCAATTGCTGGCCCCGACAGGCAGATACGAAGATGAAATGGCTTGGGGTAATATAATCCCTCCTAGTTTAGCTTTTCATAGCTCGAAGGAAGGCTTTCTGATGATGTACTTCTTGTGGGAAATACGGCTTATCTGGTTTGAATCTGCACATAAAGTGGCAAATTCCCCTGTTTTCTCAACGTGTCAGGATTGTCTTGTTGACCCAGAAGGATTTTGTTGGTCGAGGCATAAAAAAAATGGAAGTTTGTTCCACGTGTCAAAGACCCAAAATAAGGGAGACATTGCTGTAATGGCTGTTCTTGTAACTTGTAAGAGATCCCCTTACGTGCTTCTGACAAGCCTTCAACATTCCTTAACATATGCTAAATATAGGATCAAAATATTCTCTTCTCAATTTATTTTTTATAGATTTCTGCCAAAAAAAGGGAATGGATTAAGAAGGAGGAAAGGCCGGAAAGCCTACTTTTAGGCACAAAAGTCAGGTGATCTGTCCAAAAAAACAATATGGATATTAGAGAAAGCTCAGAGAATGATGCCAACCCGCTACTTCCATTTTTCACCTCTCTCATTCTCTCTCTCTCCCTCTCCCTTTGTCATTCCTTAGCTTCTCTTTTGGCTTCTGGTTTTTGGTCACCTCTGAAAAGCCATGAGGGATGCCAGAGAACCTAATTCTGCTCCTTCATGGTACTTGGCATGCATCCTGTTCAGGCTCTTAGCTTCTAAGTCCGGTTTCTTTATGATTTGTTTTCGTGTTTGCAGCATTGGGTTTTGTTTGTTTATCAATCTTCAAGGATTATTATCACCTAGAATACGCTTTTGGCTTTCAGGCTTCAAGCCTCTTTGTTTCCATCTCAATTAGAAGTTTCATGCATTTATGCTTCAATGATTTCAATATGTCTTTGGCTGTTTTGATTCTCTCAGATTTAATTGATTTTATTTTTCACAATCACAATGCTTAGGAGGGACTAGGATTTCTCTTGTATTCCTAATGCTATGCTATTTGCTTTTTAATGGAGGAAAGAAATAGAAGCTTGTAATTCAATAGAAGAATTGGAGTTCAAAATATTAAGTTTGTTCCATGGAATTCCCTACAATTTTGCAGCATTTAATTACCAATTATTGGAACCTATTTCTCGGTTTGTTGTTTCTTTTTTCCAGGCTTTGCTCTTTTATCTTCTATTCATCACCTTCATTTGTAACAGATGATGTTTCAATGGCTCTTCTGATCTCCCTGTTCATTAGTTCTTCTGATAATCCAGATTGCCATTCTGGGTTTTTGCTTGTTTATCATATCTTGTCATATCATCTGTTTTCTTTTTCCCTCTTGTAGTGGTGTATCATCCGTTGACAGCAATGGTTCCCACAAAACTGCCAGGAAATGGGAGCCTTTTCGTCATATAAGGAGAAGACATCGAGCTGGTTTCTCTGACTCAATATCATCCCTTGGTAATAATTAATAATCCATTTCCAAGTTCTCTGGACACAGAATAGGAGAATTTGAATGATTTTTTGCTTATGCTTACAATTCTATCATGTTAGACTTGGCATCTTTAGGCGCCGAAGTAGAGAGAATAGATCAGCCATCTCCAACAGCTGCTCTCGAGGACTGCTCAACAAGTTTAGAATCGATAGAATCAAGAAGTGTGGAATCTATAGAATCTGCAGAATCTGAGCCAACTTCTTCCAAGGCCAGCACTTCATCAGACTCTGAAAATCATCAAAGTTCAGCTACTTCTGTTCAATGGCGTGGCTTCTTTCGCTTACTGAAGAAAGGACCTGGAATCCCCTTTCAAACCCTACCTCCTCTAAAGAACAAGCTCACTAGAAGAAAGAGCAAACGAGTTAGAGATGACATGGTTCCACAACTATCTTCAACTTTGGATGCTGAACTATGCTGTTTCAAATCTACCTGGAAGAACTTCTCGCTCTCAGAGCTTCATGAAGCAACCAATAACTTCAGCCATGGTATATTTCCTCCTCCTACTTGGTTTTGGCTCAAATTTACACCTGACGAACATTTATGTCGCATCTATTGTTTTTGAGTAGAAAATTTGATAGGAGAAGGAGGGTATGCAGAAGTTTACAAAGGGCAATTGAAAAGTGGAAAGCTTGTTGCAATTAAGCGGCTAACCAGAGGTTCATCAGAAGAGATGACCATGGATTTCTTGTCTGAGCTTGGAATTATAGTTCATGTTGACCATCCCAACATCGCTAAATTAATCGGGTATGGGGTTGAAGGAGGGATGCACCTCGTTCTTCAATTGTCTCCCCATGGAAGCCTGGCATCATTACTCTATGGTTTGTTTCTCTGAAGCCTCTTTAAATTAGGGTATTTCTTTGCAAGTTCTTAATTCGCAAAAATTTAGCAGTTCAAATTTGTTGCTATGCACATTCAGGTCCAAAGGAGAAACTGAGTTGGGGCATCAGATTCAAGATTGCTGTAGGGACTGCTGAAGGCCTCTGCTATCTTCATGAAGGTTGCCAGAGGAGAATCATCCATAAAGATATCAAGGCTTCAAACATACTGCTCACAGAGGACTTTGATGCACAGGTACATCTTGAAACTCGAACAACTTTGCTGCTCTGCGGAAGAATGGAGCAGCAGCTATGCAAAACTATAGGTTTTTTCTATAGAAGTTCCTTGCTTAGGGTTGAATTTTTCCAAATGGAATCCAGATTTCTGATTTTGGGCTTGCAAAGTGGTTACCTGATCAATGGACTCATCATACCGTCTCTAGAGTGGAAGGCACATTTGGGTTTGTAACTAGAAAACCCCATTTTTGATTTATGAACCTTAAAAACTCTTTCATTACATAAAGAAATTTCAACAGAATAATTCCTTGTCGTTGACAGTTACCTTCCTCCAGAGTTCTTCATGCATGGCATCGTAGATGAAAAAACGGATGTCTATGCTTTCGGGGTACTGCTGCTGGAACTCATCACTGGCAGGCAAGCCGTAGATAGTTCACAGCAAAGCCTTGTTATGTGGGTAGGTTTGCTTTATACCACCATGTCCCACTGTTCTGAGAGCATTCCCATGATTCAACTTCCTTGCACAAAATTCTTGCAGGCAAAACCATTGATCAAAGAAAACAAGATCGAAGAACTCGTGGATCCAACCCTGGGGGATGCCTATAACATGGACCAGTTGAACCGTGTTACTGCAACAGCTTCCATGTGTATACATCAGTCAGCAGTGAATCGACCCCAAATGAGCCAGGCATGTCCGAATCAACAACCCGAAGAATTAAATATTTGCTGTATCCAGATTGATTCAAAAACTTTGCATTTTGCCTGCAGGTTGTAGACATCCTGAAGGGTGATCTTACCTGCTTGGAGATGCTAAAACATCGCGAAAAGTCTATCCTTCAGAGGACTTACTCGGAGGAGATCCATGATGCAGAAGAATACAACTCAACAAAGTACTTGAATGATCTTCGTCAGATGGAGATTCTTTTGGGACAGTCCAATGAAGAACTTTGTTAGTCAAACCTTGACAAGAGGTTTCCCTAGTCATTTACCTTTTTATGTTCATTAGGTGACTTTGAAGTCTGAATTCTTTCTTCTATGGAAAGTTGTAAATTCTGTGGAGTTGTGGATTTCTTCTAGCTTTTCTTTACATTCTTGTATTGAGTTCTAGTTTCAGCAATGAAGCATCCCCCAAAAGTTGAGGGATCAGAACAGTTTGAAGGAGGGAAGTTGTATTCTTGTATACATTTCTTTTTCATTAATCAAAATCCCATATTTATAAATTATTGTTACGATTTTGATATTTTAAAATACATCAAGTCTCGTATTTATAAATTATAAATACGATTATTTTAATATTTTATGATATTTTTGTTATTAAACAAGGATAAAAAAAACTAAAAATAAAATAATGCTTACAGGATGGAAGTAATTACTTCTTATAACTACTAAGTTGGTTTGTATTAAAAATTAATTAATTAATTAATACCAGTCTAGGCTAGCAAAATTTCAAGAAGCCGTGATGTCTAACACGACAACGTTTTGACAATTCCAGGTATCCAGACATAAAAGAAACGGGCGAAGAATCATTGTCAGGAAGTCTCGTTTGCCCAAGAAAACATTGACTTTTCTTTCCCGGAAAATCTCACTCTCTCTTTCTCGTGATCCAAATTCTACATTACAATGGCTGCTGCGAAGAGTTTTCCTCTCCAATTCGCCATATTGTTCTCAATCGCTTCAATCTTGTACCAATGTTGTGATTCGTTCTTAACTCCTCCAAGCTCCATCATCAATCCTGCCAAAGCCAAACAAGTTTCCTGGAAACCTAGGTCTCTCTCCCTCTCTATCTCTCTCGATTTCTTTTGAATTGGCCAGCAAATCTGGTAAAATTTTCAATTTTTTTTTATTTCCCTTCTTTTTGCAGGGCTTTTATCTATGAAGGCTTCTTAACGGACCTCGAATGCGATCATTTGATCTCTCTCGTAAGTTCAATTTACACTTTCGTCAATTCATTTTTAATTTGAATTCATTTAATTTTAGTTTTTGTTATTATTAAAGGCGAAATCGGAGCTAAAGAGATCTGCAGTTGCTGATAATGTTAGTGGAAAGAGCAAGCTTAGCGAAGTCCGTACGAGCTCAGGGATGTTTATACCTAAGGGAAAGGTTCGATCTTTTATCAACTTCAATATTGCTTGTCAATCGTATTTTTCTTGTTTAGCCAATTATGGAAAGTGTAATTCTTGGCATTTCAAGCTTTGAGCTTTACTTGACAGCTATCCTTTCTGACATTCGTAGGACATTAGATATCGAATAGTAGCTATTATGGTAGAGTTTTGCTAAAATGGTAGTCAATTTCGTGCTTTTTATAACTAACATGTAATAGTGCCATAGATAATTTCATGCTTTTGTATTGTTATAGGCTAGATTCGTAAGCAGATGTTAATGATGGTCTCAGATGACCTCAATCTGACAAGGTTTTAGCCATAAGTTTTTGGAAAGAGGCACTCACAACACTGAAACTCATTATGCTTTAACCAAATGTGTGGTTTGGATCATTGGATAATTCTGCGAGGAGCATTATGCGTGCTCTTTTTATCTTTTGCAGGATCCTATTGTTGCTGGTATAGAGGACAAGATTTCAACATGGACATTTCTTCCCAAAGGTTTGTATACTATTGTTCAAAAAGATTGTTGCTCGAGCTTCTATCTCTTTTGAATCTTGATCTTCGCTTTTACCATATTTTAATTTGGGTGGTCTATTAAGACCACTTTTATTAGTTCCATGTCTAAATTACGAATTTCTGTTTTCATGACATTTAAATAAGCTGTGAAGATTGCTTGCACACCATAGTGATATGTTAGGGACTTTTGAAAAGTATCATCTAGTGGTCAAGATTTAGCTAGATTCTGCTACTGTGATTCTTCCAGCCAGTTTGTGTATGTAACCTTATTTAGAAGACAAGTTTCATAATCACGAAATTGACCAATAACTATGATGTGGGTGCACCAGATGTTAAATGTTTTTCATAGGACAAAAGGCAGTTTATTTTGCACATTTCTGTCTGCAGTTAATTCCTATTTGTCTGTGAACTATATATCTAGATTGCTAATCTATGCATCTGGAATGCGACCTTTTTGTTTTATGATCTGTGAATATATCAATATGTATATCATATTTATGTGATCATCTTCTGGTCATCATTGTAAAGCTGCATGCTACTCTTTGGCTGGGACACATAAATCTCATTTGTGATATGTTAAGTAGAAAACCAGACATATACGTGTTTGAATAGAAATTAGCAATTGTAGTTAAATTAAGAAAATACATAGTAACATGATTTTTTTTCTCATTTCCAGAAAATGGGGAAGACATGCAAGTGTTGAGATATGAGCATGGACAGAAATATGATCCACACTACGACTACTTTGTCGACAAGGTGAATATTGCTAGGGGTGGACACCGTATAGCAACTGTGCTGATGTATCTTACAGATGTGACCAAAGGTGGTGAAACAGTATTCCCCCAAGCAGAGGTTTGTTGAAGTGTCCTTATTTCTATTAGAGCTCTTATTGTGTTGTTTCATATACTTGCAGTCAACTGTTATTTAAGCCACTGTTGTTTTCCAGTGGCTTGAACATTTTTTAAGCTTCATGATTCAGTTTATTCTCAGAAGCTTCTGAGATCAGTTCTTATGTACAAGATACATGCTCATGGATGGGCAATGGAATAAGCTTCCCACCTGGCATCCCTTCTTATACATGGGTAATGACGTGCTGGGTGCGGATGACTGCAGTTGTTTTCTCTCTCTCTCTTTCTCTAGCAATGATAATGCATGATACATTTTTTTCTCATTTAACTTCATCATCAGGAATCTTCACGTCGTAAGACTCCTGCAACAGATGATGACCTCTCAGAATGTGCAAAGAAGGGAATTGCAGGTAAGCAACATCAGAAAAGCTTTTATGAATTGTTCATATACTTTCGTCTAGCAATTAATTGATGTTTTGTATCTCAACCTTGGAAATATTTAGTGAAACCACGAAGAGGAGATGCCCTTCTCTTCTTCAGTCTCTCCCCATCTGCTATACCTGACCCAAGCAGTCTGCATGCTGGGTGCCCAGTGATTGAAGGTGAGAAATGGTCGGCAACAAAGTGGATTCATGTTGATTCTTTTGACAAGAATTTGGAAGCCGGTGGCAACTGCACAGATTTGAATGAGAGTTGTGAGAGATGGGCTGCTCTTGGTGAGTGCTCCAAGAACCCAGAGTATATGATTGGATCTGCAGCGCTTCCTGGCTATTGTAGGAGAAGCTGTAAAGTATGTTAGTTGTACGCTATGCTTCCACGACAGCATCTGCAGCTGGATTCTCTCTGGTGGTTATTTATTAATTTTTTGGTGGATTATTATAAATACACACTCCTCTGTTACGGTTTTCACAAACATAGTCGAATTACATGTATTTTAAACGCCCGTTTGCCTTTACCTGTACTGATCAATTACTCTATTTCATCCTCCATTTGTTAATCCAATCGTCTGAAAATGAAACGTAGAGATGTAGATAGTTCGAACAGTATTCCTATAAGACAACAGGATCTGGTCTTATTAGCTTGGTTAACACGTTCTTTAGTAACATTCACATTTCTCATACATGGTCCTTGTTAGATAGCTACAAAGTTTCTGCATATTCTACTTGTGCTTGAAAATGAGGTGACCTGGACGGTAGATGGGAAAGTGTCTCCAACCAGACCCATGATGCCATGGAATCTGCAGCTAAAGGAAATGTTCCCAGATTGATGCCTAGCATGGTAGTGGTCAACCTTTTCTGTGGTGGGAAGACGTGATCAATGATCTAATTTAGGTGCCCGAAACTTATCATTTCAGGTAAAGTTGAACAAAAAAAAGTCGGTAAAAAGAAGTTGAACCGGATGCTCACACATTACCGCCCTTTGTATCCTATTTTGTCCCTTTCAAATTCAATGGTCGGATCGACAGATTCTTTTATCCAAAATCGTTAATTTTATATTAAAAATAACATAACGATACAAGTCGATGTACGATTATGAATCGATATATTGTATCATAATTATAATACGTAAAAATAAAATACTTCTTTTGAGCTTTCGAAACCAAAAAGGAGAAAACATCTGGGGAATTCAGTATTGCAATATTTCCCATGTCGACCAACAACATCAACAACCGGTTTTTCCCTGATTTAAGTTATGGGAATGCCCATCATAAGCACATTGAAAATGCAATCTTCCATGATATGCAAAAGAATAATTAAAAGAGAAGGACATCTCAAATCACCTAAACTCTGTTCCTTCTCTTTTTTCTCTCGAAGCAATAAAATATTAACAACGATAAGGATTCTCTCTTGCACGTTTGTGGTCGTCCATGGAGAAGAATGGCCAAAAAGGGTACACAGGATTTCTCACCTTAAACCCATATCTTTTCTCCAGCTGTCCCTTCTTTATTCATTGAAACCAAAAGCCAACTAATTAGAACCAACATTAGCTGTCTGTAAGTCTGCTTCTGCTCTAACAAGATTCTTCCAATCTTTTAAATTTTATTATATGCAAAACATGTTGAGATCAATGCTTGATGGAGAGGCTTTTCATGTCAAGTGTTATCACCAATCCCCTTTTGCCATCTGGCTGATTTCGATGATTAGTGCCACATGGCATGGACTAATTCATGGAAAATCGACTTCTTCTATTACTATTTTGAACTCGTAAAAAAAATCAATATAACACATAAGTAAATATGAACACAAAATTAATTCCAAAATAAAATTTCGTTACGTTTTCTTTTAGGATGCCATGAATAGACAATACTATCTTCGAAAAAGTTTGTTCTAACTTTTTTAAAAGGAGAGAAAGAGAAGGAAAACATTACTTAGAAAGACTCAAGACTCCATGAAGGACTTGGTGCTTTCCATATGTCTACATTATTATGATTATAAGGGTATGAAAATGAAGGAGGACATAACATAGCAGTCAAACCCAAGCATTTCCAGCTTGTAATGACAGGACCTGTTCCCTGATAGCTCCATTTTTGGAAGGACCCAAGGGATTATACAAACTTTCCCCACTTTCTCTGCGGGGCCATTTCTCTCTCTTCTCTCTATTTCAACGGTGATGTTGCAATCAGGTTACCCATTTCTGCACTTAATTGGAGCTTCTACAAATTTGCTACATATGATCAAAGAGTTTTTAAACTCTACAAATCCATTTGTAAAATTTAAAAATCCCATTATCTGAGAATGCACATGCCCTTGCAGTCAATAGTTTCATCTTGAACTACTTTACAAATGGTTTATCTTGGAAAGGATTCTTTCTATTGTTCATTAATACGAAATTTAGGGGATAATTATCAAAATTGATTGATCTTTTTTATAATAAAAAATTATACATTAATTATTAAATCTAATGATTGGGTACATTTTACTTGTTCATATATATAACAAAAATCTTGAGCACTGAAGTCATTTGTACGTCAACACCATGTGTGAAGTTTCAATGTAGACCAATAGTTCAAGCCAACATGAAAAACAAAAGAGAAAAAGAAATTAAAGATAAAATTTTTTCATATAAAATATTATTAAAGTAATTAAATGAATAAAATTTGTAGAGAGAGAAAGAGGAGGAGGCGTAGGAGAAGAGTGGGGGAAGGGGGGGGTGCTTTTAAAATGCATATAAATAATGCCAAAAAAGGAGAGAAAGTTAACGTAAGGGAAGGAGAGGGGCTATGACTCTGTAAGAAAACACTGAGAACAGAAGCATTGAAGAACAAATCCAGAGAAGTAGAAGGATAGACTTTTATAGACCGTAGAAGTAGTAGCAGCACTAGCACTCGTAGACAAATAACTTAAGAAAAGCAAGGGGAAGTTTTTTTTGGAGTTTTGTTCCCGGCACATTAAATTCATCAAATCCCTTTCAAAGGTTTGTGCAAGCATTTATACCCTTTTGTTTTTTGGATTCTGCCTATAATTCCATTCCAACCAAAGATCTGAAATTTAAGCCACGAACTTTCAGCTTTATTGGGTCATAGAGCTTTTATTCGTGGGAAGTTGTTTTGTGCCTGTGTGCAGAGAGAGGAACATAACAAAGGCAAAGAGAATGGAGGTGGGTCAGATGCAGGGAAGGTTGGTGGACTACACAAAATCCTTGTTTATGGAGGTAAACACCCCATAAAGGAAGAAAGAAAACAACTTGAAATGTGTACAAGTTTGTTAGCAAAAAAACTCATTTTCTTTTTTGGGTTTGTTTTTTCTTTGTTTTCTTCTTCTTGTTTTGGTATGTTTGATTTGCTTGCTTTGTCTTGTTTTTCTTTTTGCTTGGTCTTTTTTTGATAGTTTCTGTTTTGGGTGGTTGTTTTTGTTGTTGGTGAGAGAAGGGTTTCTTGGATGGTCAGTTTTTACAGCTTCAGCAGCTTCAGGATGAGAGCAACCCAGATTTTGTTGTTGAAGTTGTTTCTCTCTTCTTTGATGATTCTGAAAAACTTCTCAATGATCTCACCATGGCTTTGTAAGATCTCAGTCTGTGTCAGCTTTCTTCTTGCCGTAGCTGTCTTTTACTACTTTTATTTTTATTATTATTATTATTATTATTAGTATTATTATTATTGTTACATCTTTGATTTTTTTTTTATTTTCTCCTTGACTTTTCTTTTTCTGATACAGAGATCAGAAAAATGTAGACTTCAAAAAAGTTGATGCTCATGTTCATCAGTTGAAGGGTAGCAGCTCCAGGTACTTCTAAAGTTCCCTTTCTTTAGTTTCAAACCTTGACAACCTGTGCCTTCTTTTCTGATCTGCCTTATGAAGCCTTTCCTGTTCGCTCTATTTGGAAATTTCTGCTTTTTCTTCATCAGTAGTTGAACCCCATAGTTGCACTACAAAAAGTAAGGTAATTTAGATGAAAAACGGTCTTAACTTGTTAGATCTGACCATTCAAGTGATAGAGAAGTTTGAGTTGAGACAAGATTTTTAGAAAGTTTTTGTTTCTGTTTTTTGCTCATTGTCGCTTGATGAGAGTCAATGGCTGTTGTTTATGTGCGTGTTTAACAGCATTGGTGCACAGAGAGTTAAAAATGCTTGCATTGCTTTCCGCAACTTCTGTGAGGAGCAGAACATTGAGGCGTGAGTTGCTTTACTCTGTCAGCTTTCTTCTTGTCCATCTCCTATTCTGTTCCTCTTTACTCAAAGCTTATGAACCTTGAAAAAATATTTTTGCAGGTGCCTTGGATGTCTTCAACAAGTGAAACAAGAGTATTACCTTGTGAAGAACAAGCTTGAAACTCTGTTCAGGGTTAGTGCACTAGTTTTTTGCTTCAAATGATAATGATTCATTCATGACTTGAGTTATGAATCTGGTTCTTCTTATTGTTGTTCTGCAGCTAGAGCGACAGATTGTGGCTGCTGGTGGGTCAATTCCTTTGATGGAAATGGGTTTTTAAGGCCATCATCAACATAAAGGGGAAAGCAAGATTTTTGGGGGTGGTTTATAACAGTAGCACATATGGTTTTTGTGATATCTATTCCATTCTGTCACTTACTATAAGGTTCTCTTTCTTCTTGAACAGTGAGCTTGTGCTTGTATGACTTTAATGAAAGAAGAGATTTCCTGCTAGTTCCACCAACTCTTTGATATTTCTCTTTTCACTACTACTATTTCTTCCATTTATGTGACTCATGTCCAGTTTATGAAGCACTAGAATTGCTAAAATTTCTAATGCCATTCATTGCTTTGGTTGGTTCTTCAAACATGCCATCAAGTCTTTCATGAACGGAAGACTGTCATGGAATGCTGCTTTGCTAATGGATCAAAGAGAACAGAATTTAGATTAGATCCCATCATTTAGTAACAGGGCAACAGTTAGCAGCAAGCACACGCACACGCACATACATGCACACGTGAATTCGCACACGTGACTCATGTCGGGTGATCACAGAACTGTCTATACAGCCAAACACTGAATCGGTGGCGTAGGATCCCCAAAGTGGGATATGGGCCATTCCCGCAATTTACTCCTCAATCTGATGTTTTGCGAGACAGCAGGGGGAGAGCAACACTTCCTGCTTTGGAAGCCACTTCCTAACGAAGTTCCCATCGTAGGAAACAAATCCCATCAGGCAATCAGCATAAGCATGTCGTTTCTGGCCACACACCCACCACACATTTAATTCCAAAGAATAATTGTCCGTTACTACTTATTACTGTTATTAGTCTAGCATTCTTGGTTGGCATCCATGCTTTCAAAAGACTCATTTAAAGCGGCAAGAAAAGAATTCTGCGGTTTAATCAAATTATAGAAACAACAGCCAATTCATGTTGATTTACCCCCCATACAACTGTTCTCTCTCTCTCTCCCCATTGTAGGAATTTAGGAATATAAATCCATTTATGAAGATATGATGCTCACAAATGTCAATCGTAATCTGTTGGGTCTGTCTCTTTGTCTGCTGCCAATGGACAGAAACTTGGAAATTGGAGTCTTCTTTCCTACTTGCCAATCCAATACTTTGTTAATTAAGCAAAAAAGGAAGAAACTTTCAAGGAAAAGGGCAATCACATCAGTAAATGTTTGGTCTTTTTTCTCTAAAATATGGATGTTTCATCATCAAAAGCAATAAGAAGAAATAAAGAAGAGAAAGTTCGTTGACAGGCCAATCAACAAGTAATGTTTAAACCAAAGATAGGAAACAGTAACACGCAAAGCACATTTAACCCTTTGGAAAGAAACATCAACTCAGTTCATCTGGTCCACCATCTTTGACTGCAACTTTTGGTGGAGAATTAATTACTATCATCCCTTGGTGAATGTTTTAAAGATTGCATAAAGTGATGCATGCCTTGGAATATCTGAGCCGGGATAGGAACAGTGAGGAATAAAAGTGAACTTTGATTCATACTTTCAGTGGTATGAAAGTCTTCCTGTGTTGCTATGGCATCTTTGTTAATCTGAACATAAAACAGAGTTGGTTTCTTCTAAGGAGATTCTGCTATGGAGAATATGAGCAAATACAAATAAAGCTGCTGCTCTATCATGAAACCAAAAATTGAATTTTCTGTTTTCAGGGAATACAAAAATTTGATTCCTAATTGGAGGAAACCCCTTAAGTTTGATTAGGCGGTGTGTTCCACATTATTCTCTGTTCATCATAGCTTCCTAACACAGCAGACTGCTTTTTATCACCCAATCTATTGGCAAATAGATCATAATAGGCCATTGGGTCAACATTATTCAATATTTTGACAGATTTGCCTTGCCTTTTATTAATCAAAATCTGTCCATCCCTGGATTCAACACCTTCAGCAATGACTTTGATGCACATTTCTTGCAAGGTGGGTTTTAGATTGGAATGATCTCCGGTCAAGAATATTGCGCCGAGGATCTCACCCAAGAATGTATCCTGCAAAAGAAAGAGATAACAGTTATAGCAGAAGAAAGCAAGCAGGGAAGGAAACAAGGATAATTTGGAGGGTTCTCCAATGGAGAGACTTTCATTTTGTCAACAACAAGCAGTTTATAGATTAGAAACATTACCATATGACCATATCTGTGGTGAGTTTGTTGCAAAGTGTATAGCCTGAACAACAGGCGCTGGACAAACTGAGCTTCAGGAGTCTTCCTTGTGAGCTTCAGCCTCCCTAGGGTCTCCGCAAACAAACTGACATTACGCTGAGTGCCGAGTGGAATGAGCGTGATGTTCAGTCCTGATTCGAGGACTGTCTTTGCGGCAAAAGGGTCAAGAAACATGTTGAATTCAGCATACCTGTTGGAAGGAACAGTGAAGAGATTTCCTTTGTCATGGCTACATCGGCTGATATGTCCTCCAACAATATACACTTTCTGCAATTCCATTGAAAATCAATAGTTGGTTTCGTTATACAGCAAACATAAATCCTACAGAATACTTGTATATCATGCGCTAAGGTTGGTTCTATCAAAGCCATCCGCTTTAGACTCAGCTGCATAACTATTTAGGATTCTGAGAGTATTCCACAGAGAATATTGGTCACGACTGCCTACAACTATCGACAGGGTAGTTGATTTCTTAAAGACGTTGATTAAGTAACCTGCTATCTGTGTTATTCTTAAATTTGGACTGTCTCGTATAGAATTGTCTCCTAACAGGCGTTTCACATAGCAGAACAAAAGGAAGAGATAAAATCCACTTACCTCAATTAGTGAAGCTGTATTTGTTTCAGTTATAATCTTGGCTAAATTAGTCAAAGGTCCATTTGTCAATATGGTAACTTTAGATCCAAGTTCCAGAGTTTTCAATACCGAAGTCCATACTTCCAGTGCCAGAGGTTGTCTTAGTTCAGGGTGATCAGTATCCCGAGGAGCACCGGATTTTTTCGAGTTTTCTGCTGTATACCTGCGGTGAAAGTCAATACTATATTTCAGTTCTAAGCTCTTCAGGACAAGACAAAAGAGCGAGGGGGCAGAACAAGGATATAGAAGCAATACCTTCTAGGACTTCGTGGTAAGTCCCGAGCTAGCCCATAAAGAGTATCCGAATCCAGAAATCCCCCACTTCCATGTGGGATAGCCTTGACATACTTGCAGTCTCCCACAGGAGGGAAAACTTTGTCGGACTGGTTCATTGCAAATACATCTCCTAGACCAACTGGAATGTCATCACGGCCCATCATGTGCAGCAAATCATAGATGATATCTATTGTTGCAGCATTAGCCCAACCGGTTGGACTTACCAATATTGCCTGGATAAAGGAGAAAGATCAATTCTGCAGCTCTATGCCTGTATCTAATAATTGGCAAACCAAGTTCGTTCTACTTTCATTCAGGTGGAACCTATTTTGTGCTGTATACTTTTTGAGTAACAATCAATACGTACTACTCACCTAATATTTAACACAATTAGGCCATTTATATCCATTCTTTTGAGATCTCATACATGCATTTTGGTGTCAACCAGTGCTTACATCTCTGTTAAGATTTTATGTGGATATGATGCATACCAGTGAAACTGATCAAACTGAAACCACTTACCTTGAGGTTGAGCACTTCCACAGGCACTTTGAGGAGATAGAATAGAGCCAGAAAATCTCCAGCACTCATATCCATATCAAAAACAACAGGTTTTCCCAACTTTTTGTTCTTAAAATCTGGTTTGTGAAGAACTTCCCTATAATAAGGAAATTCTGTGGTAAGATTGAACCTCCCAGCATGTTCAGGTCGATTTAGAACCTACATTCCAGCAATGCGTGTGACATTCATTAGTACACAGATCATTGCAAAAGGAAATTATAAGAATAGCATCACTTTTTTTTTTTTCTTTTGAAAAGCAAGAATAGAATCACTTTCTGACTATAAGGATCTCCTTGACAGAAGTTTTGAGAAAAGAACAGAAGAAAGTACCAGTAAACTATGATAACACCAGTAAAAATTGGACAAATCAGAGTAACAGAATAAACCTTCAATCTCTTTCTCAAGAAAAATGTTAAGAACTTACATCCAAGAAACTTATGAAAAATTCTCGGTCAAGTTTGCTGCTAACATTCTGATTAGCTTTTGCCCTTGTAGCAACAAGAACACGAACTGCATCTGGACCAGTTACCTCCTCTGTGTAACCATCCTATTTGATTGTAATGCAAAAAGTATTCCAGATAGTCAGTAACAATTAGATAGTTGTAAAGCTAAGTATGTACTAAAAAGGGTCACTTGTCACCTAAAAAATTGTCTGCCACTTAGCTGGAATATGGAGAAGAGTTTAGATTCTATGGTGGTACACTAGACTCAGACATGATAAAATTTTGTTTCATCTACTAGAAAGTTTTCCATTATGCTACCACTGACAGAAAGCAATTACCTTGCATTTCCCTTTTCCATTCTCTACAAAGCAAAATGGATCTCGGAGTCCTGTCTGGACATGACCACTATGCACCCCACCTTTCTTGAGATTAAACTTTGGAACTTTGAGGCCATCAAATAATGGATTGGAACCATCAGATATTCCGTAAGGCTTGTTTGAAGTAACTACAGTTATATTCATGTATTCCATTTCAGCAAATTCGTTCTCCCCATTACTCTTGTGTGAATTACGCATGATTGAGACTGCCACACCAGATGTGAAGGAGTCCCACATGAAGTAGCTCTGCAGAAGGTAGCAACAATAAAGGCATTAACACCAGAAAACATGCTGTTGCATACGCATTGCATTGTTGGTAACTAGTGGAAACATGATATTAGTATCCCTTACAAGGTTCTACCAACATGAATTAAAAGAATGCTGCACAAGCATTCTGCAGAAGGCTTACTGTGTAGAATTGGTTATCAAACCAAGTATCACGAGCCAGTTTCAAAGACTGGAAGCAGTATTGTGCCTCATAAGTGCCCTGACTCTCCTCAAATGCCTCGAAAAACTTCTCAGTGATCGGGATGGTGTTTGTCGCATCCAGGGGAACAAGGGTGACTGGAATACCAGAATGAAACACCTACAAATATTGGCGCATACATTTGTTACTCTTAGGACTCCATCCATATCCAATCAGTCAACGAGGATTTTACTCGGAAGACAATTTCTTCAGTTACCTGATATGCTGCAAAAGGATCTCCGAAGATATTAAACTCAGCATAAGGATTACTGTTGTAGTCTGTGAACAGATTCCCACGGTCACCGCACTGGCGCTGCTGGCAAGATGTGCTGGCATTCTTGGGACAGCAACCTGTTGGGTTTTTGGACCTCACTCCACCACCCATCACATATATGTGCTCAATATTTTTTTTGAGATTTGGATTGTTCATGAGAAAAATGGCAAAATTTGTGTGAGCTCCAATTACGAACACAGTAATAGGACCTGCAGATATTTTGTCAATCATCACTTGCTGAGCTGTAGGCTGTTGAAGAGGAGAATATTTCCTGCGGCCCTGATTCCATGGAGAAACCATAAGCTCTAAATCTAGATGATATGGCCAAAAGGGAAGTTATAAATCACTCCAGGCTTCCCTGGGCTGCTACACAACACCTACCGCTTAATTACAATGAAAGCAAATTTCATACCTGTGGAAGGAATGCTTTTCGAATGCCATAGTTAGCGTCTATATCCAATCTTCCTCCAAGGCCTACTGGAATTGCTTGCCTATATCTGCAACCTCCTGCTGTTGTCATCCCCTGGTAAGTACAATTACAAATTCAACATGCAACAATGTAAGCCGAATGACATTTCAATCTTTAGCATAACTTTTAATAATGATCAGAAATGTAAGAGGAAGATACTACTGTGCAAACATCTAACTTTTTAATAATTAGATGGAAAAAAAGAGATTGACCTGTTCGATTATTGGAAGATATCCACCGACGTTTGGTAGTATGGTACCATCTTCCAGGATTCCACCCTCTCCTCCTACTCCAACAGCTATGTCATCGCGGCCCATCATGTAGAGAATGTCGTAAAGTTGATTCACGGCATGCCCGGCATTAGTCCATGCATTTGTGTTGATAGTGACTGCCTGCATCAGATCATTATCAATTACCAGAGAGTTTCTCTCATGAAGAAATGTTTTGTTGAAGAACTAAAAAGAGCCATATGTGTAGATGAAGAAAGATTCAAGATAAGGAAAAACCCAACATGTTTAACCATGACTCATGCAGGGTTTTCCAACTTTGTCTGTGTTGAATGTAAGCTTAAAGCATGAGATTTTTACATCAAAGAAGCTTACCTCCAGTTCAAATTCTGATCTGTTAAGCTTCAAGAGGTACAAGAGAGCAAAGAAATCGTCGGTATCCACATCTGTATCCAAAAGAATCCGATGAGGCTTGGCCTGAATGGTGTAAAGACTTGCTCCAAAGACTTCTATGATCAAAACTATAGCTATCCAAAAGTTTCTCTGCCACAACATTCTGTCTCCTCCAGTCACAGCTCCCCCAACAAAAAGTCTCTTCCCTCCCCAAGTATGACAAGTGATCAAACAGCTGCTTTTGATCCACTGGAATGACTGTTACATCAACCTCATTCCTAACTAAAAGAACAACAAATAAAGATCAGTCAGAGAGTGAGCTCTACAAACATGTTATCCTGAACAGTGTCAAAGACTCTAGAACTTAAAAGATATGATGAGAAATAATAATAAATAATACAAAAAAGGGGATGAAACAAAACAGTTTTTCTGCAATATTGTTCAGATAAAGTAGGAACAGGAGCTTCAATGATAATATTCTGAAATAAAGCACGTGAGAAAGCGGTAAAAACGCCGGTTACCAGCAGCGACAACGGCGGTAGGACAGAGAATAGACAAATGAGATGCTGCTCTGTCTTCTCTAACAGTACTGGATCAGATTCCTACAACTTTTATGCAACAGGAAAGCAAAAAAAAACAAAAAACACCCACTGATTTATACATCAAATGGAACGAGATTGGAATTTTTATAATGTTGTTGAAGTTGAATTTTTTAAGAGTCATACATGCCAGAGAGACGTGATCATGTCACCTATGGTTACTATCATTGACTACTACTAGCTTACCAGGGAAAAAACAATTTGTACAACTCAGTGGTCGGTAAGAGCTGAACAAAACCAAATGCTTTGTATATGAATATTTAATTTATTAATTGATGTAATATTTTTTAAAAATTTAAATTTATTATTTTTTAAATTATTAAAAAAAATTAAATTAAAAACTATTTATTTTATGATATTTATTGAATTTATACAATGTACATTTAATTTAAAATTAATTTACCATAAATTAAGTGGTGAATAATATTTGTTTGTCTATAGAAGGGGAGACGATAACATGAATTAACGTCTGTTTTGATATTATATTAAATTTTAATTAATAATTATATGTTATTTATAAAAGATTAAATAATTAAACAAAAAGTTATTGCAATACATGTGTACCATGCGAAATTATAAAAGGGAAATTAGATCGAGTATCAAGTTGAAACAAAAGATTTTTATTTTTATAAACAAAAGTCAAGACTGTGTGAATAGGTTTATTATTATATCTAATTTGAAAATTACTTGAATTTCCCAAATCCCACGTGGCTTTCCGTACAATCTAGGGGAAAAATATTTTAAAGAAATGCAAAATCACATGAAAAATAGAGGGGATTAAAGAAGAGCAAATGGGGTTATAATATATTTTTATATAATCCACGTGTTCGGACTCCCAAAATTGAATTAACGAGCCAATGAATGACATATTAAATTCAGTTTTGGACCATATGTGGCTTGACTTCTTGGGGGGTGTTTCATTTTGTTTCGATTTGTAACATCACGTATTCAGTTTCTTTTGTCTTTGGGGTTTTGGACATTTCTGAGGTTCTCAGTGCCTTTGTTTTTTTTTTTTTAATGTAAATGTTTGATTTTTGGACATGTTTGGCTGCTAAGGAACTCTAACCAGTAAAAGATGTAAATTTATCTTCTTCGATGTAAGAAGAAATACAGGAAAGTTTGATTTATTGATTAATAAGTAGTTTTTTATACAAATTTTTAACATTTTTAATTAAAAAAATATAAAAAAATAAATAGTCAAAGAAAAAAATATGGGGGTTGAGGTGGAACCCACATGAAGATCTTGCTGACACGAAAAAAGCAGACCAAGAATTAACACAAAGCCAAATCTGATTGGATTTAATTAGTGAGTAAATCAGGGGTTTATGGAGATCTGATGATGGAATATCTCATTAGATTTGTGTCCTCCCAGTAGCTTACCATGGATCACATTATTGGGACTAATCACCCTACCGTCATTGACCCAAATATCATACGTGTACTTATCTTACTTTCAGTACTTTAAATTAATTTAAATATTTAGCATTTCTTTGGTCAATTTAAATTTAGTATTAAATAATAAATTAAATGACCATTTGGGTTTTTCTATTCATTTTTCTGTAGTTAGGTAGCAGGAACTTGCATATTATTGGTTTTTTATTCCTAGAGAATCAACAAAAGTAGGGAAATATTATTTATTGAGAAGTGAAAAAATTAACTTTTTTTTGTCTTTTTTGTTCTTCATTTTTACGAAAATAAAAATAAAAATTTTGATTTTGATGTATTGTATATTAAAATTTTTTTAAAAAAATTATAATATTAAAAAAAGTATTAAGCACCTTTATTTTGAAGCATCTCAAAAAAAAAAATAGAGATAAAGAATTCGAAATTTGAAATTTGATTAGACTTATGATTCTAAAATACGTGATGGAAAATTGGATTAAACGTTGTTGAGAAAATTGATGTAACTTTCGGGGTAAAAGCTAACTGTAATTTTGCTTTTGACTGTGAATCAAAGACTAGCAGACATTGGTAACAAACAATTGACCGACCAAAAGGAAAGAAAAAGATTTGGGTTAAAAATCTGCTTTAACATCCCAATCCGAGGAATGTGACCCACTTTGAAGCTGAAAAACCCTTTCCTGAAATGGGGAATGCCTATCGGTCCACGTATTTCATTTCCTTCAATCTGAGTCGACAACTGAAAATAAATAAAGGAATTCCTCTTGTGCTTTTCCTACGTAATGTTTTTCCCTTCGTGGGATTCAAACGTGGATGGATGGCCACCTTTTATTTGTTCTTTTTTTTTTTTATTAAAGTTAATAATTATAATTAATTAGAGGTAATGATGTAATCCAATTTCAGCCAATAAACCCACTTTCTTCTTCAGTTTTGACGGTTGGAATCTTCAATCTTGGACTGGTTGGAACCAAAAATCATTATCACATTCAATGTATTATTAAGAATTAAAAGTGGGTTTTATTAAAAGAAAAATCACAAGTTCCACAATTTATTTGGCAAAACTTCAACTTTGAGATTTAACTATTTTTATTGAATTATTTGTTAAATATTAAAGAATCTAATCTCAAGTTTTTTTCTGTTTCTTGTCATATCATAGACATATAATTTAGATTTGTCAGAAATTGGGAGCAAAAAGTATCATTTTCTTTATAAAGTTTGATTATATAATCTAAAATAGCATCCACCTTTATTAGAAAGTTTGAGATCCTAATTTAATTCTCAATATGCTAGCGAAATAGGTTAATTTGTCATATAAGCTTGTCATTATGGTTCAAAAAAGATTATTTATTTATTTTTTTTAGATTGATTTGTCATCAAACAAACGAATCTCTTTTGTTTGATTTAGTTTATCGTGTTTTAAGAAAGATTAAATTATATCCCAATGATTATTTTTTTTTTAATTTACATTTAAATTTATAATATGTAAAGTGGGATTAGAAAGTAAATGTCAAAATAATCCTGACTACACACGAATTTTTCAAATCCATTTATAGTTATAGGACCCTCATTTGATTAGTTGGCAAAGGGTATTCCACTAAAGGAAGATGTTGCTTCCGAACCATTGAATGAGAATTGGCTTTATGGGTTGAGACACAGTCCTACATATAACTTCCTTTTTCACAATGGTGGAGGCTCTATAAAAGTGCATGCTTAATACAATACTTTGGATAAAGTAGAAAATGCAAAGTTAAAAAAGGGATTAGAAGAATTTTAGAAACTAATTATATATATTTTTTTGAAACTTTATGTGGATAAAAGGAGCTTTCCTTTCACCCGTTGATCCTCTTTCCTTTACTCGGTCAAAACTCACTTTTTAATTCTCAATTATGAGGGTGTTCGGACACGTAATAGAGTTTTATGGGACCGAAATCCATGATTAAAATTTTAAATTGTTTGCTTATACAAAACTCTAAGGAAAAAAGTGAAAAAAGAAGAAGAAACAATCTTAACTTATTATTGCAAAGCTAGGGTATATCTTGGAATAGGATTGGCTTTGTTACCAAACACCAATAAAACCAACGTGAGTTTCTTCTAGAATAACGTGTTCACTCCCTATGCAAGAAAGTTTAGGAGTCAATTAACTGACCAAATCATTTCCCATTGAGTTGTGGGTTATTCCTCTAATAAAAATCAACAATGAATGCCCATCTTTTATCTTTATTGACCAAGGAAGGCTTTGGACCACATGGGAATTAGTATTAAAAGAGCTGAGAATATGGACCATTCTCAAATTATGTAAAAATTTATCTAGTTTATATTATAATTTTAGACATAAAATTACTGTGATTAATTCGAGTTTATGTCAAGACTTATATGATATACTTATGTAATTGATATCAAACAAACTCAAACACCAAAAAATTTACTATTTATATCATATGTAAAAGAAATAAGATGTGAAAATCTTCTTTCAATTTAATTAGAATTTGAAATTCTAAACATATTTTAAAAAAGAAAAAAAATACACGGCATTAGGTTGGATATTGGTCCCTTGCAATAATAATAAATAAACATTTATTGTAATAAAAAGGTAACTGGCCTTTTGTGATGTAGCTAGGGATTGGAAGCAATGACTTAAAAATAAGAAGCATGACAGAATAGAAATGATTAGAAGCCACCAATCTTGTACTTAGTGGTAGTAGCTTAATCACATCCTCCTCCCCACCAAGGAAAGTATATAGAATCTACCCAAAAATGCATAGAGTTTGGAAAGAAGCTTGGGGGAGGAGGGGAGGGGGCTTTGAGGATAAGACTTAAAGCAAATTGCCCATTTTTCTTCTAGGTAATTAGACTTTATAGTTTCTATGGGAACTCAATGATTAGACTAATTTAATTAGCAGCATCATCTTTTTCTTCCTTATTTTTTAGGACATTGTTCTCTCCTCAGGACCATTTCCTTCCTAACCCTCCCCAAGCACTAACTTTTTTAGGGTTTTGATACTTTTGATTTGGTATTTCTAACTTCGATTCTTTTATTATGATATTAATTAATGAAATCCCCCTTTATCCAAAGAAAATTCACTTTATCTTCTTTCTTTTTTTTTGAGAAAACAATTTATTAAATAATAACATTGTATGAAATTGTTATTATTTGCTCATGATCAATTTGACTTTTCACATTTTATTATTTGTATACGAAGGGAGGCTACTTTAAGTTTAGGGTTTAGTTATGATAAAATAAAATAAAAAATAACAATCAATAAAAACATTAATCAAACCGAACCTAACACAATGAATAATTATAATAAGGTCTAGTTACCTAACTAATCCCCCCCTAATCTTAACCTTTTTTGGGGAGGGAGTAGTATTTATATTTGAAAAAAAAGGGGAAGTCATTTATATTAAATGAATTTTAGATGATCCATGGAAAACCATTTAATAGTCAAAGATAAATGAACTTAAAAAAAATAAAAATTTGTTCTATTTTAAGAAAATAAAAAAATAATTTTTAAATTAATTAACATGTAAAATAATTCCAAATAATCTTATTCACGAGTTCGAACTACTCGGCTTGAGTTAGGTTTTGAATATTATCTTTTAGGAATTCTTACTCGATTATTTTGATCGATTACATCACGTGATATCTACAGTTAATTTAAAGATAAAAATTAAAAATATTTCTTAAAAATCATACTATAAATCTACGTAAGGAGACGATACGAGTTCTTGTGGAACAACTAGTTTGGCCGCAAGGTGTGCGGCAAAGACTTAGAAAGATGTCACACTTAGCTGTGCAATCCATTGGATAGAGAGCATTTGAGATTCTACTATGAACAGATAGAAGATTACAATAATTGACTTTGACTATGTGTTGGATTCTCCAGCTAAACACCAATCCTGCCAGCAAATTTTTTAATTAATTTCAACTCAATGAACCCATTTTCAAAGCTCAAGCTCGATGGCTTGGTACAAAGAATCAAAGCACCAGCAAGTGTGGCCATTAAGAAATGGGGCTTTAGTTGACTAGGATCTACACATTTACAAATATATATGGATATTAAGAATCTTATGCAACCTTTAATGTCAAACACATGTAATCATGCTTTTCACTGATTACAGATTGAAAATATATGAGATCAATTGCAGTGCAAGACGAAGACTTATTGGGAAGTCATCTATTTTATTACTGTTTTCATCCAAATACATTTAACTGTTAAACTCTAATGAAATTTAATGTATTAGTATTGATATGATCACCCCTCGAGATATTAGTAATCAAATCTCGGGGACAATAAAAAAACTTCATATATGCATCGATTATCTGGAAAATGAAAAAATTTGAATCTAAAACTTTTTGCAAATTCACATCATTGTTTTTCTCACCAGATTATTAGGTTTTTAATTATTAAAATAGATGTAAGTCAATTGTCAATCCCATGTCACGTATGTGAAAGGATCCTTCAGGTACGTATGAAGGAGTGGGCTAGATGGTAGGAAAGGGGTGTTGGGCCTTTTTTTTTGTTTTTTCCAGGGCTACAATAATGTTGCTTCTGACTTTGACAATGGAATTGTAGAGTTGATGTGAAGGAAACCTACAAGTTTTTCAGCCAATCGTTGCTCTGCTCCCCATTTACATGTTGATTGCGTATTAGAAGAAGAAAAGGGGAGAGGGCCTACTTTGCACAAGAATGTTGAAACTATGGTTGGAGCCAAAGGGCATTGGTTGCCTTAGTCATTGCTTGAATTTAGGTTTTCCATTTTGATGTCAAAATCATGCAAGTTCCACATATTTGTTTCCAAGATGATTATAAACCGGCCTTTTGTTTTCCTTAAGTTCAATGAATAGAGATTAGACAATGAAATTTGTCGAAACATGAGACACCGACAAAGATCAATAAATTTATATACTCTTGTCTCTGAATTTTTCTATTTTTGTCGACATAAATCATCATGAAATTGAACAAAAACTCAGAGTGGGCACCCAAAGTCTAAAGATTCCAGAGTCTATGTTCATCTTTGCATCATTGGTACTTGGAAGTTTTGGTCAAATGTCCTTGTGGAGGTGATTCTTACAAATCACAAAAGGCTAATTATAGCTTCGATGGAGAAATGGTTGATTGGGCTAACCCAATAGCTCAAACGACACCCACTTAGCAAACTTGGGTTTAACTTCAACCTGAGGAAAGTAGATGGGAGCCTTAGCCCAAAAGGACTATAACAGGACTGGTTAAGAGTTGCATTTGCTAGGCTTGATAGCCCAGTGATTCAATACTGATTTGCTAGCAAGATTCATAATTTGCTTGCATTGGGGATGCTTCGGCTAAAACTGATGAGAGTTTGGATTATAACCTTGTTGAATGACTTCCAACTCTAGGAGATTTTAGGCTGATTACAGGGAAAATGAATAAACTCTGACACAACTGATATAAACCTAGTTGAACGGTTTGGTATTGCCTTTGGAATGTAGTCAAGAGTAAAGTTTCAATTGACATAAACACTGAAACAATGGATATGAGATTGTTCACTGGAATCAAGCAGTAAAAAGACATCAAACAACAAGAGTGATACACATATGATTTGCCAATGGTAGGAGACTAGTCCTGAAGTTTGATGTGTTTAATGACGATGAAACCGCACAACAAGTTCTTCTGGTGCTGCTGATAATCAGACACTTCCTTCTGAACAGAACAAGACTCGGTAATCTAGCTGTGAGATATCGAATTTCGGAAAAAACTAACATTTTAAGTCCTCAAAGAAGAGATCATTTCATCAATATGTGATTGATATGGGAAAAGGATTCATTTCATGGAGTAATAAAGAAAGATTCAATCACCATAAGCCAAAATTTCCAACACTTGACAGAAGTAAAAGTCTAAAGAGTAATCATCTCATTTACAATTCTGGTTACAGCATCATTGAAACCCATTATAATTGTATGCATCAAAAACAGTACAACTCTACTTAATCACAAAAATGAAGAACTCTTACACTTACTCTAAACACAGACAAAAACAAACCCTTCAATTTATAACAGCAACAAAGCATTCTAGTAACTTTACTTGAACTAAACCAACCTAAAATTATTAATCACCAAAGTAGCAACTCAGATCTACGCCATTGACTAACATAACAAGTTAACAATAACTCTATAAAATTGAGGAATCAAACAACAAAATCCCATCACAAGACCTTGAAAAGCAATCTCCTTGAAGCCTGTTTGCGATCTTCAGGGACCCCCGAGTCGGATTCATCATGAAACCACCCCACGGATTTCTGGGCCTCATGCATAATCTGTGAGATACCTGGACAAACCCAACACAAACAACAATGCCAGAAATCAAAAGCACGGACTAAGATTGTCATGCAAAACTGGGTTTTTTACACAGCATCAGAAATTGAAGCACAAATTGAAATAAGAGAAACAGAAGGCTTTTTTAAAAGTAGGTTTTTGCCTTGTTGAACGGTTTGCTTGTTGTGGCGGATGTCGTGGACGGTGGCGGAGATTTTCCAGTAAAGAGGACGGCCGACGTAGAAGAGAGCCAGCACGAGGAGAACCCCTATTACTATGCGGAATGCGATCTTAGCCGTTGGTGAAGCCATTGATTTGATTGGATTGTTTTCCTTGAGAGAAGATTTCTCTAGATAGTGAAGAGCACAACAGGAGCAATGACAGAACGAACGAAAAAATCAATCAGCGGGAGATAATGCACCGACGCAGGAGGTGATGCCACGTGGGCTTTGGAATTCCCCCAGATGTCGAAGCCTGTAGTAAATTTGAGTGTCGTTTCCAATGGCTTATATCGATCCATGGTTTTGTGTGATTAAACAATGATGTTAAATAGGGATCTCGATCTTGCCTTTTGCGGCCAATTAAGGTATTCATAATCAGATTGACAAAAATTTAGATAATAAAATTATGGGCAAAATACCTTTTTTTTAAATTTTAATCAAAATTTTAGGTGAATTTATTAAATTTTAAAACAAACATTTTATCAAAAAAATTAAATTAAATTACTTTTTTTTATTAATCTAAAAATTATTATATTTTTTGACAAAAAAGAAATAAGTGCAGGGAGAACCGATCTCCCTTTGAGAGCATCTATATTTATTTTTTTTATTTTTTTAAATTAATAAAAAATAAAATTATCATTTTAATATGATTATGCAAAAACACTAATCATTAATTAATGATTGGACACATAAGTTCAACGAAATATATATTTTTTCAAAAAGAAATGTTCATTTCAAAAACTTGAAAAATGAAATATTTTACTCAAAAATTATTAGACCTCACAATTTTTTATAAAATTTGAATTCATATATTCATTATTCAAATATGATTATAAATAATAATTATTAATATTAAATTTTAATTTTGTATATAATATTTAAAAATGTTGAATATGAATTCAAATAACAATTCAAAAATTTAATCAAACATAAAGTGCTATCCTATGTTAAGATTCGAGTCAAGATATCTAACAAGTAACGGGGTATCCTGCTAAATTTTTGAAAGTCAAGTCAATTCTTTGAGCACAAATGTTTGAGGTTAGGATCCGACCCGCAAGAAATAATAGCAACATGAAAGACGTGAAAATAGAAGCAGCAAAAGAGCTGAACTAGATACATTTGTGGTCAAACAAAATGGTTTTTTCACACAATTTTACCATGGCCTATTTCCAGCCGTTTCTGCAATGCTGAATTCAAATTAAGCAAAACCTCTATGAATTTACCTATACAAACTGTTGCACTCTTTGAGGCAGGAGAGAGGCTTAATAAACTTGCAAAGTATCTAACCTGTATTTGCAGAACCAATAGAGATTTTCAAAAGTAGGGTCTTCTATGATTCGGCTCCCATCGTGAGGGCTCTTCATTGCCGCCGGGAAATTCCCATCTGGCAATGACACCGTCCCAGGAGGACGTGATCATCATTGGATAGAACGGATGCCAACTACAATCTCTCACTGGAGCTTTGTGATGGTGATGACTCGCAACTTGAGCTCCACTCACCTACAAAGAATAGCCTAGTTAAAACTTGCTTTGAGATAATGGCAAAGGAAAGGGTGTCTAGCTGAGCTCAGATAGGTTCCATGGCAGGGGACAGCATAGAAATGATTGGAACACCATGAACTAAGCAAACAATACAATCCCATAGGCAAATTTTACAGAGCACGACAGAAAGGAGATCTAAAGTATGAACTTCAGTATAGATTCCGAAGCCAGCTTAGCATTCCATCCGTATCTTTCATCCAACTGATCAACTTTTTCAGGGGGGGAAACGAAGAGAACGAAGGAGTAACTTACATAAATTGGTTGGGAGAAGGAATGATGAAATGGGATGCTTACCAGATCATATATAAAAAGAGAACCATCACTAGAGCCAGTGTAAATGTACTTTTGACCAGTGCTGCAAAATGTGATTTGCAAAGTTAGAAAATATTGTAAAGGCCTGCTAATTGAATGCACAATCTCAAGGGTAAATGCAAACCCTGAACCAGAAAAAGTTAATAACCAGACAGTCTAGTTCTTCCAGCAACTCAACTCAAACAGATGTTGTTGATAAAAGCTAGCAGAATTTGGAAAACTTGAAATGAGAGAAGGGGGTCAGAAACTCGGAATGACTACCCAAATTTGGCCAGCAAAGTCATGAGGCAAACTTAAGTTGTGTGATACACATACCAAGCCACTTAACGTAAAATGTTGAAATGCAATGTGGAGGTTAAATGTGAGATTATAGCTAAAGCCCAGTCTTAATGAAAGAAAAGAGATCAAACCATGTGACCTCAGGAAAGGTTTTCAGCTGGCTGGATTCAGACTGAGATTTCAGAAAAGGTATAAGTATAGCCCAAGTCTTCAGAAAGTTAGACAAGCAAGCATTTCTAATGAAGCACAACCCAACCATGGCATGCCTATATGAGATTACCTATACGATGGAGAGAAGTAACAACGAATCAAAGTGAGCAACACTGAATGGCCTCTGTATGTTGCTATTGACTGATCATGGGGATGTTTCAAGGCCCGTACATGCGTTGGGTAATCCATCCATCTGTAGTCCCAGTCAGGATCTCTTCGCCTTGGAGTGCTGTTTAAAGAAATAAATATTAGTGGTAAGAAATACAGAAAGCATTGGCAAAAAAGACCAGAGCCTTTAACCATTATAAATTTGAGCATAGTTGTAAGCTCAAAGCTGATACTACTGAATAATTACTAAAATCAATATTTCACTAATATGATTTATATATCAAATAAAAAAAAGAAAATATCATGAACTTCAAGAATTAATGCCAAAAAGTTCAAGAGGTAGAAAAGAGAGTTAATATAAATTTACTATGTAGCATTGGAGGCCATCTTTCGTATATCCCAGAGTTTGGTGGTCTGATCTTTTCCATTTGAAATAAAATAACGGCCATCTCCACGGCTATCAATGAATGTAATGCCTTCTAGGTGTCCCATCAAGACCCCAGCTGCTTTTCCTTTAGTGACAAAGCAACGCCTGTCCCACACCTGCTCAAGCCAATAAAAAAGGGCGGGCTTTCTTTGTTATACAAGATGATCGGCAAGAGATTAATGCCACTTTGATTTCAACCAACGCCAAATTAGCATATCTAAGATAATTGTTGAAAGTTGGGATCAACATTACATGAATCTTCAACGCGACAAACATATAAATTTACCTTACAAAGATGATCGTCACTGCCAGAAAATAAGAGATGCCCAGTTTCGTCCGCAAAGCACACAGTGTTGACATCAGACTGCAAGAGAAATTGGGAATAGACTTTAGTATCTCTAAACATCCTCAAGTTTGATATTCATCTATTCAATGAAGCCAAATTTTATACTAAGATAATCACCGGAAGTTGGGATGCCCTGCACTTAAGGAAAAGACTTTAACAATGTGTTGGCATGACAATTAATTGTGATACCTTGTGAGCTGGGATTAGGAGGCTAGGCCTTTTTGCCTCAAGATCATAAACATGTATAGAATTATCATTGCTTGCAGCTACAAGCTCTCTTCCATCAGTGGAAAATTTCACAGAGAAGATCCCCAATCCAACATCATCATCATAATCATCACCAGCAAAATCCAAACCGTCATGAATTTCCTGCATCAGAAAAGACCTAGTATTAATTTAGAACCAAAAGCAACAACTCAAAATGGATGATATGACTTGCAGCTGGTATTAATTGACTTTGTCATAGCAATTAGCAATACAAAGTCCCTCACCCCCAATTTTTTGCGCTTAAAGATGCTCTTGAGAATGAAGCAGATTAAATATTTCTCTCAGACCATCCAATGTAATGATTACCTAATCCATTTCTGGAAGCAGAACGGCATTTTCTTTAGTTCATAAGCTTCATAACCATTTACTGACATCTAAGGTTACAGAGCAGAGCTCATTTTATTTGGCAACATTGAGCATATTCATTTGCAATAAGACTTAAACTAGTCAATATGCCTACAAAGAATAAATTTTGAAGTTAGTAGCACTTTTAGAACATACTGTAATGTTTGCAACTGACTCTGTTGCAGTAGATCCAACATTCACAATGTGGACAATAGGGGATAAACTAGCATACACCTGCAATAATAGCAATCAAGTTAAATGAAATGGAACCAAAAGAAAGTGGGGAGGGGGACAAAATGATGAAAGAATACCAGTAACTAAAAAATTTAACTCAACAAACAATAGCAACAAACTTACAAGAAAACGTTGATCTGGTGAAAGAGAGGTATCAGTAATTGTCCATCTCAAGCTTTTAGCCATGATGTCCTTCTTAACTTTCCATCCACTGTCCACATTATATATCCTAATGTGGCTTCTCTGCCTCAAGGAAATGAGTAAAATCAGTCAAACAATAAGATAATGAGCACTCACATTAAGCAAAGCCAAATAACCAGTGAGTGAAACAACTATACAAGTGATCACTATTCCATTTGTAGCCCAAGGGAATGAAACAAGACCTGGAATCCAGCAACAAAAAGAGAACCATCGGCTGAAAACTGAGAAACATATGCTCGACTTTGCACCCGGTCCACCCACCAGGGACCATTGACAGGCAGATACCGACTTAAAACATGACAACTATCAGCTGATGTAAATCTACCTCTTCCCGTAAAATTACCCTCTCGCCCAACCAACATTTTCAATGTAGAAATAGGTAGTTTCATCCTGCCAGGCACACCCCGGGACAAAAGGTCACAGGGTCCTGATCTAAGGTTTGTGAGTTGAAAAATATCCTGATCGAGGTAACCAGAATTCTCACTACAACCTTGTCTTGCACAAGTTTTACTAAGGGCATTCCCTTCATTACAAGCATTAACATCCTTCCGAAGCCTACTCATTATGTACACTAACTATATAAATAAAACCAAATATACAATTTCCACTTAATGTAAAACCCAAGCAATCTTTCATATCACTGTAAAATCTGCAACTTAGTTCTCTCCTTTGTCGATCCTGCAAATAGAGACAGTTTTACTTAAAATGTCATAATTCAAGCTCTTCAACAACACAAACAAATTAAAAAAGAAAAAATCATCCTTTGTTCCCAAAATTTACAAGTACTTTGCTGCATTAACATTCAAATTATCTGCATTTAGAGCCACATAAGTGATAAGACTAATTAAAATGAAGCTTTGTAGGATTGAATTTTTTTTAACAGTGAAAAGTAACACTAATAACTTCCCCCCAAAAATGAAGCTTTGGAGAAAGCTCCAATTCAAATAACATCGCAAAACTGAATATCTAAGGAAAAAAATCTGTTTGGATGCTGAGAAAAACAAGAGGAAAGTGATAAGTTTCAACCTTGGAAATCATAGCTAAACAAATAAACACAAACTTTTTCTGATCAAATTAAGAAAAGGAAGAGAATTGATATCAGTCCAGTCAAACAAAACAGTGAAAAATACAAGATAAAAGAGAAGTATTCAAATCAAACCGTCAGCTTCTTTTCTTTTGAATGAAACAGTCACTCAGCTTTTCAAGTTCCTTGATTTCCTCCAATTTCTCAGCAACCAAACAGAAAAAAAAAAAACAAAGTAACAAATTTCGTGTCTTACCTCCTCCTTGAGTTTGCCAGCGGAAGAGCCGATCTAAAGAGGGTTGATTGATCCAAGTGTCCTTTATATACTCGCTTTGTGTTTTTATTATTATTATTATTATTATTATTATTTCCATTTTTGCGTACGAAAAAAGACTCTTCCTAGGCCCCTTCGGAGAAGTATAAGCGACAAGTACGGTTCATTGGAAGACAAAGTTACACGTGTTGGATCATGATCATGTGTCGTGCAATCACGCGCGTCGTGACAACAAAAGTACTCTCAGATTGGTCTCCGCGCATTTTCTAATTTGCAAAAACAACTAGCAAGTGATCCAAACGGTGCGTTTTAAGGTTTACAACTTTTTTTTTCTTGTTTTTGATGTTTTAGGGTGATAAATTGATAATTAATAGTGTAAATATATTATGGTCAAAAGGTTTTGACCTAGTTTAATTCATTAATTAGTTAAATTACTCAAGCGAAATTTAAAATTTAGATAGTTTAATTACGTGTTAATTTTAAATATTGAATTTGAACATTACTTTTCAAAATTGACTTCCATTGACAATTTTAAAATTTTATTTAAGAATCAGTCCAATCCGTTCATTTAAAAATTAATATTAAGTAAAATAATTTATTAATATGATAATATCTCGAATTAAATTGAATTTGGGTTTTAAAAATTTAATCCAAGGCTGGACTGGATTGGATTAGGCCCATAGGGCCAACGAGCCACCCGGCCCATGGATAGGTCTACTCCAGGAGTGATTCTAACAAAGCAATGCTTCATTCATGTTAGCTTGCTATGCTTGGAGCTTATTACGTAACATGAGAAGAATCTATTCTATATCTATCCTACCCTAGAATTGAATAAACAAAGGCAAAATGAGCTAAGGACCACTGCCTAGAGCTGCATGATCCTTTATCCAGAAAAACTCTCCATCACATCCATTGGTAGTCCAGAAGAGTGGAGTACTGGGTCGAACCATCAATTCATGCGGTGTTATGACTTGGAAATTTCGGCATCTTCTGCAGATATTTATGTATTATAAGCTTTGAACCAGTGGATTGCTTTTGCCCCTCTATGAATTGATGGATGCCTGGATTTCCTCCAGTGTTTTCCCTTTGGTTTCTGGGACAAACTTTGCCACGAATAGGACAGTCATCACAGAGAATCCGGAGTAGACAAAAAAGGTGCCTGAAAATGACACAAACCAAACATGTTAAGAGAGAATCATAGTTTAGTTCTGAAACAGTTTCCAGGTTCTTGTTTTATCCACCTGAGGGGCTCCAGCTCATGAGAAAGTTGAATGTGTAGGAGACTGCCCAAGCACCTAGCCAGTTCACCAGGACCACCAAGCTGCCCGCAACTCCCTTGACATTTATGGGGAAAATCTGGGCACACCCAAAACAATAGGTTTTCAGTTTAATTCTGCACTGTCCTTTCCGGAATCCTAATCAATTCCTTATGCCTTTATCTGGTTTATAAGTAAACAAGATTAAGAGGACCCCAGCTCACCTCAGACATAATTACCCAAGGAACTGCTCCCATTCCAATTGAGAAAGATGCTATATAAATCTGATAACATTGGAAGAAATATGAAAATTAGAGTGAAAAAGGGGCAAACAAATAGTAAGAAGGTGTTAGACATATTACTTACCAATACTCCACCAACAGCTAATATTGGCACCCATTCAGGCAAAAGATTGTGGTCCTGATTCATAAATCATTGAACAGGTTGAACAACTGAAACCGGAAGGGCTGGACAAAAGATCATTTCTCAGATAGACAATTATTATGACTTACCTTGAGATAGAAAGAAGTGCCAGCAAGAAAGCAGCCAAGAAAAGTGCCAGTGGCAGACACCTGCATATGGAAAAAGCACATGTTCTCACACCAAATTCCCTTCAAAATTGGAGAGGTAAGAAGAAAACCAAAAAATGATGGGATGACTTTTTACCATTATGAGTGGTCTCCTTCCTGACCTGTCCATTAACATTGCTCCAGCAATAGTTATAGGGACCTATAAAATTTATTTCCAGATGGCTGAGTTAAGAAAGGAAAAAGAATTTTCATTGATTTTTTATTTTATCAGAATGACAGAAAGTAATTACCTGAACACAAGCATAAGCTATGGTTCCAGTTTTTCCTGAAGAAAGGCCTGCAATTTGTTTATAGAGTTTTGAGTTTCAATATGGAAGTCTAATGACAAACAGGCATTGAAATAAGGTGCCTAGACTCTATTGTTTACCAGCTGATGCAAAGGTTTCACTTGCATAGAAGGTTATTCCATTGATTCCTCCAAACTGTTGGAATACCATTAATGCAACTCCAATCTGAACATCATACAGAAAAGTTGTATCAGAAACCTCTAAAGCAAGAATCTTTAATTCATCAGATGTCAAGAAAGGAGTAACTCACAATCACTGAACCAAAGTATTTTTGTTGAAACAAGTCCAATATTGTAGTTTTTGGAAGGCTTTGAAGAGTTTCAATGTATACCTGTTGAGACACCAAAATAATGGGCACAGCTCTTACATGTATATCGACTTGGTACTAGTGATTTTTCAGTAGTCTATAATTGAAGGTAAATACTTGAATATCTGCAGCTTCTTGAGTGATATCAGCATCTTTGCCACGAAGTCTTCGTAAAGCAGCCTGAAATTCTTTACTGAGGCCAACCTTTGCCTGTCATCGGTAATTTTCAGCAGTCATGTCGTGCTTTTATTTTGTTTATAGAAAGTGGGGAAGTAGTATCTATTGAAATGCTTACCAGCCATCTAGGAGATTCAGGAATGAAACAGAGACCAACAAGCAGGAAAGTGCATGGCACAAGTCCTTCAAAAATAATACCAACAATAAGTCTAATAATCTTCTCTTTGGCTTTTGATTGTGATTAATTTCTTTGATAATTTAGGTAAAGAACCTTGGTATATTTACAAATTTAAAGAATAATTAGGATTACCAGTCAGAGCCAGTGTCCTCCATGGTATGATTGTTCCCATTAAAAATGCAACTGATGAACCAGTAACAATCATGAGCTGCAAGGAAAAGAAAGTGAGAAGGGTAAAGACAGAGACCACACTGCTAACCATTATTCACAAGTCTTATGATTCTTCCAGGCTCTTACCTGATTCAATGTTGCGAGTCCTCCACGGAGATTCTTTGGTGCTATCTCGGCTATGAAGATTGGAACCTGTTCATTTAGTTGGTAAATTTATTAAAACATTACTTATCAGTTATCAGTACTCTATCAAGAACTACATAGTTTTTTCAGAGAAATTACCACATAGGAGAAAACTCCAATTCCATATCCAGTGGAAAACCTTCCAATATCCAGTGACAGCGCCCCCTGCATTAGGAGACATGCAAATGTAGTTACTTTATCAAAATTTTCCGATGGTTTTGCCAAAATCTGGAGTAGTCTGAGATGAGCAACAAGTGCATACCTTAGAGAAATATACAGCAAGCCATCCAGTAATGCAGAAAGCAGCTGACAGTCTCATTGCCTGACTCCATGAAGATTCCAGGAAGTTTAGTGTAATGGAGATAACCAATTTAAAAACTCTTGCTTCATTTCAATTATATTCTGAAACTTTTAACATACCCCTTTTCGACCAATGAGGTCTGCAATCCGACCACTAGTGACAGCACCAAGCATTGCACCAATTGTTAAGATAGAGCCAAACATTGAGAACTGAAATTCTGATAACAGGTTAATGACTCCTTATGTAATATGGAAGCATTAGTCAAGAATGGAAAGAGAAATAGAAGGCCAACCTCAGCTAGAGATAGATTAAGATCTTCCCTGATAGCAGATTGAGTGGGTGCTGAATAGCCCACCTGCCAAAAGAATTAACTTAAGCTAAACAAACCTTTTGTTTTTTTGGTTGGTTTTTTGTTCATTTTCTAGTTTTTGGCTCCTAACCAAAGACAAAAACAAAAACACAAAGGAAAAAAGAAAAACACTTTAGTAACCAGGAACTTTGTTTAAACCAGGAGCTACCTCAAACTGATGAAGGTGAAAGAAAAAAGAAGAGAAAAGAAACAGAAAACTTGGTTCTGAAAGCTTTAATGACAAAACAGATATGAAGTTTCAGAGAAGTAAAGGTACTTACACAAGATCCGAATTCAAAAGAACCACAGACAGCAACAAATGTGCATATCAAAGCCATCCAAATGGATCCACTTTCATCACTACCAACAACCTTTTGCTCTTCAACAATCAATGGCTTCTCTAAATCTTCAAGGCCATTAGTTTCACCTGTTTCAACATCTTTCAACTGCCCAATTGCCATCTCTCTCTCCCCTTGTAGTTCACAACCCTGGAGTCCAAGCAGAAAAAGAAAGCCAAAAGAGAGACAGACAGACGAAGTAGCAGCCAAGGTGTGAGTGAAAGCAAGGTTTGAAGATGAGCTTTATATAGACATCACCCGTTCAAGATTTTTCACACTTTTCGACATGTAGATATTTTTATTTAACTATTTAGACAAGTAAATGGCCATCCGTGGCTTTCTTCCTTGACCCTTTTCTGTCATCACACAGAAAAATTTTTATCATTGGCGTGATGTTTAATAGAATATTTGTCTTCTTGCCAATGATTGAAGAGTGAGTCATAGGAAGCTCAGCCCTCCATTGGCAGATTGGCAAAGGGCTGGATTTCCATGTGAGAACGAAGCTGTCACTGACGTGGTGCATTGTAAGTATGGAACAGCTTTATCTTCATTACATATTCATCAAATAGATGGAGCAGCCGCAAAAATTCTAATGGACCTTGCTGATGCAATTTGCTTTGTATTATAACTTCATAAATGAACTTAAAAATCAATCGGTCAAATGAAAGCATTGGTAGGCATATATCGTAATCATTTTCGTGTTAGACTAAAATTGCTCGTTTCTATCTTTATCGAAATCTTTTATATATATACTTTTCATCTTTAAATATGTGTATTTTTTAAAAACTTTTATGGAAATTACAATAAAAATTTTGATTTTGATAAATTAAGTCAAAAAATTATGTTATTAGTTGTTTAAAAGTTATTGGTATTAAGAAAACGGTAAAAAAAATTATTACCAGATTAACATTAACCATTTTTAGTAAACAAATCAAAAGAATGCCTATATCCAAAAGAAAAAAAAGGGTAATTGCTGTTTAAATGTAATTAGAGGATAATTAAGTAACTTCCACACTAGATATTTGTTAAGGGCATAATTAATGTCGTACACCTACTAATGATCTATGATTAGCAGATGTGGTCCCAAATCCATTTGCCATTTAGTTGAATTTTTTCCAACTAATTTGACTAATATGCTTTGATATTTTTTTTTTGTTTGAAAAAGGGTTGAGCACAATTTAGGAAAGAGAGGCAGTCTAACTAAAAATTTCCCATTAACTTTTATTATTTATGGAGTACAAGACATTTTACATGATTTTTTTCCGTTAACTCGTAAAATATTTTTTATAAAAAAATTATTTTTTTAATTCCAAATAGTCAAAATTTATGAAAACTTTTTTTGAAAATAATTTTCCTTTTTACCAAACAGAACCTTAATTTTATTGAAAAGAGAGTCAAAAAATCAAACTTAATCCTCTTTAATTTTCAATAATGGACATTTATTTTGCAGTTTATCCAAAGATTTTTTATTGTAATTAATGTTTAAGTTCTTTTATTAAAAAAAAAAAAGGGGGTCTTAGAAGGTTATGTATCACATCATAAAAATGTTAGTACAATGATAAAGTTTGGTATCTGTGTTTATGTGATGGTAACATATCTGATGTATCTAATTAATGTGGTTGGGTGTTCAAGAAAGAAACAAGGTAGTACATGAGATAGGCTTAATCATATTAACCAGCCTTAAGCTTAAACTACAAGTGACAAAAACTTTTGTTGTATCTCAAAATTTGTCATGTATTCATAATTGTTGCAACTTGTGCTGTCACTCTCTAGTGTACATACATTGCCTCCCTATTGATTATGATGGCAAAAGATTAGGGTTATTATTATAAGTTTAACTTTAACCCTTTTTTTAACTTATTTAATCACAATTATTAATAATTACCCTTGTTTTCTTTATTGATAGACAACTACCTAGACTGCCGACAAATAATCATTAAGGCAGCAAAACCTAAAGTTTTGTTGCCACATGATTAAATCAAGAATCAAAGGAATTAGATTAAATTTATGTTTGGGGAAGTCTCATTTCGAACAAAAGGACAAGATTTCAATCAACAAACAGGAAGCAACATACGTTAAAAAAGAAAGTTAGGAAGCTAGTTGTATCTGACTTAAAAGCAATTGTTTTCCCAGACATGGCTTTGTCAATCTGAGTCAGAGCCTACGCAAACCATAGCTTCTATTTCCTCAACTTGGGGTTTGCATTTTGCCAAATCTCGACCAACCTTGTCTTTTTTTGCCAATTTTCCTCGTGGCTCATCTGTATGATTTAGTATGTAATATTTGTTTGTTTATTCAGATTTCGCCAATCTTATTGCATGGTGACGGGTGAACAACCACTCCAATCCATGGAAGTAAAAGTTAAGAAAATTTCAGTGAAACCTTGGCAGTGCATTGTTGCCGGGGATAACAAGTAAAAACTAGTACAATAAATTGAAGCTCAATCCAAGCTCTCTTTCCATTCTAAGTTTGATTAAAGAGAAAACCCATGTTAAGGGAAGGTTTGGGAAACCCCAACCCCTTTTCTACGGCAGTTTAAGAGTTTCCCCAGGGAAAGCTCCACGAAATTGAATTGTTCTCATCCAAAACCTGTTTTATATGTAGAAATGCGAAGGTCTGGAGATATGGCTACTTTTCATAAGGAGAGGGATGGAGCTAACGGAACTGCCCAGTACAGAATTGAATGCCAGATAGCGTTCAAGTTTTGGGGTCGGACTGTTTGGTTTGAACTGGTGTGATGGCCATGGTCCATGGATCGTAATTGGCTGCTGCTCATAGGAAACTAGGAACATTCCGACGTGTATCGCAGTTCATGCTCTTGCGATCTTACAGTTATTATTGTCGGTTTCATCTTTCATCGTCGTCTTCTTTGCCTTTAATCCTATCGATTCCTCTGCAAGACCGGCTTGTAGCAACACCTTTCTGTTCTGTTGTGTTTCGTCTTTCTTTCCTGTTTTTAACCAAATAACAAGACCAGGATTGTAGGCACTGTTGTAGGCAAGTTTGAGAAGCTGGATATTGATTTAGACTTTGTTTCGTAAGCGAAAAATAACTTGCCGAAAAAAAAAATTTCTGTACATGGATAATGCTTTGAGAGCCAACCAATGGAAAATAACAAAATAATACAGGGAACTACAAACACACTAAAACTGCTTAACAACTGTAGATTTAAGATTTACAACAGCTGAGGTCCCTCAGTCTTACATTCAACATCCTGCTTGTTGCCATTTATACTTCTACAAATTCTAGATTGCCCATTTTCTCAGATGCACTTGGATTGAGGAAACAGAGGTCAAATAAATCGAAGAAATCAAATTCAAAACCGGGGAGTACATTCACATGCTGAAGATTCCGACAGCCTGATTTCATCAAACGTAACATACATTATATATTTACATACGAGAAGATCCATGGCACTTATTTGGTTCAAAGGCCTTATTCAACATCTACAACCCTGTCGAACAAACACCTCCGTATTGTTACTGCAAACTCACCAACTTTGTTAGGGTGGAAAAAGATTGCACACATCCCCAAGCATAGAGCGGCAGCAGCAAGTACCAATACAGCAGGACGAGATCTCAATGTTGTGGTGGCGAAAATGGGACTACATGATTTTCTTGGGCACTCCTTTCTAAGGTTCACATTCATGATTATTTCTCTTTTTAAAAGCGGAAGAGTCTCACTTCTAGTGAAACTAGTTGATGCCATCATTGCTCGTAATTTACCATTTGTTCTTCCCTCCAAGTCCTGCAAATAAAACATCTTTATATGCATGGAATTAAGTATAATATGTAAAATGATAAATAAAATGACCTCAAGAGGTTTCCAAATCCCTTTAATATTCTCCTTGACGATATGTTTTGTAATGAAATATATTTATTCCCTGGTTGACACAGAGTAAAACGCTTTTTATGCATTAAGACACCATAATGCTCAAAATCTCATAAAGCATGACACCAAATTTGTTGCACACTAGAGAAGTTTTGACATGTCTCAAATATTTATACATAGCAGACGCTATGGCAGAAATTTCTAAAGATAGGGAAACATTAAATATGCTCCACACAAAACACTACTACATTTCTTTCATGGCCAGAATAAAGAAAAAGATCGTAAACTTGGATAAAGAGGAAAAGAGAGGGAGGAGTGCAGAAAGTGCAACAGCCAACCATCAAAGAACAAAGTGGATTTTGGACAAGTGTGTATAGCTCACAGAATGAAAAAGAATAGTTTTAGGGAGACAAGCTTGGAAAAAAGAAAAAAAAGAAAGGTTTAAGGAGAGACAAAATTAAAGAGGATTGGCAAAAAGGAAGAAAATAACAACAGGCAAACACTGCTCCACAGACATGGTACATGCTACATGGATCATACAAAACCATTGTACCTTATTTAGAACATACAAAACAAGAAAATAAAATTGGCTTATTTACCAAAATTCAGTTCTCACCTGAAGAGCATTTGGAACAACTGATAGCTCATCATCTTTAAAGCTGCTCTGCAAACACCAATTTCTTTCTCGCTCGATGTACTCCGAAAGCAGCACTGGACTTTCACCTTTCTGAAGTTTGATAATAAGGATGTCTCGAGCATAATCCATATGTTTCTGGAATAATCTTATGTCAGAATCATTAGCTCCATTAAACCCAGTCTTCTCCACCACAATCTTCAGATTTTGTAATACTTTCTTCAAAATGACTGTTGATTCATTGTGTATGAGAAAACTCAATAAACAATTGAATCTTTGAATTTGAGAAGAGGGTATCATCTCTTGAAAATTTTCCAATTTAGGCTCCCTCAATAACCATGCTATATCTAAAACGAGTTCAGAATAAGTTCTTTGTCGCAAACTTGAAGCTTCGCATGCCTCAAACAATGACCCAGTTGCAGACATTTTTGATCCTCCCCGAAAAAGAGATGCATCAAACCTCTTCTGTATTGACTTCATCTCAGAACAAACTTCCTTGTCTCCAATTAGGACAGGAATAAAATTTGATAATCCAGACTGATTCTCAACCTACAAAAGACATCCATAAACGAAAAAAAAGCCCCAGTAAGAGAACTCAAACATATTAAGTCAAAACCTCATCTAGATCGATATAAATTTATTGCACCTAAACTAGGGGATAAAGAAAATGATTTTATATATTTGTAATAATCTTATCGCATGCCAGCAATAGCTAAGAAGTATTGGATGTGAATAACATTCCCTCTATCCATTTAACAAGAAAAAGCATAGATTGAAATAGAATTGTCAAACATTCACTTTGAGATGAGACAATTATCCAAATATTAAGACAAAACTTTCACAATACCCACCTCAATGAATGCAGGACCAAAGAGATCAGGTTCAGTTCGAGGGACATGTATTTTGTATAATTGATGATCACAACTAGGAGAATCCTCTTTACTCTGAACATGCGAGGATGCAACGCAATAATCATACGCCAGATACCTTCCAGCAAAAGATACTAGAAACCTGGAATAATTATCATCTTTCTTAAGCTTTATATCATAATAATTCACTATTCTGACACAACATAAAAGAGATTTGAAAAGAAATACACTTCCTATAATTGTCAACTAAAGATTTTTAGGGAAAGAACAAAAAAGTAATAAATGCGATAAAAATCAAGAGGAAAGAGAAATTTTATACATAATAATTTATAAAGATAATACCCATACCGAAATTTGGGCTGCAGCAAATTACTTCCACAAGCAACAAACTCCATTGGCTTGCCAGCCTCAAAACATGCAGGATGAACATAATGAAGTCTTGGGGCTTGCATCTCCATATCAATTTTCACCATAGAAGTTCCATCTACACCAGCAAGATACATTAATCACACTAAGAGGTCTAAATAGATCAAATGCAGCCACCTAGAAGACTGAAGAATTTAAAAACAAGGAAACGAAGCAATTTAGAATAAACATGAAATCAAGAGCGTAATCCATGATACAAAATCTTAACTCCGATACGCGTGCTGCTAAGTTGAGGCTGGCACACGACCACACATAAGGAAAAAAATTATTCACTAGAAATTATCTTCCAGAAATGTCATATACACCATCGCTTCAAAGCTTTTCAAATGGAGACATCGAAATGTTAAATGAAAATGAAAATAATGTGTTAGTGAAATTTACATGCTATTCTCACCTTTCCTGGTACGGAAAATCATGTCATTCAGATAAATAGTCATGAAGCCTCTCCCATATAGCATCCTTCCAGGTGTAAAGACAAAGTCATACATGTAGGTCATGGGATTTTCAGATAACTGTTTGGTAGAAGAAAAAATGACGTTAGTTCCTGTCAAATCTGCCAAAAACATGAAAGAGGACAGAAATGCAAGAGCAATTACCAGAAAAACTAATCTCAAGGTTGGCCTACATTCACATTGACCATCAACATTAATTAAGTACAAATAAGGGCATAAAACACTCAAGAACATAGCATATTTCCAAATTGTCTATAGAGATATGTAGGGAATTTCCCTAATGCACATCCACAATAACCAACAAAATTTCCACACTTTAACAAATTGCATTCTTATGTACATTCTAAGTTATTTGATGAATATACCATATAGGCATAAACCAAATGATCATTTGTTGCTGATAAACACAAGCAAGTTACAAATACCAGATTAACAACTCAAGACTTCCAAAACTATGTAGTTAAGGGAATATCAGCAAAAGCTTTTTCTCTTTACATTTCTGGCTGAGAGAAAAAGAAAGAGGACAACACGTTATTGGCTTTAAACTCAGATATTGATGTGTGTGATGTATGTAGACAACTCTGTAAGGTCAAAACATGATCTAATATAGCCTAAAAAGAGATCAAAACCATCTGATTGAAGTGTTACCTTGTTCCACATATTCTTCGGCATTGAAATAAACACAGTTAAGATTATGCAACCAGGGCGGATGTAGCCTTCCAACTCAACAGGCATGTTGGCCAACCATTGAAAAATCTGTAGATTCAGTTAGCCATATGTCATCGATTCCTCAGATCTCTAACCACAAAAAATGGTTCTACTTATTTAAATACTAAACTGTAAGAGTAATTCTTTAAATACTTGGTGCCGAAGTCTTCGAGGGAATTCTGCTGGATTCCAATCATAAAGCTTGAATGAGATCCTGCCTGTAGGGCACTATAATGAAACACACAATCAATAAAAATATCACTGGCAAGCTTCCTCTTATGAACAAAAACTGAGACAAAATGCAGCTAGCATAAACAAATCAAAGAACCCACCATAGATGAGTAAGCAGTCTTATTGTCACAGTAAGAAGTAGAAAGTGAGAACTTGGAGTCATCTTTCCTTCTATCCATTTCAGTGTCAATAAGAGTTACAACACTATCATTATTAACACTCTGTAACATGCGAGCTGAGCAATGAGTGGAACCATGCCCGTCTTCAGACTCAAAGGCTGCTTCTTCTTCAGCTATCTGGCCACTCAAGCTTGAACCATCTGTATAATACATAAGAACACATTATCCAACATGGAAGGAAAACTTGCAGCTCCTACAAGGAAGGATGATTCCATCCACAACTAGCTTCATTAAACTAAATTTATAGAACCTTTTCCTTCTTCACCACCACATGCAACATCTTCACTCCGCACAGCCCCTTGGGATTCATTGTTGGCCACAGTCTTAGAACCAACAGGCTTCCTACGGCGTCTATTGTTGTGACGCTCTAGTTTCCTTCGGCAACTCCTTTTACCTTCATCAAAATCCGACAGCAGGTGAAACCTGACAAGTAATTGATAGACAAAATAAACAGTTCAACACAAGAAATAACAAAAACAAAAACAATCCAGCTTTTACATCTAACCATAAATAACAACTTCATTCATGGTCTAGAATTCAAAATTATCATTTCTATAGACTTCCATTAACCAAAAACACAAAGCATGTATTCAATTGTACATTCCACTGAATTTCCAAAGGGGGAAAATTGAATTACAACTGCAAGGCTCCCTTCTGTTGTTATTTTTGCTAGTTACTTTTTGAGAAAATTAAAATGTAATTCTAAAATTTCACTTCTAACCTAAAGATACAAATAAATTATGCATTCAATTATACTTCAAAAAATCCTTAAAAATCAACAATAAAGCATAAATTACAAGCAGATTGTCTTAAGCTTAACCTAAAACGTGAATGGCAGAGGTAAAAAGTTAGCAAAAATAAGAAAAGAGAGTACAATAGAGCTTACTTGCCACACTGTTGGCAATATCGCTTCGTTTCTCCATCGATCAAAACGGTGCTCGAGTTCGCGCATCGGAGACAAACCCTATGCCTCCTATGGTAACCTTTAAGTTCGCTAATATCCGCTTCGCAACCCGGAACTTGGCATCGACACGTCCCTGACCCGATCCTACCTGTTCGGGCTCGCTTCTTTCCCGGCGCCCCCGCCTCTTCCTCTTCAAGCTTCTCGATTTGCTCGTCGATCTCGGGGCACGAGCAAGGGACGCGACCAGCTAGAAAATTTGAACAAGTCAACCTAGGGTCCCGCTTCCTGACACGATCCGGCCCGGGAACTGGATCCGAATCCGGAGCTGGAGCTTCTACCGGAGAAGGAGATAAGTTCTCGTCGTCAAAGGAGATGGAGAAGTGATCGTCTACGGTGAAGTCAAGGAGATCGCCCCAGTCCCAAACGGAGGAGGTCGGGTCAGCTTCGTTCACCCCAACATGAACGTCCATTTCTGGATCCTTAGACCTTCGAGAGCCGCGTGGCGTCTGCGTTGTAGGAGGAGATGGAGCTCGTTCCATTACAAATGAAAACCCTAAAAAGTCCAGATGATTTGGTTAGTGGTTGTTGAATTAGTTGACGGAAAAGGGAAGAAATCGAAGAGGAGGTCGGGTCAGTTTAAGATTAGGTGGCGACTCGAGTAGAACTCGTTCCCCATTTTTTTTTTTACTTTTTTTTCTTTTTACTGTATTTTTATTTTTTATTAATAAATTAAGCAATTGTGGTTATTGTGGCGACATGGTATATGACGGTGCAACGCGCAGGCGACAGCACGCGCTGGGTTGTGAGAATGCGTGCAAGGGAAGCGAGTGGAAGTTGGAAGGTGGAGGATCGTTGTCGAAAGAGATGAAGAGGATATGTGATGACACGTTTACTCCAATAAAATGGGATATTATTGGGGAAGATGCTTGTCAGTAGCCAAAAGTCAGACATTTAGATGGTGCTGCTTTGGCCTCAACGCTCTCCAAAGGATTTTTTATTATAAAGTTTATTATTATTATTATTGCCTTTCATTAAAAAAATATATTATTATGCAAAATAGCAATATATTTATAATAAATATATTAATTGTTCTTAAATTTAAAAATAATAATTTAATTAATCTTAACAAGTGTTTATAGACATTGTTAATTTTAAAAACATATGATTTTTTTTATTAAATATGCATATAGCATTTTTTAAAGATGATAAATTTGTGCATGATTTAATGTTGACTTGATTTTTTTTTTGTTTGAGTCTCGATTCCTAATTCAAGTTACATTGATTTTGAATAATTAATATTGTTAAAATCAACTCCAATCTCAACTCACAAACTACTCTAATCTTGTCTCGTTTCTTCTAATTAAGGTTGATGTGTACCACATTACTCTCTTGATGAATGCAACTTAACGAATCATTAATTTTTCAAGCTGAAATAAAATTGAATTTCGAACATATTATTGTTGTATATAAAAAGAAAAAAAATGAATTAGTTCAATTTATAGAAAATAACTAATAACATAACTTTGATTAATGATAATTATTTTTACAATAATTGAAATTTTAAAATTAAATTAGAAAAAAAATATTATTTATTTTTCATGATATTCATGAGATGCTTTGACCATAGATTAATGATGGTAATAAAAAAAATAAGAATTTTAATTGTCACTCATCAATTGATCATGCTTGCCGTTATGATTACCATAAAATAAAATAAAATATTGTCATTCAGCATTTCCAATTATTATAATAATTCACGTTAAATTTTGAAATACTGAAATTTGTCTTTAGTTGGAATAGGGTTTTGCATTAAAGGTTGAGGATTGCACTAGAAGTAAGGATTAGTGACAAAACTGTTAGCATAAGGTTTAAATAAAGAAAGCAACTACCAAAATGGAAAAAGAAAAGAGAAAAGATAAGGCTGAACTTTCCTTTCAACCCATAAGCCCAACCCAACCATGACTAGCTAATTGTGTTGGATTTTCATTCCGGCAATTCAATTTATTATTTTCTTTAAATTAAAATTCAATTTTTTTAAAAAAATTATTAAATTAAAAACTAAATAAATCCAACATTAGTGTATAAATATAGTCACGTAACGACCATTAGTCATGCTAACTTTTGTTATCAAATTTTTTAAAATGGACAAAATTCAAAAGGTTACATCATAATTGGATTAAAAATAATAACAAATTGAGTTCTGAAATGAAAATATTGATAAATGTTAGATCTTAATATATATATATATATATATATGTAAAAGCTTGTATTATAAAATCGAGATAAATGTCATATTTACTATTGAAGTTTTGATGATCACATTATTGGAGTTGGTTAAAAATAAATAAATAAATAAATTTTCAATGTAAACATTTAAGTAAAACACACAAAGTTCAATTTGAGTTTGAAATTAGTTTAATCTAATCAAGGTGGAGTAATTTTTTTTTCTCTTTTTTTGTTCAAATTGAACTTTTATATGAAAAACAAAATTTTGAATAAAGCTTTAATTTTTTTTACCAGTATAAATATAGAGACTTAGTAAATCCTGAATCATGTAATAATAATATAATTCAATTGAAACTTTCAAGTTAAATATGCAAATTCTAATGGCCAAAGATATTATTTGAAATATCTCGAATATTTAATTTAATGATAATCGGGATGGGCTCAAATTTGTGTTTCAAGTCCACCATGCATTGAGTCCAACAGGGTGAGATGAGGCCTTACAAGTTTGGGCCCTTTTGTGATTTTCAGACATGTCAACGAAATGAGATAAAGCCCAATGGGCTTTAAAATCTCGTCCGAGTCGTTGACTTTGACGAATGTTTTAGAGATTGGAAAAGGGCAGGTGCTTTCCTACGTTTTAACCCTTCGCACTCACTCTCAACCTCACTAAAGGTAAATTTTACCTTTGCTTTCGCTCTCTCCAATCCCCTCATTGCTTTTTCTGTTCTCCCTCCAAAACTTTCTAAATACGCCCCCCCCTTCCCCGCCCCAAAAGAAAAGAAACCCCTCACTCTCTCTCCTTTCTGCTCTAGGGTTTTGTGTTTTGCGTTAGGGGATGGGGAGGTATCGGAGCCGAAGTAGAAGCTACAGTCCACGTCGCCCTAGCAGGACGCCGACACGTGGCAGGAAGAGGTACGAGGATGACCCTCGCGATCGTTACCGCTCCCACCGAGACCGCCGATCCCCTGCTCCCTCCGGCTTGCTCATTCGCAACCTCCCTCTCGACGCTAGGTTTTTAACTCTATCCCTCTCTCTCTCTCTCTCTCTCTCTCCGTTTATTCATAAACACTGATTTTTAAGTCCTTAACTGTAATTTGGTTTAGTTTTTTTTTATTCGATTGAATAGGGGAGAGGAAATTTGAATTTAGTTAAATTTTTGAAGAATTTTTTATTAAATTTGTGTCAGAGGAAGTTTCTCTTGTTGGAAAGAGAGACTTACAAGTTTGATTTCATTGTTCTTTGCAGGCCAGAAGATCTTAGGGTTCCGTTTGAGCGGTACGGTCCAGTGAAGGACGTGTATCTGCCAAAAAATTATTACACGGGGTATGCTATTGCTCGGTTTTATATTCTTATTCGTGTGTTTTTTTTTTCCTGGATATTTCAGATTTTGATTTGTATGTTGGTACTTGTATTGCTTTGAACTGAAAATAAGAACATAATAATATTCTTTGGAGAAATTGTTTTTCTACTCGTTTGTTGGCCTGCTGATATTTTGTTTTTCGTAACAATAAAGGTGTCCAACTTCTATTGTGCTTTGTTATGATTTGAAATTGTAGGGAGCCAAGGGGCTTTGGTTTTGTGAAGTTTCGATATGGTGAAGATGCAGCTGAAGCAAAACAACGAATGAATCATCAAGTTATTGGTGGACGTGAGATAAGGATTGTTTTTGCTGAGGAAAATAGAAAAACTCCTCAAGAAATGCGCCTGAGTACCCGCACAAGGTGCCACAACTGGTTTCTCTCTTATGTAATCTCATGGTTATTTTCTGACACCTGAGTGTTAAAACAAAATGCTGACATGATCAAGCATTGTTTACTCTTTCATTTTGTTTGAAGTGGTCGACACGGAGGAAGCAGGAGAACACCACCAAGGTCCCCAAGATGCAGATATCGCTGTCAGTTTAAATTTTCTACTTATGTGTTTCTCTTAACTTTTCTTTTTAAATAGATCTCATTAATAGGATATGGTTTTTGAAGATAATTCTCTGTTTTAATACGAGCTCAATTATTGTTTTTTTTGTTTACAGCTTACTCTCGCTCGCCTTCACCTGCTAGGCATGATTCAAGGTTTGAATTCTACTTGTTTGAGGCTTTTTATACTTTCTTTTTAATGCAGAAGTAGTGGCTCTTCTTGTTGGCATTGAGTTATTCTATAACTCCACTGTTCGACATTTATAGTGTGGTAAAGATTATTGACTATGGATTCTATTATCCTTTCTTTTGATTATAGAGGAATATATGGAAATTATAACCCATGAAGCTGAGAGCAATTGGAATGTTATGATGTGTTTGTCCATATAATTTAGGCAGTACTTTAACTCATAAGTTGTTTATTAATGTTGACATGATGATAATCAAGTCCGATAACAAATACTGTCTTCCCTCATTTCATGCAAGTGTCCAAAAGTAACTACTTTCTGTGGGTCTCCCCATGTGGCATAGTTAGGAAGACGAATAAAAGTGGTAGCTATGGATAATTTCTTTGGCTTTGTTTTGATTTCTTACTCTTATTCACTTAATGCTAGCATTATATTGATGTTATATCACCAGTGAAATAGGAAAATTCATTTACCTTCTCATCTCTTTCAATTTAATTTGTTAATGGTGATAATGAAGCTGTGCATTACAATGGTCAGCGCTAAATTTTTGGAAGCTGCCGAGCTTAAGTTCTAGTTTCCTTTTGTTTTTCCTTTGTGTTTGTTTAAATTTTAATATTCAATGATCGTTGTCGCTTAGACATAATGCTATGTCTTCCAGTAAATTAAAATAATATATACTGTGGTGGCCTTGTTTATGCAGATAGTAAAGTGAAAAGGGAGATTTTAAAGTCTTCTGGATTAATAAAGATAAAGAGATCATAAAGTGATGGACAACTTGATTTTCTATCAAAGCTTCTCCATAAGTATTTTCCATAATTCCACCTTCTCCAGCTATTGACTACAAATTGAACGGGGTCTTGTTCATTGACTTTGGGTTTGTGAGGCTTGCTGCCATTGAATGAACTGACCAGCTAAAATGTTTGTGAGATGATTAAAATCACAGGAGTACCTTATCTTTTTCTTTTGCATATGAGTTGCTAATTAGTTTTTTTCATGAGAAAATTTGTTAAGTTTGATATCTTCTTTTCATATACTATCCAGTTAAGAAAGAATTTAGAGCTTATATTTGGTCAAAGAAAGAATCATCCTCAAACAAAGGAAGCCAATCAAAGTATTTACTGGTAGAGATTTGTTGGCATTGTCCAAGAAAAAGATAATTTGAGGTTTTAGAAAGTTGGGGCAAAGAGAGCTATGAAGTTGTCAGCAGCTGATCAACCAGTACAACGTTATAGAGCCTAACTCAGTTTTTGGATCCAAGTGTTATATATTTGTTCAGAAACACTGGAAAGGTGCAGGTAAAGGTCAATATTTTAATCCGTTGATTTGTGCGAGGATGCTTGTAGGAAATTGTTGTCATCTTCATGCGTATCATCTGTTTTATATTGGAAGAGGTTTGCCTTGTGAACAGTGAAAAACTCCTTTCTATACATACTATTTAATGTTGTTATATGCACTGAATAGATTTTGTTTCCCTTACAGTCCTTATATGTGTTATTTGTATGGAGTAATAGTTTCTTATGCATTCTGTTTTCACTTGAAACTGGGGACAGGGATCGGGGAGTGAGAGATGATTACCGCTCCCTCAGGCGATCTAGATCAATTTCACAGGATCGGGGAATGAGAGATGACTATCGCTCTCGCAGTCGCTCTAGATCTATTTCAAGGGATCATGGGGCAAAAGATGATTATTGCTCTCCCAGGCGATCTAGATCTGTTACACAGTCTCTTTCTGCACGTTCTCCACATGGTGATAGGGAATACAGAACCAAGCCAAGGTCCCCAAGTCCTAGGGAGAATGGTCGGAGTTCCCATGATGAGAGAGGCTATGCGCGTGGCAGGCCAAGGAGTCCAAGGCGTGACAGTCTCAGTCCTTCAAGGTCTCATTCACGATCCTTCAGGTAGGTGCTTTCCAACTTTCTGACATTTTTATTGATACTTGCAGTTGGAGTCCTGCACAACAGCTGAAGTTACAAATTGTGGTGCTTTCTTCTCTGCAGTCCTCGCTAGTACCTTTTCCAATTATGGTGCCTTCTTGTGGTGATGTGCATGTGGTTGCTGCTGGAAACTGTAATATGTGTTACTTTGGTGTTTATTTTAGGTGAAGGTAATATTATGAGTTAGTATGGGAAGATTAAGGACGTTTTCAAACTCTAGCAGTTTTAAGTATTCTTAGATGTATGGCTGCATCTTGTTTTTAAGGATTTTGAGATACAATGTCTGACTGATGTTGCAATCTACCTTACATCTTTAACGGATTGATCTTTAGTATGTGTCAAATTGGAGTTGTGATTTCTGATGGAGCTTATTCTATGCTCTTTCCTGCTTTGCTGTTTGAGGTGTGAGTGAAACCTGGTTGCTGCTGACCAATGATTATTCGACACCTTTTTTGGTGTGAACCCATTAATGCCTGGCAGAATCCACCAAAAAGACATTTGAATATACTTATGCGGTTCAGAATATTGTGTATGATAAGCGTCTCCTGAAACATCGGAAGTTGCCTAGTAAAACCCTTTTTGTGTCTATTCTCACTGTTGATGTGGGAAGATGCAGTTCTGATTCTATTCAAATACAATGTTATTCCTGGCGGATTTTCAAGTTATCAGAATGCTAACCTCTCTCTCTCCAAATAAGTTCATAGAAGTCCCATTACCGTTACCAGTTAAACAAAACGAGCTCTTTCTGTTTTGTTCAAGAAGTTGACACAAGGCTGATTCTGCGTTATGTTCGGTACTAAGAATTATAAAATTGCAGTGTACCGGATTTATGCGGTTCGGTTCCAAGAAACCTACATGTTTTTAGCAGCCAATAACAAAAGAAAAGATCATGAATGAATCACTCATCATTGATTATGTTCAAAAATGGCGGTGGAGTCATTTTCTCTTGAAAAAGAAAAAAATTTTTCCCAAGACCAATCTTTAACCATACAAAAGGGAGACAATGCGTTTCACATGGAAAGCTGGATATTAGTGTACGCAACAACAGTTTTTGCTCATTGCAAACTGGCCTAACTTATTTCAACCATGGAACTACAGGTGTTTGTTTGCCAATCACTTCAAAGGGCATGCTTTCTCAAATGCTTGCTGCTCTTTGCGACATAAATTGAATTCATTCGTGTGGTAATACATGCATCCGACATAAGTTTCCATTGGGTCTTTGCATCTCTGATAAAGATCTTTTAGCCTGCAAAGTCAAACATTCCATGATTAAGAAAACAATCTATTAAAGCGATGAGGTAATACTCATTGTACTGTGTATTAAGGTAATGCTTAGTTCCCTGGAAATTGTGCTACATTCATGCATATATAATCATTTAGATTTTCATAAACGGCTGTTATGAACTTAAGTTGTCTACATCGAGCATCAATATACAAGCTAACTTAGTAGTACAGATGATTCACACGCAAGAAAAACCGACTGTTCAATCTAACCCAGGAATAGGAAGGTACCATGTTCCTACTGATCAGTAAAGAGAAGCAAAGAGGATGCGTGCTTTAATATATAAAAGAAAGCCATTCGAAGAAACTAAGCAATTGGAATGAGGTCCTTATTAGGTTGGAACGAAATTAAACTGGCAGATAAAGAAAGAAAAGAGTGAAATATCAAGCTCCCACATTTTACCTTCAAGGGATTCGATATCACTATTGCTAAAACGAACGGTAGAGCAGACTTTACAAAGATAAAAGATTGAAAGGTACTATAACTTCAAGAGGATATTTTGAATCACTAAGTTCTAATTTGTTTCAGATATGCACTCTAAAAGAGTAAAGAAATAGTGACCTAGTTCTACATCATGTAATGCTGCCATGATCTAATTATTGTTGCCTTGGAACTTCATAAAAATTCTATATCAAAATGGAAACGGTAGCTTTCGGGTAACTCACAAGTAAGAACCAAAAGATAGTCAGTATTTAGGGCATTTTTAAGCTACAAAATGCTCCTTCCCATGTAATCGGATACAAAGTAAGTGAACAAGGCAAACAACTGGCAACCTACTCTGTAAATAAAAGAAGTGGGAAGCCCTATGGTTACAATCAACACAAAGAGAAGGCCACCTAATTACGACTTGATTCGTCTATGTTACACCGATGTAAAACTTCTTCAAATTAACCACAAAACCAAACTAACATACCAAGAGGAATCATCAGTTCGAGGTTTAATCAGAATCTACTTAGCCTGATCATAAGAAAGCACTTCTACTCCTAACAAAACTTAAACTTAGCTTCAATCAACAATTCGAAACCAATGCTAAAGGCTCCTTCCCCCACCTCCCTCCCCCTCCCCCTCCCCCCTTGCGCAGTGATGAGGCCAATCCCATGTTCTTTTTAGCTTCACTTTCACAGTATAAAACCTTGAAAATCCAATTCAAAAGTTCTCACATGCTACATTTCCATTAAAAGGATTAAAATCTAATAGTCCTACTTAATCATGGCTTCAATCAGACCATTTCAATTTCTTTTTCAATTCCAACATTATCTTATATGAAAAAATTCAGTAAAAAAAGGAACAAAAAAACAAATAATTTTGAGAAATGGAAGACTGAAAATCAATGCTTACACGCCAAGGGCACAGCGAGTAGCTTGGCGGCCTTTATCGAGACATTTCTCAGGATTTGGATCTTTCTTCTTACACTTGAGGAACTCCACGTTCTCCGACATACATGTAATTTCTATGTGCTTCGCTGCTGACATCAGCACCGACGATGTCGGGATCGGTTCTCCCGCCGCATCTACCACGCTCGCCATTTCCACCCCACCCCTGACAAAGATCACTTCTTTCTGCACCAATCCCAAGAAAAACGAAGAATAAAGAAAGATCCAAATTTTTTCTCAACAAGTACCAAGGTTTCTACAATTAGGAAAAAAGAAAGAAAATTTATTGGGAATTAATCGTTTACCTTATCAATTAATTGAGTATTTGCTTCAACTGAGAGAGAAGACTGAGGAGAGAAAGGGGGGTCTAAAGTTCTAGGGCAGTGAAGGCACTGAGGAAAATGCCAACCGATGCTAACGGTGGAACCAATTGGTAATTCTTTTTAGATTGAAGGGTATTTATGTCATTTTATATAGCTCCTGGGGTTTTATATTTCTGCCTCACTTTCCTCCCAAAACCCTTCGCTTTGTTCAATTTCTTTGCCCTTCTTTCTCTTCGGCCAATATTGAAACAGTGATTTCCGAGACAATTTAACAGTAAGTTCAAATTTTGTTACTTGATCTAATGCTAAAGCTACTTCCTTGATATCTCTTCTTTGCTTCATCTTTTCTGTTCCGTATGATATCTGTGATAGAGAACATGTTGAGTTTGCTGGAATTTACAGAGATATTTGATCTGATGTTAGCGTGGAATTTTCAAGTATTGATTTTAACCATATAGTTCCCTTTTCATTTTCATTGCATTGTTGCAAAAGATGGGTTTTGTTTTTTCATTAGGAGTGATGGTTCTTTGTAGTACTATATGTTTTAGCTTTGTACTCTGAATTGTGGCTAGAACCCATTTTTCTTCTGAAGTGGATGAGATGCCTGGCATCTGATCGACTTAAATTGTTGGGCAGAGTGGGGTTTTGATATAATGAAGAAAGGCTATTCAGCGATGTCTCTGGCTTTTTAGCTTAGGTGTATGCTCATAAACCTACAGAAATGGTGATTGATTAGCAATTGGGTGTTTAGTTTTTACTAGTGTTTGTCGTAGGGATTTTTTTTTTGGCAGCTTTAGAGAAGGGAATGAGTTGATGGGGTGGAAATGCTGTGAAATTTAGCTCTTGCTATTTCGTTAATTCCTATATTAATAAGTCAATGACTATGATTTATTCATATTTGCAATTTGCAACATTATAAATTTTCTTCATTTTTGTATACTTTAGCCGCAAATTAAGGGGCTGAAAGTTATTGTTTCCTTGAACACTTAACAACCTCCCTCCCGCTTTCTGCAAGCTTTTTAACTTATACTTCAAAAAAAACTAAGAAGATTTGTTTATACAATCAATTAGTCATTCAAGTCGAGCTGATCTCAGGTAAATATTTGTTCCTAGCTCAAATTGACTGCAATTGTTGGCCTGGAGGGGCCACCCCGCTCATAGACAATTCTGTTCTTTTTGAGTGCTGTAGAGATGTGGATGGTGGAGTGCTTTATGTGTTACTTGTCGACATATTTGATGTTTATTGTATGTATTTGGACCCAGACGGTTGCTCACTTGCTGTGGAGCCCAAATTTATATGCATGTGTGGATCTAAAACCGTAGATCAATTAAGTTTATATAATAAATACACTTTTACTCATACGTATACAGAATGGTAGGATAAAAAATGTTTCGTATTGCTAATTTGTAAAGACATTGTTTTCTAATAAAAAGTTTCTGCTTCTACTGAATTGATTGTGTTTTCCCTTGTACGTTCAGGAATGGGTGACAAGAAGAAAAAGACTTTTATGTTTATCCGGCTTGTCTCGGCTGCTGGGACTGGGTTCTTCTATGTGAAGAGGAAAAGTGCTAAGAAAGTGGCAGAGAAACTTGAGTTTCGCAAGTATGATCCTCGGGTAAATCGCCATGTTCTTTTCACAGAACAAAAAATGAAATAAGGAACCTATTATGTATCAGCTGTTCTGTTTTCCATCAATTTTTAAATCAAAGTGCAAGTGCTGTTTCTTGTCGACAATATCAGATTATGTCAGCTTGAATAAAGTGCGTCTGTCTTTATTTGTATTTGTTTCTCCATCAATTATGCTCCCTTTTTTCTCCCTCCCTCCCTCTCTCAAGTCGAGCATGATTTTTTCATTGCCATATGGCCTGTTGGTTCAATCCTCCAGGGTATGGGCCAAAGTTTGAATTATTGAGGATCATTATCATGTGTTAAATGCTGCATTATTTATGTAGATGTCTGGAAATAAAAGTACCATTAACTTTATGAACTTGTAAATGAGAAGCATTTAATCCTAGAAAAAAACAATAATATTTCACAAAATTCACACGGTATTGCATAGATCACATGCTTGATATTTTCCAGTGATGGAACTCTTCAAATTGGGCACTGTCTTCTCATTTCACGAACATGTTTGTGATGGTAGTTGGCAGGTGTTTCTCCCTAAATTAAACGTGATCTCCATCCTCCATGATATGCATAGTGGGGTTGGCGTGGGTTCTGAAAATGAAATTGTGGTGTGAGATAAAAAATGTTGTGTTCCTTTAACCATTGATAATGGCACAAGCCACAAGGGAAAGAATCAAGCTGTCAAGCAAAATGAAACAAGGAAAAGCCTTGGTCTATTTATCAGAGCTCCTCTTTATCTGTCTATGAATGATAATTATAATGGATTGGCAGCTTTTGCAGATTTCATATTCTATGGTATCTGGCCTACCAAAGATGGCTTTTGCAGTCAGTGTGTCCCATTTCCATGAAAAAACTTTGCACCTTGCACCTTGCACCTTGCATCATCTTAATGGATCACTGCCGTTGGCTCTAGAATTCGAGTACTGATTGAAAACGACAGAGGGTTCTTATCCTCGAGTTAATGGGGTTGCCCATATTGCAATGTTCTCTCTGCCTTTTTGCTGTGTGTTTCTCCATTTGAGCAAGTGGCATCTTCATTTACCTCGTCACTGTTTTTGCAAGAAGCATGTTTGGTACAAAGAAAATGGACTTGAATACGAATGCCAAGTCAAGGTGGCCAAAAGCAATCAATCCCTGGCGCAGCCTATGGTTTGGCAAAGGATGATGTTTGTCAATTATCTGACTGGAAATTTGCATTAAGACTTGGAACTTTCAAATAACCTCTTGAAGTCAATGGAAGAATTAGTGCTTTCCATGGTCAGAACTTGTTTCATTTATTCTTTTCAATAACAGCAGAGGACCGTAGGCCAATTTTTGAGCCAATTGTTGGTTTTCATAAAAGAAAATTGAAGGATAGCTAGCTTTAAGTCTGCTTTCTTTTTCTCATTTTTTCTTTTATTTTCATAATTTACACCAACGATATTGTTCCTTTTAACCATAATTTTATTTAAAAAAAAAACTATAAATTGAAGATTGTGAACTTTTAAATGTTATATCTCATTCTAATACATAAATGTGAGATTCGTGACTCTCCGATAAAATCATAACATCTTCTCTTTTCCCAGAGGATGTCATAATCTTAAAAAAGAATTATGAATCCTACATTATGTCTATTGTTTATTAGAATGAGATTGGACATATATCCTTATCTTGATTAAAATTATGTTTTGACCAATCAAAAGAATAACAAGACATTAATGGTACTTTAATTTTGACTAGCTACATTCACGTGATGTGAATATGTATTAAAATGAGATTGTGCATGTATCTTTATCCTGATGAAAATTATTTTTGACCAATCAAACGAAGAATAGCAGGACATTAACGGTGCTTTAATTTTGGTTATCTACTTATAGGTGGCACTAATGAGTCATTTCAACCTAACTAAAATGATAAGATTTAAGGTGTCATTTTTTAAAAAATCATAAAATTCAACTCATTAATTTTTTAATAAAAAAAACTTTACATACATTTCTTGTAATTTTAATTTTTTTTTCATTTACAACATTAATTTTTTTAATAAAATTATCAAAATATTCATTAAATATAAAAAGTTTGACTAACTTTTGAATAGAGAATATCTTGTTGATTATTTTATAAAATAAAAGTTGCAACCATTTCGAAAATAAAATTTATCTATAAAAAAACTAATTGAAAAAAATATACAAAACGTTACGTGAAAAAAGTTCAAATTATAGAAGTGTAAGCCAATTTTATCATACTTTGGCCGAGAAGAATCAAAGGCAAGCTTGATACCCACATAACTAGTGGTTTCCAGATTTGGCAATCTGTCTTTGGCTGCTTGCATTGCAGCATCACCATGGTTGTTATTATAAGATGATTAATGATGATATCAACACTAAACATGACTAAATTTCGATTATTTCATTCAACTGTCTCTTGGGTTATGAACATGGAAGGCCCAGGACCGTTAATGGCTACCTAAACTATTTTATAACCCACGTGAGCCATGCATGGCAAGTACCGTTTGAAACAATTAATCTGAAACTTGAAATGTGAAGACGCCACGGTTTACTTGAAAATGACGGTAAGATTCACAAAAATGAAGAATAAAAGAGGTGAAGTCTGTCTTTCACATCAACCAATGAGACGACAGGCGTATCCAAAGCCTAAAAGACCAGATTGTGGGTGGTAAAGGACAAACCCGTCTCTCCATCCAGGAATAGATACAATGGCAAAAGTAGGCGCACATTGCACAATCTATCTCCCAATCTATCCACTCGTGATTTCCATTGACGTGGCCCAATGAGAGAACGACCTGCCACTTCAATCCTGAAGCATTGCAGCCTAGCCTGGCTGTCCCTGTAGTAATAAAAACCCTGTAATGAATGGAAAACCAAAGATCAAAAAGCTCGGTGTCTTTCTTGGTTTTTTAACTGCCACCTTTAGTCCACAGGCGTGTTCGGAAGGCTGATCTCTCTTTTCCTTTTTTCTTATTTATATTTGTTAATTTTTAAGAAATTAGGCTTAGTCCAAATTCAAGTTTCTCCCCCACTAGCGTCAGCAATAAACACAGTGAAAAGACAGTCCATAGCCATGACCAAATACTTTATAAATCGTCTTCATTGAGTGGATTTCTTTCACTCTTGCACTCCAAACCTTGGAGACTTTTTCTGGGTTGTTCTCATTTTGAGCTCTAGTGACAGCTCTTTTTAAGAGCCCTGTTAATAGTTCCATTTCTCTCTGTATATTCTTTGCCATGGCTCTCTGTGCATTTTCATTTCCCGTTCATATCAACCGGGCAGCAGCTTTAGATCCTCCAAAGTCTACTCCTTTTACGTCTCATTTGCTTGCTGGGACAGATCTGCTTTTCCAGCCATTACATAAGCTCAATCAGGTTTGTAATGTCAAAATGGAAGTTCACTTGTCTTTCATGTGAGGAGAAAAACTGGGTTTTGTTCATTTTTGTCAAATTTTTGTAAGAGTTGGTTCTTTGTTTTTACTAAATTCGAAGTTTTTTACTTTATTTAAAACGTTTTTGAGTATTGCTTACTGGGTTTAGTTTCGTTATCAGAAAGGGAGAGCCCACCAATATATTCTCTTTTTATATTTTCTGTTATCCATTCCTTGGTTTGGGTTTTGCCTCTTTGATTTGGAATTCAGTTAATTTTTAGGTTTTCAGTTATAAGTATTCGAAACTTTTATTGAAAGAAATTGGTGTTTTTGTTTTGATTAAGTACAGGTCAGGAAAAGGCCAGGTGGGGTTTGTGCATCACTATCAGAGAGAGCAGAATATCACTCCCAGAGACCACCAACACCTCTCTTGGACACTATAAACTATCCAATACACATGAAAAATCTTTCTGTCAAGGTAAAACAGCCAAAACATGTCAAATTATGTTTGGATTATGACACCTTAATCTCTGTTTTCATATGGGAATATGGAGAACTCTCCTAAACTGCATGTTTGAATAATCGTCAACACAGGAACTAAAACAACTAGCAGATGAATTGCGCGCTGATGTAATTTTCAATGTTTCGAAAACTGGGGGTCACTTAGGCTCAAGCCTTGGTGTGGTTGAACTCACTGTGGCTCTTCATTATGTCTTCAATGCCCCTAAAGACAAAATATTATGGGACGTTGGTCATCAGGTTCAATTATCACTTTTCTTAGTGTCTTCATTCTTATAGCTTACCGTGAAAGACTTAATACTACTCTAATTAACAGAAAAAGGAAAAATCTTTCTGATGAGAGTTCATTTGATTTGCAGTCTTACCCTCACAAAATCTTGACTGGGAGAAGAGATAAGATGCATACTATGAGGCAAACTAATGGATTGGCAGGATTCACAAAACGATCAGAGAGTGAATATGATTGCTTTGGCACCGGTCACAGTTCAACCACAATCTCTGCGGGCTTGGGTATTAACCTCATCCTTTTCCATTCATTTTGCATAGTTCGGTTAATAAGTTGTAACACATAACCGATATTGGACTCAAACTTTTCCTAGTCAAAGATACCACATGTGGAAAGTATATACACCAAATTCTTTCTAAAATCTGTCCCAAGGTTTTCCTTGTGTTGCATGTAAATCTTTTGAATAATTTTTCCATAACTAAAGGGGTGTGCATATACACTTTTGTTTATCTTTTTTATTTCTGGGATGTTTTTCTAAGAAGTGGTTAGATATAGATGCCTTGTTCTTCTGCTAGCATGCAATTTTTGCTGTATTATAACCGTACAGGACAAGAACTTTTGCTTTTTCTCCCCAGTCAATACTTTTGAAGTCAATATGGTGAAGTCCTATTTCTTATCCCACTATGTAAAGCCTTGTTCACTTGGCCTACAGAGATATAATTGTGCTGATGTTTTGGGTGGACAGGAATGGCTGTGGGCAGGGATATAAAGGGAGAAAGGAATAACGTAGTTGCTGTTATAGGTGATGGTGCCATGACAGCAGGGCAAGCTTATGAAGCCATGAACAATGCGGGATACCTGGATTCTGATATGATTGTTATTCTTAATGACAATAAACAAGTTTCTCTGCCAACTGCTACTCTAGATGGACCTATACCACCTGTGGGAGCTTTGAGCAGTGCTCTTAGTAGGCTGCAATCAAACAGGCCTCTTCGAGAACTAAGAGAGGTTGCCAAGGTAAAGTAGAAAAAGTGTAGAAGTGGAATAAATAAAACTATTTTGCCTGGAAACTAAAAATAACTGGAACTAGATGTGGACTTGTTGCAGGGAGTTACCAAGCAAATTGGTGGGCCTATGCATGAACTGGCTGCAAAGGTTGATGAGTATGCTCGTGGAATGATCAGTGGTTCCGGGTCAACACTTTTTGAAGAGCTTGGACTATATTATATTGGACCTGTTGATGGTCACAATATAGATGATTTAGTTTCTATTCTCAAAGAGGTTAAGAGTACTAAAACAACAGGTCCGGTTTTGATCCATGTTGTCACTGAGAAAGGCCGAGGTTATCCGTATGCAGAGAGAGCTGCTGACAAGTACCATGGTATAAAAAGCCTTTTTAGAAGAGATATCACTGCGTATGATTTACTTTAACCATCTTGATTTATGACATTACTTTAAAGAATAAAAAAGAATAAATTGTACTTGGCTTTCTTTTCTTAGGAGTGGTAAAATTTGATCCGGCAACTGGAAAGCAATTCAAAGGCAGTTCTGCTACCCAGTCATACACTACATATTTTGCAGAGGCTTTGATTGCAGAAGCAGAGGCAGACAAAAATATTATTGCCATCCATGCTGCAATGGGAGGTGGAACAGGATTAAATCTCTTCCTTCGCCGTTTCCCAGAGAGATGTTTTGATGTTGGGATAGCAGAACAACATGCTGTCACTTTTGCCGCAGGTCTTGCCTGTGAAGGCCTCAAACCTTTTTGTGCAATCTACTCATCATTTATGCAGAGGGCTTATGACCAGGCAAGCTACTAAAGCTTTCTACATTATTTCCTCTCTTTTACAAATTGTAAAAGATTAATATTCTGTGTACTAATTTAAAATTCTGCATCAAATTCATTAAGAATGTGCTCTATTTGCTGCAACAGGTTGTACATGATGTTGATCTGCAGAAGCTGCCTGTCAGATTTGCAATGGACAGAGCTGGCCTTGTTGGTGCAGATGGTCCCACGCATTGCGGGGCTTTTGATGTCACTTTTATGGCATGCCTTCCCAACATGGTGGTCATGGCTCCCTCTGATGAAGCTGAGCTTTTTCACATGGTTGCCACGGCTGCTGCCATAGATGACCGTCCCAGCTGTTTCCGTTACCCAAGAGGAAATGGGGTGGGAGTTCAGCTGCCACCTGGAAACAAAGGAGTTCCACTTGAGGTGACTTTCGACCCAAGCTTCTACATGTTCCTATTGTGAAAAAGAAGAAGAAAAAACTAAGGAAACATACTAACTAAACTTCAAAATGCTTTTAATATTCCTACAGATTGGAAAAGGCAGGGTACTGATTGAAGGGGAAAGAGTGGCACTATTAGGCTATGGATCAGCAGTTCAGAGCTGTTTAGGTGCTGCCTCTTTATTGGCATCACATGGCTTACGGCTGACAGTTGCAGACGCCCGATTTTGTAAACCATTGGATCACACTCTCATCCGCAAGCTGGCAAAATCACATGAGGTTCTCATTACAGTGGAAGAAGGATCAATTGGGGGCTTTGGTTCTCATGTCGCACAGTTCCTTGCCCTTGACGGTCTTCTTGATGGCACGGTAAAGGTATCAATCTAAAATCATGTACTTGAACTTCGTCCATAGCTGTAGTAATTGGAAGTGGTTTAGCCATAGAATCCTTATTCTTTGCATTGAAACTTCCGATTTAATTTGCAGTGGAGGCCACTTGTTCTTCCTGATCGGTATATAGACCATGGATCACCAACTGACCAGTTGGCCGAAGCTGGTCTTACACCATCACACATTGCGGCGACAGTATTCAATATACTCGGACAAAAAAGAGAGGCTCTTGAGATTATGTCCTCAAGAAACTGAAGAACCCCATCAGCTTGAATTTCCCATAATGTACAAAATTTTGTTTTTCATGTTACATTGATGTAAAAAGAAGAATCATATCCTAGCAATAGTACGACTTTACCATATAATGTAATATGTAACAGAACAATTTGATTTAAACTTAGAAATTAATATCTGAATTCACAAATGTTGGAAGTCTTGCCACCTTTGGCATAATAATGCATTTACGGCTAAGTAATTGGCTACCATCCGATCTTCTAGCCCTGCATGTTGTCAACAATTTGTTGGTATTAAATCAAAGGGAGGAGCCACCCTGCCTTTTATGAAATTCTTCCACCATCGAGCATGTTGTTAGATCATTCAGATTTAGTGGATGGCAATGTCATCAATAGTGATACATGTACGAAAACATTATGAGCTAAATCTATGCATGCATGACACTTGGCCAACTTGGTAGTTCTCTTCAAAGACTCGATAGTGGCATTGAATTTCCGTCAAGTAAAGACCTAGATAGCTGCCCTTTTTTTAATCAATACGTGTGGGGTGGCAGCTTGCAAGTGGAAGGAAAAGCTTCAAATGCACCATTCTCTTTATTAATGGATAAAAAGATTTGGGGCATGTTTGACTTCACTTCCATTACAAATATTATAGGTGTGGGGTGGCAGCTTGCAAGTGGAAGGTAAAGCTTCAAATGCACCATTCTCTTTATTAATGGATAAAAAGATTTGGGGCATGTTTGACTTCACTTCCATTACAAATATTAAAGAACTCCAACTACCAATGGATAGTTAGGCATCACTGTTTGTAGAAATGCAAAGGTGCTTGAGCAGGAAAGAGCCATGGAAAGTCAGGTTGGCCAAAGGCAAAGAAAACTCTAGTGGGGCTTTCGTTTGTATGCAATTGACACCTCTTCTTCAACAAAGCAAAGGGCGGTGCAAAAGATATGACACACATCATAACAATGCGTGTACCAAAACCAAAGGTAAAAAAAAAAAGGCCAAAAGAAATATGTAAAACATTTACCCCATCACTCTGCTTTCAAATCCAAGTCCAATGTTCGGTAGGGTTCGTCAGTGGAGATATTTGATTGGCTGCTGTGTCTATGCCATTCCCAACGAAGAAAAGATACCACTAGAAAGGAGGACAACGTGGGTTCTCAAGACAGGAAATGGTGGTATAATGGAGAATAGAGAATTGAAAAATGAGTCAATTGGTTGCTTTTTGAAGCTATTTAAATAACAATTGTAGTGTACACCTTTGTCTAAATTTGTTTGTCATTTTCACAAAAATAGATGGATAAAGAGAAAGAGAGACAAAAGAGTAATTCTCTATCATATCATCCCTCAAGATATATATAACAAGATGATGTGTTTATTTAAAATTCAATGAACATGGTTAGCTCGAATCTTATCGACTTATCAAAATTAGAAAACTTGATATTACTTGTCCCATTTGAGTCCATGTTTTGAAGCACTAATGGATAAAAACCAAGAAAGGTAGACAATCCAAAATAATCAAGTTGTTTTCTTTATTTCATTAATACATTTGGTATCTCTAAACTTATCTTTTCTCTTTGTCATAATGTCTGAGATGCAATGAATTTTCTTTCACAAGATTGAACATGCATTTGGATTCTCGTCACTAAACATCATCATCAATGCTTCATTACGCCTACTCAACGGTAATGAATTTACAAACGATTTAAAATTCTCGTTACTTGTATCTTTTGAAATCTCTTCTTTTTTCTCTTTAACCACAATTTCTACCTTCTTTCCTGTCTTCTTTTTTAGTTTTTTCAGCACTTTTTGTGGATCGATTTTACCTATTATTACGACTTTGTGTTTATTCATATCTGTCGTAAATTTCTCCACACCTGTATACGTAAAAAAATTGAGATAAGAAAAGAAAAAACATTACTAATCTGAGATAAACGAAAGTTTATCATGGGAAAATTTACAGAGAATTGGAGAAAAGGGTACCTTTCAATTTAGCAATGGCTTTGGCAACAGTTCTTTCACATGCGTTGCAATGCATTGAAATTTTAAATTCTGCAACAATTACCTTGCCAATGAACAAGGGAAGAAGAAATCAATCCCACCAGTAGAATTATGGATGTAATGGGGTTGGAGAGATGTTGCAGTCTTACCTCTTTTTCATCCTTTTCCTTCTCATTTGCCATTGAAACTGTAAAAACCGAAGTGATCAAAACACAAGGAATGTGAAAAGATAGAGGGGAAGATGTGGTTTTATGGCAGTAATTATTTTGAATTTGTATGATTAAGGTTGCGGTTATATACCAAAGAGGGAATTACCAACAGTTAATTTTGGGAAGATAAAAAAGAATTTAACTTTTGCGTTTCCCCGGCAATTACCCACTAATCAAGTTGGACCAAATTTCTAATTCCTTTATTGCCCTTTGCCAAGTAACTGCCCTATATATAAAAAATTTGACCGTTAATTATCTTAAATTATTTGTTTTATGAAGCTCATAATTCCTGGAGTCAAGTCAATTTCTTACATTAAATTAAAAATGAAATTCCCCTCTCATAATTTTATTCTGAATTTTGAATTTTTATAGTAAAAGTAAATAACCCAACGATGAAAATGGCATTAATATACAAAACTTATTGCATGTATATGAGCAATGAATTATTAAGATGATATCTGATTAAAACATAGTATTTTATTAATTATGTACGTAAATCGACACGTTTTTGGAATTTTTTGAAATATGTAAGTATGGAGACGAGGAAGAAAGAGAGAAATTGGATGCTTTAATTAATCAAGCGTGGTAAAAGGTACAACATGGTTTAACAAATGGAATAATAAATTAGAAAATTCAAGTATAAAGTCAAAGGAAGTTAGCAAAAAAAAAAAAAAGAAGTTGTTGACTGGAAAAACGTGTTCGTTGATTGATGCTTTAAATGGAAGGAAAAGAACAATACAAAGAAGAGATAATATTGTAATTGATGAAATCATGTGCTACTTGGAATAAATATTATTATAATTTTTTCATATGATTTGGATTTTTGGACTGTCCCTAAATTATATTTAATTAATTTTTCAATATGGGATAATTGAAAAATGGGCGAGAAACATCGAAAAAGGCTTGCAAAATGGAGAATGAATGTAGGCGAAAAATGCCTACAATGAATTAACTCTTCTGAGTTCTGAGTCAGTTTATTACATTGCATCAAAATAGTACACATGATTAATTTGCTTAAAAAGTTTATTCGATTGTTGTTGTATTGATTCATTATTCTTTCCCTAGAATTTCGAATGCAATACATCTAGAGATCATGCAAGAATGCAAGTGATTGGGATGCAAATGGAATCCTTTTCATGGATTGACAACACTGCAGTTTGCCCTGATTTCTCCTGCATTTCCAGTGAGAACTCCAATGGCTCCCATCTTCATCATTGACCTCGCAAAGGCAGGGAAAAATTCACGTTTTCTTCGGAACGTAGTCACCAACCTTCTCGAGTACCGGTCTGTAAGAAGTGCAGCATCGGATTGGAAAAGCCCCTTGTTTTGCAGCAAGATGTCGTAGTAATGCGTGTCGAATTTCAGTGAACTTCCAGGATCCATTTCCACAGTGATGGTCGTACTTGCTGGGTTGGGACACTGCTTTCTCAGGAAGATGGCGTATGTTGGGTCCAAGCTAGGGTCAGCATCGCCTTTGCCGGTGAAGTTGTAAAGCCTCCTTGAGAAAGTTCCACAGTGAGCAACACCGAGGGTATGTGCACCTGTTCAGGGAAATTCATAGATTTATTCGAATGTCACATGCATGCCACTAAGGCAAGCTTTTGTCAACATAGGAACATGCTTGTGCAAGTATAAATCGGTAAATCAGAAAGGAAACTTATACCTGAAAGAATCACGAGATCATTAACATCAAGACCTTTCTTGTTGAATGTTTGCAACAGGCTGCTGAAATTTGCAAAGGGTCCAGGGATGTTTCCATTGATCTCAGAAGCAAGGGAAATTCTACCGTCTCTTCTTCCAAGAGGCACGTCCCAGAGGCGCCTCCCAAACTGTAATATAACAAAATATTTGAAATGTTACTAATCATATATACTTGCTGCTGCATTGTATAGTTCACTTTAGAAATTGGTTATTTACCGGGGCGGAAACTGCATCACGAGCTGCCAAGGCAAGAATGTCAGCACAGGAAACAACCTTTGGGCAAGCTTTTTCTAGTGCAGTCTTGATATCGTCGATCACGTCGAAACCAGACAAAGATAGATTAGGAACTGCTTTCTTCTCAGACGGAAAATTGCTATTGACTGTGTCCAGCAGCACAGATGCATCACATCCCTAGCATAACAAACATATTCATCACCAAAAGAAGAAACAAAAATAGAGTCGGTACTTGGCTTGGCTCCCCAAGAAACCTGGAAAAACACATTGTTTTGAAATAAATTTTTGTATTAGTTACCCTAACAAAGCAGTCATGGAACTGCATCCTGACAAGTTTAGCACCCAAAGCTGGATTAGTCCGGGCTCTTGCCTGGATGATGCCTCTTACAATCTTCTCAGCCCGTGGGCAAGTTCTCCTATAGTAATAGTAACTCAGGTTACTAAACCCATGCGTACTACGTGCATTGCAAACCTCAACTATTCCAAACAAAGCAAGAGAAACAAAGATAACGAAAATGCTATATCCAGCCTTCATTTTCACCGGATTTTAGAATCAAAATTGAACAAGAAAAGATCAAAACACAATTGAGCTTAGTGCTTAACATCTCGAGATAGTTTCCTTTATATAGACAAGGAAATGGATGTACATGTGCTAGGATGATAGTATAACAATATTAAAATCAACTTCAACCTTAGATTGAGGGTTTTGTCAATGACCCCCCACTTCTTTTTTATTCCTCCAAAACCAATCTAACTATATATCTTGGAACTCTCCATTATTCAAACTGATCTTTCCCAATTAAACAAACCAGATGAGACTGGATCAGACGGTGGCCACCTCCAGTTTTAAGTACTAATTCATTCATTTGACCTTATTTTTTTAATCAATAATTTATCAACATTTTAGTGTCCCAACCCAATCAAGGAATGCGAGCTCCAATTATTTGCACTTATATGTAATAAAGAATGAACACAAACTTTCTATTTTTCTTTTATGAAATTGATAAATATCCGAATCTCACATTTTAAAAAAATCAATAATTTCTCTTATTAAAACTTAGATAAAGTTAAATGTCTCGTAAAATTAATGAAATACATTTTGTTGGAAATACTTATAAGTTACAAATTTATAACGAACAACAACAATTTATCGATTTATGGTAAGAATAAAAATGGGGATTTCACAAAAATTTTAGAAGTGATTAACTGATTTTTTGAAATTAACCATAAACTCATTTCCAAACTTAGAAAGAAGATGATTATTTGAAATTAATGTTCCCTGAAACCTGGATGATATCACGGTGAACCGTTTACACAAATATTATATACACATAAACACAACTATGACGAGGATGGCAGTACGCGGCACCTTGATTCTCGGTCATTTGATCAAATCCTCGGTTTCTTCCTTTGAATTTAGGGTGAATTTGCTCAGAGTCATGCCCTGCAATTTTAGTGCAAGTTGCTAGCTCTGCTCTTCTCTCTACTTAAGACTTCTTCTTGGTTTGTACCCGGACGAAGTCTCATGATCTTATCACTTTGTTTCACACCTCTAAGAGAAAAAATTTCCTTGTTTAAAATTTCAATGACATTCCGGAATCCAATGGGCTATAGAGACGAACTGGACAGGTTGTAATTGCCTAGAGATTAGTGCTGTGGTCTTTATACTGATTGATTAAATTATTCACACTAGCAATGATATGTAACATGTTTCATTAAAGAAAGAAAGGGTGGAGAGAGTCAGAGAGAGTTGCACTTGGGACTTGATGGAAAATTTTGGTTATAACATTATCAACATATATTTTTGGTATTTGGACTTGCATAAGCTGTTTAGCTTATTTTAAATACGCTATTAATAAAGGGTTAGATTTAATTTTTCTTTTTTTAAACTATAATAAAGGATTAGATTTAGCATTCAGTCTCTTGATCTTCTTTTAGATTTCTGGAATGGAAGTCTAACCCAATAAGTCTCCACTAACTTGTTTAAGCTTTAGTAGAAATATTCTCTACACAATTAGACTTTCCTTTTGTGCCTGTCACGATATATATATTCCAATTCCCAATATTAGTCAAATCCTGATAATGCCCATTTATGTATTCTCATTTTTTGGTCAGTCTATTTTGAACTGAGATTTATTACATCTATATACATATATTCTACTTACTATAAAGGGGAAGGATGCATGCCCCTCTAAATTTAGAAACATTCACCAATATCAAACTCAGAAAGCAATATTCCTTGATTTTGACATTTCTCCTTGCACTTCAGGCTGGCCTTAATCAACACTAGCCCTTAAAATCATCAATTGAGCGATGCTTGTGGAATCATTTCTTCAAATGCACAGAATCACATTTTATTTCAAAATTATCTTTTTATGAACGATTTACGATCGGTTAATGGTTTGAAATTAATTTTGATTTTGATTTTATTTCATAATTATGTTATTAAATCATGTCATATGTCATGTAAATAAAAAATATAAATTGATATTGAATTTGAGGACGATTAATTTTTTATTAAGATTTAGTTTCAAGTAAAAATTTAAAAGTTCAAATATAATAATAGTAAAGTGTTTAATTAAATAAACGGGTATATTACAAAAATTTATTTTAAAGTTTAAGCGTTTTTCCAAATCTCTCGATTCATTATCTCCCGGAGGCATAATGCGTGCCACTCTTTTTTTTTTTTCATCAATGATTGTGCAAAACGAGCTAAGAAAACATAAGGGTTCTCTGAAATTCTTCCAAATGTTGCTTGAATTCGGATTTAGTTCCAAGGGTGCACCTCCACTTTTGTAAGTAGTTGGATGATTAATATGTTAAATATGTATTTCATCCCTAATATCGAATCTGATTACATGTATGTAATCCTAGAATATAATACCTGACATAATCATCGAACTTCCTGTAAGCACTTGAATTGCCCCCATCCTTACCATTGATTGTTTAAATTCAGTGAAGAATGTTTTCGAATCAAGCATCTCGTCAACAATATTGCTAGAGCCCTGGTCTGTTAATAGGGCCGCGTCAGATTGGAAGAGACCTTCGTTTTGCTTCAAGATTGTGAAGTAATTGTTGTCAAAAGATAGGGAGCTTCCAGGGTCCATTTCCACTATAGTTGTGCTGTCTGATAGGCTTTGGCATTTGGTTTTCAAGAAATCAGCGTAAGTTGGGTTCAGAGATGGATCTGCATCACCTTTTCCTGTGAAATTGTATAGCCTGTTGCTGAAGAAATTGCAATGTCCTACTCCAATAGTGTGTCCACCTGACCAAATTTTCCTTCCAGGTTAGACCAGTTCTATCTATTTTATTAGGGATTAGTTTCTTTTCTTTTTTTTTTTTTGTGGCACTTCAAAACATTTTGATGGGCTTGGTGTTAAAATAGAATTTTGTTGAGCTCTTTGACATTAACTTATAGTTCTCAAATTCTGTGATTGGTGAAGGTAAAAGAGAGTTGTTTAATTAAAGCTAACTTTCTCTGAAGTCTTTAGTTGGAATTTCAGGCTGCGGCCAAGCAAAGTAGCTGCAGCAGAAAGTTGCATGGGAGCAAGCCCTGTTCCTTTTGTGTTTCTAGTTTCTCAAAATTATATAGACTTTACCTGACAAAACAACAAGATCCTGAACTGTAAGGCCTTTGCTGGCAAAAGATTGTTTCAGGGTGGTGAAGTTGAAGAAAGGTGAAGGAATGTTGGCAAGAGCCTCAGAAACACGGGAAATGGTTCCATCTCTTCTCCCTGTTGGCACTTCCCACAATGGCTTTCCAAACTGAAAATGACATATTCAGTTTGTCATCATATTAGTACCGTTAACTGCTTAAGTAAGGAATAATCAAACTTACCTGGAAGGAAACCGAGTCTCTAGCTGCTAAAGCTAAGATATCTGCACAAGAGACTACTCCAGGACATGTCTCCTCCAGCTTGCACTTGATCTCATCAATAACATCAAATCCTGCCAAGGATTGGTTTGGAATTGCATCCTTTTCCGCTGAGTTATTTGCTGTAGAATCCAACAGCACTGAGGCATCGCAACCCTAAGAAACAAGCCAAAATCACTGTCTCAAACTAGAGCTATAGTACTAATTTGGAAGCACAGATTGATGAATGCTTGAAAATAATGGGAATTTTCTCTCATGCAAAACACTGAAAATATCAGTAGCATACACATCAAATTTGAAGGTTTTTAACATTGATCTTACAAATGTTTTAAGTTTCAATGATACACCAAGAATTAATGTTAAAGAACATGGTAATATGGAGCAGATACTATATGAGATACAAGTGATAGTGTAGTTACCCTGACAAAGCAATCATGAAAATGCATTCTTAGAAATTTTGCAGGCAAAGTATAATTGCTAGCAACATATTTCCAAGTGATGCTTTGAACAATATGCTCAGCAAGGGGGCAACTCTTCTCATAAAAGTTCATGCTCAACGCCCCTACTTGGCATAGTACTCCCACAAATCCACTCAATCCTATCAGAGAAATCAACAAGAAAACCAAACTATTCTTCATCTCTCTCTCTCTCTCTTTGATCTCTTTCTGAGCTTCTGTCTCTTTAAATTTTGCTGCATTTTTGAGCTAAGACATTGCATCCTTATATAAAAAGTTGATGACCTTCTCCTGGCTGCGAGCAGTTAATCACCCTGCTTTAAAAATGGATAAAAAGCCCCAATTTTAATGTCTGGGGTCAAAAGTTTCAGAATATTTGACTTTTATTCGCTGTATTAGTTGATACGTGGCTGCACCATGACGGATTAAATATTATATATATTTTCTTAGTTAAATCCAAAAATTAACAATTTGAACTCAAGTAATACTTACAGATGCAGGCATTAGGTATTGGCGTGAAAGCCATTAAATTTTCTCTTTATTTATAAATATATATATAAAAATATATATATATATTACACGATCGTCCTAAAACTATTTCATAATATTGAAAGATTCAAAGTTTCATTTATCATAAAATTAGTTTTTCACCATTAAAAATAAACCTAGAAAAGAATAAATTAAACGAAAAAAGAAAAGAAAAGAAATGGTAGGTGTTAACCAGTTGAACCAATCCTTCCAATCAAAATGTGAACATCTCAGGCAGAACTAGGGAGTATAGACTTGAAATAAAAAGTTAAAAAAAAAATAGAATAGGTAAAAGCAATATGCACGTTTGACGATGAGGACTGAAAGATTAGTTGCATCCACCAAGCTTTTCTATACCGTCATGAGTGACAAAATGTTGCTAATTCTATCACGACATCCTAATCTTTTAATTTACCAAGCTAACTTCGATGAAAAGATAGTTCGAAATTAAGGTTAATATAAACTAATCTTTTATTTTACTTTTTTTGTATTATTTTATTATAGATTTTATACTTAAGACAAAGTCGTTTGTTTTATCATTTTATTTTTTTAAAATTATAATTATTAGATATTAAATTAATGATTCGAAATTAATGTTATAGCATTTAGTATATACGATAAAGTACTTATTAAAATCTTTAAAAAATAACGTAATAAAGTTTGATTTATAAATATTTTATTAAGAATATGATATTAATAAATTAACTAAACTTTAGAGAATTAAATTAATTAGTTAGTTATATATATTCATTAAAAAGTAAAAAAAAAAGCTGATGAATCTTTTATATAACTTGAACATTTTATTAAGTTTGAATTTTTTTGAATATATGAATTTTAAATTTTTACCAAAAGATAATTATTAAAGGAAAAGATTTTTTTTTTACTCTGCTTTACTTGATTGTTCTGGGCAAATTCACGTGAAAAGAATAAACATGAACACAAACCTAAACTTTTGGTGTTATTGGCTGCAATATATCTAATTATAAATTTCAGTATCTTTTAAAATAAAAGGGAGTTGTTTGCCGAACCTTACATATTATATTTCCTCATTGCAAAAACTATATAGTTTTTATATTAATTAATGACCACACACTTAACCGAGTCAATATCACTATAATTTTATAAATATTAAATCAAAAATATATAGGGAGTCAAATTGTTAATAAAATTAGTCAATAATTAGGCTCTGTTTTGTTAATTTTAAATTATTCTTATTTTAAAATCCTCAAAAATATGCAATTAAATAATCAACGAGTTTGAACGAGTTCCAATAGGTCATAAATGGGTCGGGTTACAACTATCCGTTCATTACCCATTTAATTTGTATTTAAATGCCAACCCATATCCCATTACCAATTTGCTCTGTTGATAAGATTACTTGATTTAATGGGAATTAATTTTGAGATAGGGTTTGGCATTGCAGCCTTTTGCTCCATTCAAAATGGGTCTAATCTTCTTCCTTTTCTTTCCAATTTTTCTTAAATTTTCTTTCTATCCAACCTTTTCATTTCACATAATTAATATTAATAATTACTTACTTATGATTATTAATAAATAATTTTTTGGGCATGATATCATGGTTGCTATATGATGAAACTGGGGGTTTATGATAGTTTGATCCCATAAGTAACCATTTGAAAGCTATTGACCCATCTATTTACAATTCTTAATAGGCAAATATGATTTAATAGACAATTCTTAATAGGCAAAACTTGATACATATAATCAACTCAACAATCTAAAGTTCAGACAAATATAATTTACAAAGTTGTTTTGCATGCGAACATAAAATAATATTTACAAATATTTAACTCAATGATAAGTGTATGCATTTTTTCGATTCTATAGGAAATCTGTTGGAAGCTATCGCTTTCTTCTTCAAGAAAGAAAAGTGCAGCAGATATATTCTTGGCTTATCAGTCTCACAATAATTAAGAGGAAGAACACGAAGAAGAAGAAAAAAGAAGCAACATTCAAGGGTATCCAACTGCCATGCAGGTCTCCCAGAAGAGCCTGTCTTCCATACCATCCATTACCTCTTTGCACAAATTGATATCAAACCTCGGGTCCTCTTCTCCCTCCTCGGCTGATACATATCCCAAGGCTTCATCTAGAGACCACATCTTGCAACTGCTCCAACCATCTGCAGGCTCATCCCAATCACCGAAATCTTGTTCACCATCAAGTTGAAGAACTTCATAACAATCGTCGAGTCTCTCACTTGTGTCACAGCTGCATGACTCTGCATCATCTTCATCAGCATCTATGCCTACATCCATGCTGTGACACTGCTGGATGATGGGTCCACAGTCCAGCTCAGAGTCCCCGCTGTCTTCGACAAGGAGGAAGCAAGTAACATCCACTATTCCGTTCTTGTTGTCCATGTATGCAAAGCTATAGTATATAGAGAAATGTAAATAGAGTGGTCGTCACTGTTCTATTAAGACTTTAAAAAAAATTTCTCTTTAGGTAAAGCTATGCTGTTTCTGTCTAGTGTTTACTCATATTTATATCGTTTCGGTGAACATGTTGTTGTCATCGATGAGCATTGACTACGCCCATACATTTCACCTTTCTTCTTAAAAGGTGTTAGGTTCTCGCTTGAAAATCCATTTTTTTTGGTGGGTTTCATGTCATCCATCCATTGCTCTTTTCTCAAGTCAGGGTCTATAGCTCCTTTTGACACGAGAAAGAGAGAGAAAAGAAAACCAGCAGTCGATTTTTGAAGTCTTTGGTCCATGGAGGCTAGGAAAAGAGGTGGAAAAGAGAAAGAATTTGCTTATTCGTTGCACATCCATGACCCATCAGCACAGGCTTTTGTATTCTAGAATTCAATTCCAGGGACCATTTCAGATGGGACTAAACAGACCCTAATCAACTAAATAAAAAACAACTTTGGAAAATGTTTTACTGGTAAGTCATGAAATGCAATAATTAAAGCAAAGGATATTGGATGACTATGTCCACAAACAAAGATTAAATCAGTAATCAGAATCACATTTATTACGTGTCTACTCCAAACCCCGCGAATCAGAACAAAGGTAATTAATCTAGAAGTAGTACTGTTTCAACTTGTACCAGCAAGGAGCTTTGTGTGATGCTAGGATGACTCATTGTACCGCCTTTATCCCCCATCACATCTCTCCTAATTTAGCGACCTGTTTAAGGCACTACGGTTACCAACCGTCCAAAGGAGGGTAAAGTGTTCAACAGTCCATGCAATATGTTCTGGTTGAATCTATAAACAGTGGTTTTACAGTGATATTTTAACTATTCTCAAGCAACACAGAGCTCGGGCCACTGACCACCGTTGTCAAACACTCGTAAAATTGAATTTAGGCAATCATTTCTCAAAGACCCTAGGAACTCCTAGTTGATACGCTTGCTCTTGCTGAGGGCAAAGGTTAGAATTCCATGGAACAGTACTCTTGACTTGTGTGCTCATATTATGTACTTTAAAACGATTACACTTTGTTTACTACTTCTTTGGTTGGACATATTAGCTGTTGGGTTCTACCGACGCACGGCTTCAACTTCAAGTTGAGAGAGTTGAATAATGTTTTTTTGGTGTGATGAGCACTAAAAGTCTTTTCAGTGGAGACAGCAGCAATCAGCTTAAGATCGGGTGCTTCCCACTCTTTTCATTTTCTTTCAAGACAATATTTGGGCGACTTGTTGTCTGCATGTCTGAGGTCAAAATATTAGAAAAAAAGAAAGGACTGAACTTTGAGCCTGTTTGGAACTGTGTTAACTTCAGAAACTATGTATGTTCAGATCATCACTCACTTTATTCAAAAAGATGAATTAGTAAAAATTACATACAAATGATGAAATTGGAAAACGGGTTGAAATATACCAATGGAACTTAAAAGAGTAGAGAGGTAAAAGTTCACTGTCAAGTGGTTTTGATTTATGAATATTAAGTCTAGGTATAGTTATTGGGGTTTGGGGAGGATGAGATTCACGATCAAATCCTGCAATTTAGTTGTTTCTTGATTACAACACCCTCAATGAAAAGAGGGTTTAAAAGTGTTGCTAAGCAACTTTGCTCCTCACAGCATTACTTGTTAAGTAGGGGGATTTTTCGTCATCATTTGCCCAACATATGTTATACTGACATCATCCCGTCCTGCCTTTTCTTTGTTCAGTTAAGAAAGGGCAAAAGAAAGAGCAAAAAGGTGCTAGAAAGACTCTGGCTCTCTACCTGCATCTCCTCCTAATAAGAGTTAGCTGCGGCTGTTAGGCACTGATGTGCAACCAGCAACCACCAAATGATCCTCCCCATTTGACTCCTCCTAAGGTGTGATGCTATCTTTGATTGTTAATTCAACCATCCTTGGCACTTTTTGAGAAATTACACTGATGTTAAAAAATAACAATATTCTGTTTACTCATTGAGAATCACATAACCTTTTGGGGACAAATCCAAATTTTCTCTTGACATTATCATGTCAGAATCCGTGGTCTATGAGTAGTGCTACTAGCCAGCAAGATCCACATGCTAGAAGAAATCATCCCTGTCAATGTTTGGGGATCATATAAACAAATATCAGAAGATCAAAACTAATCTCCGATTCTCTGTTATGGAGTAGTTTTGCTACATCGGGTAATGATACTTGTACAGCCACGCAATGTCTATAAGCAAAGAGCAAGAATGAATTTAGGATGACAATTGCTTAGATTCCTTTGGAAGAGTATAACTAATACAATAAGATATTATTTTGGGAATAGCCAATCAATTTGCCTACTTGGACATACAACCAATGAATACACAAATCTGCTAGAACTGTCTCAAGGTAAACTGGTGACCACTCACTTGCTCAAATAAGATTTTGTCATATTCTTAACTACCAAAATGGTTTAATGTCTTTATTTGTATTGATGCTCTTTACTACAAACAAATCGTATAAGAAATTCCAGCTTGTTGACAAGTTGTTTAATTCTTTTCCCTTTTTGTTCCCATCAAGACTCCGTTACAAGAATGAATCACATATTTGAGAATTTTTGTAGTTAATCCTTTAGGCAAATGTCCCCAAAGCAGATTGTAATCAAATCAGCCATATTCCATTCATCTCTTACACATTATCAGTCTAAAACATTTGATTATATTAATGAACAAATAGATTTGTAAATTTAAAAAATCATAGCCCAATATTAGCTAAATGGCACACCAATCAAGCTGCATCATTAAATTCATTCCAAAATTGGCCAAAATTGATCTACAAAACAGGCATCAAAAGGGTTTCTACTCAACTTATTTCAGAACTGACATCAAAACTCAGATGAACATGTTCATTCTTGATGCCAATAAGTGTATTGTGCTGTATAACCAACTTTATGCTCGAAACATCTAGTATTCAGAACAAATAAAACAGCATGAAGAGCCTATTTCTAGAGGTAGCCCTATCAAGAATTTTTCCTTTCTTGTGCATCATCATTTCTCCAAGGATTAAGAGCTTCCCTAATTGCTTGAGCCTCAGGGGAACTCTCCCAAGCGCGCTTCTCTGACTCCAGAACAGTCACCTTGTCATCTACAACATAACAAAGCTAAAGGTTCAATCAAGAGTTCAAGCCATATAGCACATATAACCATTTAATAGCCAAACTCAGGCTATGATCTTTCACCAAAATAGTTAGACACCTTATCAATCTTCTTTTAGCTTAAACACTAAGGCAACTGAGATTTAGGGGTAACAAATAACAGTTCAATCCGAATCTCTTTCTACCAATTGTTAAGGTTCCACAGCGACTAACTTTCACTGACGCTTATTGTCACTAACCATACAGTGATGAGCTGATAGCAGACAGATATTATTTTAAATTATTAAGACTATGAAATTAACCATACTCATAGCATAAATATAAGAAAGGCTAAACACCCAAATAAACCCTTGAACTTCTATTTCAAGTCAAATAAGCCCTTCTCCCTAACCATGGACTAACTTCTATTAGTCAACGATACATGTGGTACTTTTATACCATGTCATCTACCATGTGGTAGATGATATGGCATTAAATATTATTAATTAAGATTTATGTGCTTACTTTTTTACTCATTTACTCAATCCTAATCAACAATATTTAATGTCACATTTTAATCAACGATTAGGGAGAGAGGCTTATTTGATTTGAAAAAACGTTCAGGGGCTTATTTGAACACAATAAAAGGATAGGGGCTAAATTGATTTTTTTGACATAGTTCAGAGACTTATTTGGGTATTTAACCTATAAGAAATTGGGACTTGGAAATAAGATTTTAGATCCACATTTCAGACCATCTTTGGTATCCATTCATATGACTCATAGACTTCAAAATTAACCATACTTACCATAATAAAATTTTGAAAATTTCAAAACAAAATCATCCTCGGGTTCAAAAGTTTGAATTGACAATCAAAATAACTTCAACATAAAGCCAGAAATTAACAACAATAATATGGAAATAATTCTATCGCTTCTACCCTACAATTAGGAATCATAAAGACATCAAACCACAGCAACCAGAGCAGACGGAAAAACAATAACTACCCTTTTTTCCTTATGAAAAAAGAACTATAACATGCTGAAATGGAATCAACTTAGATAGATGAAAGGGGAAAAAATGGAGGGTTCTCACACAGAAGCCAGTCTTTATCATGAACATCTCCATGGAACCTCCAATTAGAGCTGAACCAACCGCAATCTTCAAATACCAATCAAGAAAATTTATTCTCATTCTTTCTATTTACTGCACAAAATAATAATAGCTCATTCAGAACTTCAGTAAATATATATTTATATATATTGCTCCAGCTAAAGTGTAGTACAGAGATGTCAATTACAAAGGCTAATATTTGATACTTTAACTAAAACTGCAAAACAGAAATGAAGCAAAATTCTCATACTTAGGAATTTGTTTTCTAGAAAAAGTGATTCCAATTTGACTCAAAAGAAAAAAAAATTTCTTCTATTGTGATCCAAAATTTTCAGGGACGACAAGTAAGGGAACTTGAGCCGCTTGAGGAAGAGGGATGAAAGAGAAGTGTGCTCAGAAACCAATTGATGCTGCGGTCCAGCCGGCTGACAGCACCGTCGTCTCACTATCAGCCGCCACCACCGACGCTGCCGAGGGAATCCTAGTCGGCGATGCAAAATATTGTCGTCCACATTGAAGGCAGACATAAAGTTGAAAGATGTACAGGAAATGTCATTGTTAAGTAATCATCTTCTTCCCAGAAAATTTCATCTTTCTTCTAATTGTGAATTGTTACAGGCAAACCCAAGCTTTGTTATTTCCAAAACTGTTGAAGAAAATATCTAACAAAATGACTACCCTTCTTATATCACACCTCCAATAACAAAAATATCTTACAAAAACATTTTAAAAAAGAAGTATAAAAAAAAAGCCCTAATTTCCTCAAGAAAAGAAGTCCTAACTTTCAGAAAAAGAAAAAGGAATGCATGTGAGATGCATAAATAATTACCTGAGGAGGACAAGAAGCGGCGGATTCGACCGTGAAATTTGACCTAAATGTGCAGGTGAGCGGCTACGGTACCCACCGGCGGCGAGCGGCGGAAGAAGAAGAGAACGAGAAAATAGAAGAGAGGGTCAGGCAATGGCTAGGACAATTTGGTAAAAAACCAAAAATTATAACTTTCCCGTTCCAAAAGAAAGTTACTTCCCTTGCGTGACGGAAGGGAATGACAATCCCAGCGTAATCACTTTACAATGGGAATCCGCAACACTGGATATAGGTAAACAGAAAGTGAAATGGCAACATGTTCGGTTTATTATTATTATTATTATTATTTAATTTATACATCATTAAAAAATAAAATGATTTTATTTGATAGAAAAATAAAATCTATTCTCGTGAATGCTTCTAACTACTATATGTTCTTGTGAATTACCAGTATCTCTACACTTTTTTAATTAATTAGGTACATATTTTCACTTATATTAAATTATTAATTATTTTCTATTTTCCATCTATTAAAACATAATATAAAGAGAGGAAGACAAATTCTACTCTCCTTTCGTTTTTTTTTCCTCCAATTTTCTCCCAAACAAAGTAAATTTATAGGGAGAAAAATAGGAGGAATGGGGTTTCACCAGTTTAATTATAAAAAGAGGTTTGTTTGGACGTGGAAATTTCCCTAACAATTTTTGGGTAAGGAATGTATGATCGTAACCCTAGACCTACTCATAACTCTTAAAATTTATTCCACGCTCCCACTTGCTCTATTTACATAAATATCATCCCCACTCTCACATGAAATTATCAAGAAAAATTAAAAAATTATTTTTAAAATATTTGATTTTTTTTATATAAAAATATTTTAAATTTTGAATGAAATGTATAAGAAAGAAAAAAATTATCATAATATTTAAGAAATTAAAAAAATAAATATTCAAAGATAGAGAGAATAATTTTTAAATGTAAATATTTTATTTTAATCTAACCAAGGATAATGACGAGATTAAACTATCGTTGTAGTAGTATAATTTTATTCCATTTAAAAATTTTAAGGAGGTAAAAAAGATTTTTTTTTTTTTTTAATCTTTGGAGTGGAATGTTAAAATAATAAACTTTTTAAAAGATGAATCATTGTGTACGTGGCAAGCAGTCAAAGCGAGTAGCGAATGCACTATAATCGCAAGTCGGTAGAAAAAGCGCACAAAGGCGACATGACAAAGCGGCGAAGAAACGGAAGGAGGAGTGGTCCTTCTTCCAGACCAGAGTTTCTCGTCATCTTCCCAAGTCAGTCCGACCAGACCACACAGCCCCCCCATTTCTCTCTAACTCGTCAAAATTATTTGAAATTTTAGTCAATAACATAATTTAAAATAATAATATTTTATTAGATTTATTCTTCCGTATATTACTAGCTTCGCACCGTCTTTTGATTCATCGTCTTCTCAATCTTTGTTGGCTTGCTTTCATATTATTCTTTTTTATTATATTTCATTGTCAGTGATTTATATATTTATCTTATATTTTGATTTCCTGGGTTTCTTGGGAGATTAACCAAGAAAACAATGCAAGCAACTGGAGCTGAAGCTGTCAGCAATGGAGTTTCTGAGGGTTCTTCTCAGGTTCTTCTTGATCACTTTCTTTCTTTCTTTCTTTTTACCTTTCAACGTTTATATACTTAGAAAAGGGTTTGAAGGGTTTTCAGTTTTTGGTTCAATATTGTGTGGTGTGAATTTAAGTGATGCTTTCTTATTGTGTTGAAAGTAGATTTTGCTTGTGTAGTTTGGTAATTAAAAATTTGTTACTTTAGTGGTGTTGTTATATAATCTGAGTTTGCTGATAATTTCAATGTTTTAAGGTGTCTTTTACTGGCTTATATGTATGTTTGTTGTTCATAAAAGCCCTTTCTGATTAACTCTATGCTCTTTTTTTTTTTTTTAATTTCTTAATGGTAAAGGCCTAAAGGGAATACTAACTAGAAATAGTTTTTTTTTCTCCTTAAAAAAATGTTTTGATAGTTAAGTTTACTTCTGACATATAATTAGGCATTTGATCTCACCATATTGTTGAGTATGTTGTGACTTTTTTAATTGTTTGTCTCCTTAATCGTTGCATATATGTTATGACATAATTCTTTTATATCCTAATTATTATGTTAGATTGGAAATGACTAGCAAAATCATTTTTTTTTCTTTTGGATAACTCTTTTTGCATGGTTGGACCGAGCATATTAGCAATGGCAATGGGGACTGTTATCTTTTTCTTTCTTTCTTTCTTTCTGTTTTTAGAAAGGCAACATTATGAAATATGATATATACGCATATTGTTAGGACTTAGGAGCATTACATTTGCCATATTTTTCTTTTCGTCATAGCTCTGCCTAGAAGTAATCAAAGCAATAAAGCATCCCTCGTTTCTCCTTATTAAGGGAAAGAATAGGATCGGGAACAAGAAAATTGTGTAAATTCTTAAGCAAGGACACTTTTTGTGATAACGCCATAACCATCTCCCTTTTTGTTTACCTTGTTCTTTTTAAGATCCAAACCAAGGCCTCTTCAAGGTAAGACCTGAAATTTAGGAGCTGTTAATTTTTAAGCATGACCAATGATTGTGTCCTAAAACACTTACATGAAATACTGATTCGGATCTAGCCTCTAGATGTTTTGCATCTAGGGTATCTGATAATCAGATTTTATCACTAATCCAGGAAAAAGAAAATGGAATCAAATTCTGGGTTTGTAATTGGCATGCCCTCTGATCAGAGATGTCACATGATTTGTTGTACTGTTGAATTTCTTTGCAAAGGCTTATTAAAGAAATGACTGGAAATGTAATTAAACCTTCATTAATTGCAGGCAAAATTTCCAATTCTGGAACCCTCAGATAGCGAAGTTTCTAAACCTGGAACAAGTGGTAGGCGCTTAGATCTATCTCTTCAAATACCCCCTAGACCACTAGGATTTGGCAGCCGTAGTGGAAAAGGTTTACTTCAGTCCCTGGGTTCCGGTAAAGGTACTTCATCATCAGGAGGCTTCTTGCGTGGCTTAAGTTTCAAGAAAAAAGGTGCTGTAGCTGATGGTGAGGGAAGCTCTCTCCTCACTCCAGACAGCAGGACAGGCCCCGAAAGTTCTAATATGGCTAGTTTTCCATCCCCATTCAATTGGAAAAGATGTACATCTCTGCCTGTTACACCTGCATCAAATTTGTCCCCATCAGTTCCCATGCCTGCTTCAGCAAGGATGGCTGGTGAACAGAATAAATCAAATGTATGTATCATATGGTTCTGACTATTTTATTAACTTTGAATTATTGTTTTGTCCTCTGCAGCTGTTGAAAACTTTGTCCAAACAATCATTGGAGCAAAAATTGGGTACTAACATATCTATATGCCAACAAGTACAAAAGCCAAATTTTTTTTTAGCAAAACATTTTCACTTTTTAAGGCAAAATTTTTAGCTAAAATTTATATGGGACAAATCTCCAAGTCAGTTGTGTAAGAATACTTTGAAAGCATTTTGAGATGGTTACAGTAAATTTCATGCAGAAAGGAGCAAAGCATGCTGTGGTTTCAAGGTCCCTGTCGGTGCCTGGGCGAAATGTTGTTATAGTGAGATCTGCATCTTTTGATACCTGTAAAGAGCATGTCTCTGCTGATAATAGCGACGGTATGTAGTTGTACATGCACTGAATGACTAATTTTTTTATTTTTTATTCCTATTATTCAAGTTCCTCTTTAGTGTCATTGCTTCAACTCATAGGTCCTCATACTTGTCTGACATGAGTCATCCTTTAGCAAATGGAGTCAAATAGTTTGGCAGTTTAATATCTGAGCTAAGTTTTTCCTTTTCCATGATTAAAGTTGAAAGAATCAAATGAGTTGTATATCATTTTCCAGAAGCAACCAAAAGTTCTTCTACAAGATTAACAGCAGCATTAGCCTGGTTTATGCATTATAATTAAATTATATTTAAATTTGAGCTGCTTACTCTAGTACATTCAGCCATGAAAATTTGTCTAGACTTGCAACTCTGTGTTTTCAACTTTTGACTTGATTTATTTTTGGTTTATTGGTCTTGGTTTTGAGGTCGATTTCCTGTTCCTGTGAGGATGCAGATCAAATCAATCCTGTTCCTGCAGAAAGCAATGATGAGGAGATTCCCGAAGAGGAAGCTGTGTGCAGAATATGTTTGGATGAATGTGAAGAGGGAAACACACTCAAAATGGAATGCAGCTGCAAGGGCGCCTTACAACTTGTGCATGAAGCTTGTGCTGTTAAATGGTTTAGTACAAAAGGAAACAAAAACTGCGACGTATGTGGGCAAGAAGTGCGGAACTTACCTGTAACTTTGCTGCGGGTGCCTACTGGTCGTAGGGGTAATAGACAGAATGTTAATTCACAGAGCTTAGCATCAGAGTCCGTGAGGTAGTATTAACTATAAATTTTGTTATCTTGCATCTAATTATTGTTGGTCTTAAACTGTTGACACTTTTATAATGATCTCAAATCTAATAGCATTATATTCAAATGCTCGCTTGAATTAGATTTTTTTTTTTTCATTTTAGAACTCTGCTTTGTGGTACTGATACTAAGTTCGCAGCTGAGCAAGTCAATAATAACATTAATAACTACTCCACAACATGAGTTTCTTTAGAATTAGCCTTTTTATCTTTTTCTAATTTAAATCCTTACCTCAAATATGCAGTGTCTGGCAGGACTTTGTGGTGCTCGTGTTAATTAGCACAATTTGCTATTTCTTCTTCCTGGAGCAGCTACTGGTATTCCATTTTGACTTATGAAGAACTTAAGCTGGAGAATGATCTTTTTATTTTGTTGATATGGATGTTATCCAAGCCTATTAAGTCCACTTAATGGCTCAACCTAATTCGTAAACATTGAACTTAAGCAATTCAAAATTTTATTAGCAATATTTGTATTACTGATTTAGGGAAAGACTTGGTTTCAGATTAGCCTTTCAAGCTTCTACACATGCAAATTTAAATTGCTCCAACATACATAATTGTACTTCCAACTTACAATATCACTGTTTTATGCGTGCTGAATTATATATAGCTCTCTCTCTCTCTCTCTCACCTATAGTTTTATACAACACATGGCATTCTATATCAGATCATCATCCTCGCTAGCTTGACAATTTTGATTTTATGCCTATCATTTTATAGATTCAACAAATGAAGACCCAAGCAGTTATGATCGCAGCACCATTTGCCCTTACCCTGGGCCTCTTAGCATCTATCTTTGCAGTCTTATTAGGTCTGGCTGAGCCTCAGAAATCACGTTTCTGTTTCTGAATGAGTTGTGACTTGTGATTGTCTTAATGTTGTCTTGTTTGGCTTGCAGCAATCAAGGAGTACATATGGACGTTTGCAGCTCTTGAATTCGCACTTGTGGCATTGAATGTCCATATATTCTATTCTGTGGTGAGCAATAATTAAAAGCATTTTATATTATTCTGCTCAATCTACTAAATTTCATGATGACATATGACTTGTTCTATCCTTTACTGTTTAGTGTTGATGTCCCTCACCTTGCTCTCTCTCTCTCTCTCTCTCGCAAACTAGCATCGTTTTTAAAGCAATTCTCATAAATGTATCAATAGATATGTTTTGAAAGCTTTTTACTGAAGGATGTCTGAGAATACATCCAGGAACTGAAACTTGAAGTGTTATTGTTGGAGATAATTCAAATTATTTGCTTGAAATGGTTTTTTTCCTGCTAATTGTGATCAAGGCATTTCCATGTCTTTGCAGCTTCATCTGAAGGCTGTTTTCTCTATACTGCTTTCGGGAGTGTTAAGTTTCGGGATAGCCTTGACACTCAATTCATTGTATATCCACTGTTTTGGATGGCGAGTTCAGGTAGGCCAAAATTCTAACCCAGTGTGACGGATCTGGAGAACGAAAGGTCCATACATTTGATGCTACTTATTTACTGAGGCCTTAGATGTACATACATTTGTTGCTGAAGTATTCTAGTAAAAAGAATCAAGTTTTTATCTATTTCCATGGTATGATGCCATGGAAGAAAGGGGTAGTCTGGTGCTAAATATTGGAGAATCCTTTTTCCACTTATTCTGTAGTATTAGGTTGAAATTGTTTGTAGCAGCAGTAAGGAGAGTTTTATTGTAATTTTACTGAAGCAAAAATGGCCTATGAATAATAGAGTTGGTTTTCTTTACTTTCTTCCCACGATCAAGCGTTGTGACTCGTATCACTCCCATCATTCATTTCTTGTCCAGTTATCAATTTGCCTGTGATGATCACAAACTAGCACAGCGTCTACGTGGCAAGTCAATGAACTATGGTCTGAAACAAAAGAACTAAACAGAAATCAACAAAAATAGTAATTCTTCTTTATTTAGACAACATTACTAAATTCCATTTTGCACCCTGATGATTGCATGGTCAAGTACATAGATCAGAAAAGAATTCCCATTCAGAAAAAGTTAACAGCAAATTTATACATGATGGTAAATTTATGAATAAATTAAAGAAAGAAACAAATCAAACCCGCATCTAAGCATTTACCATACAGCTAAACTAATTCTACAAGGAAATAAATCTAAGAAATCCACTCTATGTACAGATCATTACATTCTAAATTCTCTAACTAAGAAGACAGCGCGTTGAAGAAATGGAAAAACAAGAAGAAAATTGAGAGGAAGCTGAAAATCAAAAAGAAAGCTCAAAACTTTATTTATGCTTTGTCACTGGGAGGAATTTATCATCCTTCCTCAGCCATATGGTAGAGCGTGTTCTTTTAACATGATCTCCAAAGAGCCGATGCCTGCCAGCAGGTAAAGGTGTGTTAGGAATGCAACAAATGTAAACGTTCCTCATCTCAGCCAATATAGAACCCATCAAAGAACAAATTGTTAGATAAATGAGAACACGGACAAGAAAATAACAAAATGATCATACTCAAGAAGCCTTGACAGCCAGTTGAGTTTGCTACATAAATTTTTTTTCTGTTGTTCATGGTTGACAGTCATGCTTCCTTGTCTTGTAATAAAAGCACAAAAACTGAAGAGTCATGTTTCATAAAGATAGTACCAACCTCTCATAATCCAATTTCTGAGTAACTATTCCATTCAGTAGCAGCTCTGAACTGTAAACTGCTGCCCCTGAAAGCATAAACACAGAGAAAGATTCTAATAAAAGTCCAAATTTCATAAGTCATGCAAGGAGATAACTAAGACAACATTTATAACCTTTTTCAAGAAAAGGGACACAGGTCGCATAATCTTCTTCACATGATAGAACCAACAAATCATCTGGGACTTTGTCATCCTTCGTAGCAGATCTGCCAATTCTCTCGACAGCCTGGAAAGCATCTTGGAAGAAATCAGCATAGAAAAGGAATCAATATTTTAATAGGATTTAAAAGCATCTAAAAGTATTAAGTAAAAGAACTGGGGATTGACAGGTGGACCAATTGAGAGAGAGAGATGCAAAACCATGCACAGAGAAAAAGGGTAGATACAGCACCCAACTCACAATATTTATATAAAATTTCGTGACAAAACCATCCATGTAGAATTATTCAGTCTGATCAATAGACTATGAACATTAATTAATCAAATCTTTAATGCATGCTACTCTGAAAGAATTGAGTAGGGAACTGCCCACATACCTGACCACCAACTGCTGTAACCAAATGTGAGATTGTTTCTTTGCCTGGCTTTGTATTTGGGGTGATAAAAACTCTTCGACCCTGCATAAATGTCACTATAGTAAAGATCTAAATGGAACAAGTGTCCAATGCAACAAGAAAAACCTAGACAAACTTTACCTGTAATAAGGGTCTCTTGCGTGCATGTGCTAAAGAAACTGGCATGCAAAAGCCAAGCTCTTTCTCTTTTCTTATGTCCCTCAATATGTAAGCTTCTTCATCAATGTGAATATTAACCTGTCCAATGCTTTCAAGCCATAAATATGTAACAACTGGTTTGCCAGAAGCAATTGCCTCCAACATATTCCTAGTGCGCACAAATTTATCAGTTATGAAGTGTGTTGCATCTAATATAGATGACGCCTCAGAGATACCTAGGCGGGCCAAGATCTGGTGACAAAATTGAGGCATAAGATTTAGTTAGACCAGCTTGTGTGTCATTAAAGAGCTATTGATATCAGAAACAACTAGCACCTTTTTCTGCTGTTTAATTACATCCTCATCTAGGTGGTTGCTGAACAAGACTCTAACATTGGCCAAATCCCTTCTCTTCCTCATATCTTTTAAAGGCGAAATAGGTTCTGGTTCAATGTGGCTTAAACTTCTGAGTTCTTTGCTAAGTGAAGATTTTGAAAGGTTCTTCTTGCACGATTGTTTATAATATTCTTCACCCATACAAACGGGTGAGGCAGCATTGATTGGTGTCGGACAATTAACTGGTGTAGTGCATTTAGAACCAGGTGATTTAGATTTCTCTTTTGGTGATTTATCTAAAGTGACATTCACAGCTACACTTTCTGCAATTGGCGAAGAAATTGCATCTCGGTTTCCATCAGAGTGCTTGGCTGACTTTGCTGGCTCTGGTCCAGTTACTCCTGTAGATACCATCCTCCCATTCATCTCAGTAGAATTGTAATTGATCACATCATCCTCTGAACCTTCTTTATCTGAACTTTGATGAGACAATTTTCCTTCTGCATTCTGGTCTGCAAAACACAGAACTGGACAAGTATTCACAGACGATCGTGTTATCCTCCTAGTGGTTGAATGAATGTGAGTTCTCCTATTGTTGCTTCTGGACCTTTTGAGCACAGCAATGGATTGTCCCCTATCTTCTTGCAGAACAGATCTTTTAGGCTGTGCTTTTAAGTTATCAGATTCACCAACATCAACACACATTTTCCGAGAGGATCTTCTTTGTTGAGGATGGCTCAATGCATGATTGCTACTCCTGGCAATCAACTCCAAATGCAATTGGTCATTATTACTTGATTTGGCATTTTCACATTCTCCAGATTGATTGGAACTCAACTCAGAAAGTTGCCCTTTAGCATTTGACACTGCAGATAAATTAATATCTGTACTCCCAGTTCTATTTTCTTGAAGGAAATCAACCTCTTTTTGATGTTTTCTACCTTTTCCCCAATCACTTGCTGGAGTCTCAGCCATTTGTACATTAATGACCAAGGACTGCCTTGTTCGATAAGCAATGGGTGTAAAAGTATGAACCTTCTCAGGATGGCGTTCCTTAATTGAGCTGCCCCTAGTTGATCTTCTGGTGCCATTATATTGACTCCTTTCCAAAGCTCCACCTGCCTTTCTTTGCTTGATACTCTTAGAGGGCGTTTTGAACATATCAATGCCACCAGCAATTTGGTGCTCGTCAGTATTTGGCTTAGCTTTCTTCATTTCTGGCAGAAGCAGCTCTGTATCACACTCCTTCCTAACATTTTTGGAATGTTTCTCCTGCAAAAGTAAACACTCTTTCCGTGATTTAGCTTTCTTGGATCGTCTTGTAACTGGACCAGCACCAGAACAACGAACACCCTTTCCCATTGTGGGTTCTCTAGAAGAAACTCTCTTCCTAGATTTTCCTCTAAGTGAACCTTTAGAGGAACCCTTAGATATGCTTTCAGCACCTAGATTAGCATTCTGGTCAGTAGCCCCATCCCCATAGAATAAGGCTTCCATAGCTTCAGCAGCCATCTGAGTATCGAAACCTACATTTACTAGTTCAGGAGCACCTGTCTTTGAAGCAGTGGTTTCTAATTGTCCTCTAGAGAAATCTGAGTTGAATTGTTCACCAGACTCATTGAAAAGATTCTTTCTAAACTTCATTGAACCTTCACATACTTTCTTGTCATTCTCATTTGACTTGCACAACAACAATTTTGAATCAGAATAAACTATCTTTTTATCATGGGAGTTCGGTCGGTCTTCATTACAAGATTCATCTAGTTTCCTTCCTTTAGGCTTCTGGGGATGGGTAGAAGACTTCTGAGCACGACTTTCATTACCATAAAATTCTTCCTTCTTTCTACAATAAATATCACCCCCTCCTTCATCCTCCATAAAATCATCCCAGTCAAAAATCCTTGTTTCACCAGCTGTTCTTCTTTCAATAGTTTTCTTAGCTAAACTTTGCAGCCCTTTGGCACTTGAAATAAGTTTTGATTTTCCACTAGTACTTTTTCCAAGATCAACTTCATCATCAAGCTCCATCACATTATCATTTACGAACCTTTCCACAAAATTAAGTGCATTAGCTTGAGATAACTCCCCAGGTTCTTGAGAATCAATATAACTTAAACCTGCCAATGAACCATCACATTGAAGCAAGTCTTCCTTGGCATCAGCATTTTCACCGCTACAAAAAGGTCCTTCCTTTTCAGCAAAAAGTTTTCTTGCAGTTGAACAACCAACACTGCAATTGACTCCATTTCTCAAACCGATTGAGTTCTCATCATGATTCCCCTGATCATGTGCCTGATTAATCTTCTCAACTTTAGGATTCAAACCATCACTATTGCCTGTGCACTGGTCTGAAAACTGACTATCAGTCCGGATAGAACAAGACTCGCTGTTCATTCCCCGTAATGCTGCATTGCGGGCTGCAAGACCAGAGGCCCGCAAGGATGCTGCACGAACTGAAGTAAATCTTCGCACAGATCCTATGGAAAATAATGAATGTTAGTAGAAAATAGAATGACCAGGTATCCAATAAATTGCCCAAATATCATTCCCCACCGTCTTGAAAGTTGGAAGATGAGATGATGATGCTGCCAAATGCCAATTACTTAGAGAAATTAAACCACTTTGAGACAATTTCTTTCAAAAGAGCATGTTACGCATCATCACAGCTGATCTAGATTAAAACAGGAATCATTTGGAATTGATGAAATGTAGAATTTAGATCAATAATTTTCCTTAGTCCAAAAGGTCTTTTTTTGATTCCTAAAGGTAGCTTAATCTTGCACACAAATTTTAAGACAACAGATGCAAGTATGAACACAGGTAAAGAAAAGTGCTATAAACGTATATCAGACTGTTTCATCATATTGTTAAGTGATAAGTATCAGCCACACAGAAAACGAGTAGTTGATATAGAACCGTGTATTCTTGAGAAATTCCCAGAAAACTTTGACAATAATCATGCATTTGTAACCATGAAGAAGCCAAAGAAAACATACCAGGTTTTGATTCTGGCACAGCTTCGACATCTGGTGTAGAAACATGGATCCCTGAAATACACAGTATCTCTTTAACTTCAATTCAGACACAAGTGACAACTTCCTGGTATGCAAAACATACAAGTCTTTCTAGCCAATACTTCAATGTATTCCTAAAAGGTTCAATAAAAAAAGTATACCTGAACTCCTCTGTTCATCAATAGAAGCATTACATTGCTCCAAAGATTCCTTCTTCTCCTCCTGGCCCAAAAATCGACCACAATCTCCTCTTGATAAATCATCATTTGAGTCCTCATCACCATCATCCAAAACCTCAGTTACGTCTGTTCCTTCACCATCATTATCAAGAGCTACTTCGTCATCAAACTCATCCAACAATTGCGTCTCCATATTCTCAAAGCAATCTACATCATCCAGCACTTGTGTTTCACCGCCAAAGTTCAAAACTTGAGTTTCCCCGCAAAAGTTCACAACTTGGGTCTCGAATGCATCCTCGACTGGAACATTATCATCATCGAAAGGAGCTGTACTCCGTAAATATTGTAATCCATCATTATCCTCATTATCAACCTTGTCACCTAAAAATTTTTAAATTTTCTTAACACATGTTCACATAAAATTCAAATAATATAAAGCAAAAATAAGTAATAATTAAAATATTTACGCAAAAAATATTAAAAAAAATTATTATGACAATGCCTCATAACCCTCTAAGGATTTGAAGGAAAAATACCGGAAACTGCAGGAAGCGAAAACTGAGAGTCGAAGTCACAGGGCTGCGTCCCGGCAAGAGGCGAATCGGACTTCGGGTTCATCTGAGAAGGTTTAATTTTGCCATTGTCGTCTCCAAGAGAGCCCATTTTTTCACTTCAATTCATCTGCGAAATAAACTTTATATAAAAAAAAGAAAGAGATAGCCAAATCGACATTAAATAACTAAAAAAGCAGAGACGTTTTACGTCATAAAAAGAGGGACAATACGAGCGATAGAGGGAAGGAGGCACACACATGCACACCAGAGAGACAGGGGAGGGATTAGGGTTTCAAAAAAGGAGGAAATAAGAGGGAGTGAGATGGCGGGGACATTTTTTGGAGGGAAAATTGAAGCAAGATTTGGGGGAATTTAATTGAGACAATTTTTTGTTGGGTTCGTGGGTCGTGGTATTGTGAAGTGAGAGACAAAGAATATTCTTGTTTGTCTTGTTACTATCTTCTACTTTCCCAGTGAAAAAAGGGGAAGGTTTTTTATAATTATTTTTTGTTGAAATAGTGAGAAAAAAGAGAGAAAATCTATCAGGGCATTTGGTCTAGTGGTATGATTCTCGCTTAGGGTGCGAGAGGTCCCGAGTTCAATTCTCGGAATGCCCCCTTGCTTTTTCTTTTCAGTAAAAGCCCGTCAGTCAACGAGGAAAAAAGCTAGACTTCTCGTTGACTTTAATATCTTTTTGGGGGCGTTCCGAGAATCGAACTCGGGACCTCTCGCACCCAAAGCGAGAATCATACCACTAGACCAAACGCCCACGATGCTTTTTTTGTGAGTCTTTATGGAACTGAAACAAATATGTCCTTAACCATAATATTTCGAGGGCATTCAAGGATTCAATTTTTTATGTATAATTTGATTTTCCATACGCTACCACTTATAATTAATTGATTTTGAATATAAAAATATTTTTTTTGTTGGCCTGTAACCTAATTTAGGTAAATCCATGAACTCAATTTGTTTTTTTTTTATTTTTATTAATTGTCTGAATCTGAACCATGAATTGTCTTATTAAAAATTTTTAAAAACTAATAAATATATTGCACATCTCATCATGTCAATCTTTTGAAGAGAAAATAATATTTGATAATAAAATAATATTATAATATATTCAATTTAAAATCAATTTACATCAAACACTTTAGAAAAAAACAAACAAATGATCAACAATAATGAAAGAGAATGTGATGTCAAGTCTTTCAAAAAAACAAATAAAATGTTTGAATCGTATATTAAACAAGTGTAATAAATTTTAAAAAATTTAAATATTGACGTTTCACATTTCATTAAGTTAATTTTTAGAGGAAAAAATCATTTGCTATAAACACTCAATGCAAATAATAATAATAATAATAGTAATATATTCAATTTGATGTACCTTGATTTAGTTAAGTTGGTTACTACTTTAATTAAGCATAATACTATTACTTTTAGGAGTCAGACCATATACCAAAAAGAAGCTTTTACATTGAAGGGTGAGAGTTGGAAGAAGATACTGACGTTACATTGTTACTAGATTCACATCCACAATATAGAGAGCTGATTAAACTGGTCAGTAATAACCAGAAGGAACCACATTCACATCCTCAACCAATTCAATTCTTGCACCTTTTGAGGAGAAAGCCTAAAACATGATTGAATGAGATTAATAACTAAAGAATCCAGTTACACCTCAGAAATTTAGACTTTCTCCAAAAGTTGCTCTCTGTCTTAGACATCAGCCTTGTAAGGAAAGTACCCACTAAATGGAAGAGCATATAATGTACACATATTGGGTATGAAAGACAGCTATAAGACTTTCATTAAAAATAAAAATAAAAAAGGACAGCACAAGACTTCTACCTTCCTACTCCTATTAAGAAGAAAAATAATGTACTGGCAATGCTGCAGGATCAAGTTCCCAGAAGCCTCTCAGGCTACCATCTCTCTCATCAGTTAGCTGGAAGAACGGAATCTGATGAGAGAATATAAGCAGATCCACCCGAGGGATTTCCACTGTAACATTAGATAGTCCTTTTACATTGGCCTTGAAAACAGAATTGAAGCCATCCACACGCTCTAAAACTAACACCTTTATGTACCTATCATTTTCCTCCATAACCTGCACTACGTCGTATTCACAGTTCTCCAAGTCAGAACATTTAATTTTAGGAGTCCAGTTCCTATACAAAGCCCAGATCTCACCTTTTCTAGGCAAGATGGCATATTCATCCTTCCTACCAGTAAACTCAGCATTTAACTTGTGAGAAAAGGTAACAGTGGAGGTGTAGTAGTTCTGGGAACCACCCTTTTTAATCCTAAATCTCCCACAGGAAGTGGGCATCGCTGGATCATACCACTTGGTTGTCCTTTGTGATGAACAAGGTTCAAGCCATCTCACATGTATTTTGAAAACTGGGTTGGACTCAATCTTTTTAATCTCACCATAGTACTTTGGCAAGCCATCCTCATCACTATACAATGCCCAGATCTGACCAACAAGAAACTTTTCCTGGGATTTGTCAGCATCAAAGTTGTAGAATTCTGATTCCGGAATTTCAAAGGCTTCAAGGTTTGAAGCTGGAGAAGCACTTTTTTCAGATTCCATCATTGGCTTCACTTTTTTGGCAGAACTCGAACATGAAGTATTAGAATGTCTGCTATCACCGTCCACCTTCAAGTCCTCGGGAGCAACAATTTCTTCAGGATGAGCAGGCAAAGAAGCTGGATCGAGTTCAAAGGAACCTTTTGGCAACCCTTTTCTCTCTTTACCAGTCAGTACAAAGGACGGAACCTTGTGGGAAAACCTGAATAGTTCATTGGGTGGAATTAGAAATGTATCAACTCCTTCCTTACTCGTTTGACAGAAGACACTCACAAAGCCTTTTACCTTAGTCAAGTAAGCAACATGTACGCCTACACCTTCTGCATACCCTGATAAGATTTCAACAAATTCATATTCGTATTTCTGGTCAGTGCCAGCATCCAATTTCCATTTAATATTCCAGTTCTTAAAAAGCGCCCAAGTTTCTCCTTTTCTTGGAAATATCTTGTAGGTATCTCTAAAAGTTCCTTTCTCCCAATATAGCAAATGGGAGAACATAAGACAATCTTCAGTGATTTCAGAGACCCCATGTTTGAACTTACCACAAGATACAGGTAAACCTTCATTGACCCATTGTACTTCATTCTCATCATCTGGATCCGGTTCTAGCCAGGTTATCCTCAGCTTGAATCCAGAAGAGAATACTTTTCTGATCCGAGCATAGAATCTAGGCATGGCATCCAGTGTATCATACAGAGCCCAAATCTGGCCAACCGAAAAACAACCTTCTTTCTTCTCCTTGTCAAAGTCATAAAACTCTGGCTCAGGGTATTTAAAAACCACGGGCTCTTCAGTTTCATTGATGCTTGAATGTGACTCAGAACCATTGTCATCAGGGTTTGAATTTATCTTAACACCATCAGCATAAGCTTCCATGGTTTTCTCAAGATCCTCCTCTTTGGCAGCTTCCTTTTCAGATCCTTTTCCAATTCCCTTCTTCCCATTGGGTAAGCTCGCCCCTAACCTAGTACCTTCTCTTTGTTCCATTGTTTTCTGATCTTCTTTCACTTCACCAGCTACACCAGATTGATTATTGAGTTTAGACTTGTCATCTTTCAGCATTGCTTCACCCTCTTCATTTGCACAGGTTGATCCACTTCCCTTAGGCTTTTTTGGAGGGCTAGCCACGTCCTCCTCATCACTTAAATTTTCCTTATATGAAACATGTTGCTTACGCCTACCAGATCTCCGCAGATTCTGCTCTACCTGACAATCAAAATTCTTTCCAGCCAGAACATCACCATTGTCATCAATCACCACATCCTCTTCAGACTCACTGCTGCTTTCGCTGTCACAGCTTTCACTGGATTCAATAGTTTGCTTCCTTCCTCTTTTACCATTCACTTTATCCGTCCCAACCTCTGAAGTGCAAACTACATTTGGAGAAAAGGCTGCTTTAGCATTCTCAGCAGCAACATTTCCTGGAGATCCCTGACCAACTTTGAAAGCACCCTGATTCTGCACAACTCTAGGTTGGGGAAATTTTGGCTGACTCATGTTACTTGCCTGTGGAATTGCACCTGAATCATAGGCAATGAAGGTCTTGTTGCAAGTTTGACAACGAAGAGATCTGTGAATTACTTCTGTATAATACTGGTATCTAACCGTACAATAAGGACACTTGGTCCAGAAAGTTGGCCGGCCATTGGAGAACCCAGTTTGAGTTGGTTGTTGATGCTGCTGTGACTGCTGTTGAGAATTCAAGACAGGAAAGTTGGCACGGAAATTGTTTGGAACAGCAGCATGAGGGTACCAACTTGGCTTCTGTGGGGGCCGACATGCTGCTGCTGGAGCTGGTCTATTAATAGTCACTTTTCGTTTCATGTCATGTGCAGACCTTTTACCTTGATCTAAAAGAATTCTTTGTGCATCCCCAATCAACTTAAAAGCAGCTTCTGCACCCGGAAACTTATTCTTATCAGGGTGAAGTTGGAGGGCAAATTTTCTGTACTGTTTCTTAATTGTAGCTTCATCAGCTGTTAGCTCAACCTTAAGTATGGCATACCAATCCATCTCATTACCAAACAATCTTTTCTCAGCAGCACAATGCACTTCACACACCATTATCATCTGAGATAAATTCTCCAAATCCTGAAAAAGTTGTTGGGCCTTGGCTGCAATTCTAAGAGCCCCAGAAAAATCCTTATTTTGCATTTTCTTCACCGCGATGTCTTTGGCCCTGATGGCCTCTTCCTTGTTGCAGTCCATCACCAACAAAATCCAGACTGGAGGTGGTTTAATCAGTTTCAGACAAAATGATCTGATAATTGCTTTAATAGACTAGTCTAATTAAATACAAAGAGACATCTTGTACTCTTCCTCCAGGATCTCTTAACCAACAGACAAGAAACTCATCTCCCACCTCTGGATGATTCCTGCAGAAGTTTTATGTAGTTAGACCAATAAAGAACCTAAATTTGACTTAGCAAAAGAAAGAAATAAACTTAAAGCAATCAAAACCTGATATTTCATAACCAATATCACTTTCAAAATACATGGGCATGCATGCATAAAGACACTAATACTAGGCTCCACACAAAGAAGGATTAACTTCGAAGATGTAAGGGAAAAGAGAAAAGGTCTTGCAGCATTCTTTCACATGAAGTGAGCAAAACCCTCATATGGAACAAAACAAGTTAGAATTCAACATTTGACCACAACAAGGAAACACGAAACCCTAAAATGAGACCACACTAACACCAAAGAATAATTCACTGCACAACAGAAAATTCCAAGTCCATGCATAATTCTGGGGCAAGTTGGAGGAGGGAGAGGCTGGCAGTGGCCCTGGCCCACCCCGGGCTCTTGAAACTTTAGCAAACACATTAACTTTCTCAAGCACAAGTGGAAATTATGATTTTGGCACCCCCCAAAATTTTATAACATGGCCCTTCCTTTGTCAAACTTTGTGATTAATATGGTAAGTTTAATAATTATTTGCTACATTTTTAGGTTATCTTAATTACTAATTTCATTTTCTTCGACTCTTTTTTATATATAACTATTATTATACTTGATTATTAACTCCTTAAATCATGAAAATCTCCTTCTCAATCAATCACATACGAATGTCGACCCTAATTACCACATTAAGACTACTGAAAAAAATATATTAGTTAAAGAAAATTTAGTTGCTATGACTTGAATACAATCAATTATGCATGCAACTTTCATTTTACTTTTCTTCTTTTATTTTCTTTCATCCTTTAAATTAGTTTCTTTAAAAAAACTTATTTGCAAATTCTATTCTACTTTTAAGGAAAATTATTCTTTAAACTTTAAATTGTATTCAATTCTTCGACATGCAATATGAATTACAATGTTTCCAATTTATATATATTTTACTAATAAAAGGATTAATTGCTTTTTATGGAATTAATTATTATTTAAATTTTAAATACCTTTTTTACTATGTTTTTTATCAAAGAGATTGTCTTTCTTATTTTCTGCTCTTATTTGAATTATAATTAATATATTATTCTTTTCCTGGCCCCTCAAAACTAAAATCCTGGCTTTGCCCCTAATGCATATCAAATATGAGTAACAAGGTTCCAACTTTCCACATATCTTTCACATAATCATTACATTTTCCATTAACATTGCTATAAGAATATTAACCCATACACTAAATGAACAGAGAAACCAAACAAATTCTCTCTTTCCAGCATTATAAAGAACACAAATAATGCTCAAAACTTCAGACCCAAAGCCCCGATGGTAAACAATTTCAAACCCGCAAACTAAACAGAACTGAAAACCCAGAACCCAAATTGAATCCATTAACAAACATAGATGAAGAAACATGCATATAAGCAATTCCCTGAAGCAAACCCAGAATAATGCTAGTGGGATTAAGTCAAAAATTTCAAACAAACAAACCCAAAAGAACCCTAAAATCGGAAGATCGATAAAGGGAAGAAGCAGAGATATAAAACTTGCCTGGCTTTTGAATTCGAAAAGGGAAGGGCAACAAGTCCCAAATAGGCGGGGTTTAGGGGATTAGAGAAAGGGACAGAATCCAGAGGCGAGAAGGAGAGTACCAAATTGGAGAGGAACAGGGAAGTAGAAGACTACAACTTAATTTCTCTATTGCCACTTTTTTTGTGTTCCATGTTGGATATGATTGTGATTTTGGTCAAAGTAAGGGTCAATTTGGGAGGATTTTTTTATCAAAATGCCCTTGTATTTTCATCAATTTACAATTATAAGTGTCCATAAATCGAATCGAATTAGATTTAATCAATTTTTTAAAAAATCGAATTTATATTTGTCTGTTTAAGTTAAATATATCAGTTTTACTTTTATAAATACTTTTATAAATTAAAATATAATATTTGTTAATATAATAATATTTGTAAACGAATTTGGTCAAATCAAATTTAAAAATTACTTATAAAATAATAATATTTTAATTTTAAAATAAATCAAATCTAAACTTAATAATATTTTTCATATTCAAATTCGAGAATATGGATTGATTGTCTAATGTATATATACCTCTTTTAACTCTAAGTACGTGAGAAAACAATTATAAAATTTAATTTTTCAAAGAATTTGAACTAATCCTTATTTTTTTTTATTTCTAGTTCTGAATAATTTGAAGAAATGTACTAGCCATTACTATTATTGTTATATACATAATAAAAGCTTGGAGATTTAGTGGGAAAGTAGCCAGCCTTGAGGACTTGAATGGGTCACGGACTAGTCAAACTCTTCCCAGTACCTAGTTGTGCAAGTAAAGGAATCAATTTCCGTTTGATATGTGTACCTTTTTGAGTTTGACATATACCATAAGAGGTGACAAAATGCTCTGTCATTGCCCAAGTGGTGATCTTTAGGCATGCTTATTCTATGGAGTCAATTCAAGGCTCACTATCCTCCATTGATTGACTTGGAGTCAAATGAACGTCAAACCAAGCAGCGAATTCATTTCCTTTTCCTCATGTTTCCAGGGGAAGAAAGTTTGCGCTAAGTCCAAACACTGTAGTTTCCAGCTGATAGGATCAACATTGTAATTGTAATGGAAACATGACTTTGGGAAGACAGGAGCACTGGGTTTTTGCCTCTGAGCGCTTTTTAATCTGAAAGTAGCCCTCTTTGACATTATGTTATAACCTCAGTGAGTAAACACCACAATGAAATCTGTTTCTCAGTAAAATGTTGAACCTGCATATATCTTTTCCAAGTCTTCCTCTGCATATATCTTTGCTACATATTCTGTATTTGGACATAACAACCTTAAGACTGGCTGCTGTGAGAAGATAGCTTAATACATATGAATGCAAGTGTCCTCTGATCCCGAGTCAAAAAAAATGCAGTTAAATTCATTTGGATGCAGCACCTTTGCATTCTTCCATATGTTTCTGACAAAAAAATTGTGGATTGCTTCAAACTTCAAAATTAGTAAAGTATGGATTTCTCATTTCCAATTCAAGAGAGTTTAATATCTTACATAACTCTTCCATATATGTATCTGAATTGTTTCCTGCAACAAAAACTGTCACCCTATTTTTCACTTCAATCCAACTATAACCAGGCATTTTCTTTACCCCTTTATCCACCATTGCTTTCCTGACAATCTCCGCTTCCTTCCACTGCCCACTAGCACAATACAAGTTTGATAATAACACATAAACCATATCTTTCTGAGCTTCCAAAATTTGTAAACGATCCGCAATACTAATCCCCATTCCGACATCCCCATGCACGGAACATGCTCCTAGCAAGGCTTCATATGAGGTGCTCTTAGCCGCAACAGTCTCTTTTTCTGAGTATTTACTAGCCAACTCATTTGCCTCTGCCAAATACCCACCCCGGCCGAGCATACTTACCATGCATGCCACATGATCCATTTCATAGGTTAGCCCATATGCAGAGCCCATCAAATCAAAAAATATACGACCTTTATCAATAAGCCCTGCATGGCTACAAGTCATCAACAAGCCAATGAAGGTTACTTTATCAGGCTTTGCCCCATGTGCCACCATATCATCATAGAGCTGTAAAGCTTTGCTAGACAACCCATGCATTCCAAATCCAAACAACATTGCGTTCCAAGAGACCAAATCCTTCTCAAGAATATCATTAAATGCACAGCTTGACCCTTTGATATCCCCACATTTAGCATACATGTTAACCAGGCCATTGCCAACATAGACATAGGCTTGAAAACCATATCGAATCACACAACCATGGACCATTTTGCCATACCCAAGTACTGCCAAACTTGAGCATGCATGAAGTACAGCTCCAAATGCAAAATCATCTGGGAGTACACAACTTCTCACCATCTGAACAAAGAAGCTAAGAGCCTGTTCTCCTTCCCCATTTCTTGCATACCCTGCAATCATACATGTCCACGAAATCACATTCTTCTCAGGTAGGTGCCGAAACACATTAAGGGCTTCACAGGTGTTCCCCATTTTTATATAACCATCAATCATAGCATTCCAAGACACTTGATTGAGCAACCCTACAGACTCAAACTCCCTCATAGCAACATCCACACAACCTAGTTGAGCATAAAAGCTTAGAATTGAATTCTTAGCTTCCAAAGCTGAGCTCCAACCACTTTTAATAATAAAACCATGCACAGCGCACCCACATGTGTATTCCAATGATTCGGTACACACATTCATTAGAGAACTAAAAGTCCACTGATCCGGACAACAACACAAACTCTCTTTCATACCTTTAAACAAATTAATACACACTTCAACCTCTCCAAATCTAGCAAAACCTGAAATCATAATATTCCACGCAACTAAGACCCTGCTTGGCATTCCATAAAAGGTTTCAAATGCTATATTAAACAGACCAGAATTCAGATAAGCAAATAAAAGAGAGCACCAAGTTACTTCATTTCTTTGACTTTGACCCATCTCTTCAAATACTTTTCTTGCACTAGAAGGAACTAAGCATTTCCCATACATATCAACGAGAGAATTATTAACAGGTAAAAAGGATTGGTACCCAAAAGCAATGATTAACGCGTGGGTTTTCATCCCGGTCTGAAGTGAACCGAGGCCGGAACAAGCGTTTAAAGTTGATGTGAAGGTGAAGTGGTCGGGCTTCGCGTTGCTGATTCTCATGAGATGGAAGAGAGAGAGAGCATCTTTGTGAAGACCCAGTTGGGAGTAGCTTGAAAGCATTGCGTTCCAAGTGATTGAATCCTTTTGAGGCATTTCGTCGAACAGTTTGCGAGCGCTTGTAATAAGGCCGGACCTTGACAAAGACACGATCCTGGTCGTGAGTTGATGCAAAGTTGAAGGCATGTGTCATGTTTCGAAACTGAATTCGGAAAAGTACGGTTCAAGCAAGCAACGTTTCAAAGCACAAAAACGATTTCAAATCTCCAAATGGCGGTTTTTCCGGGGTTTTCCAATTTCGTCCTTGGGTCTGGTTTGTCTTGTCTGTTCATCTTGTCCATCAAAAGAGGAAATAAGATTTCGTATTGGGCCTGGGTTGTCTTTTCCTTCACAAACGTGGTGCTATTCTATACTGTTTTTCCTTTATGTTTTCTTGAAAGTTGAGACTTACACAGTATTCAGACCTGATCTATCAATTATTATTCTTTTAATATATAAGTTTAAAGTAAATAGTTCGATTCTTTCTCTCCTTCTTCTAATAAAAAGTTAAAATTTTATTTTATTGACTATCAAGAAATTTTACATAAATAAAATATAATATAAATTTAACTATAAAATCCTTTTATGTCTACTTAATTTTTCATTGACGTAAAATTCTTTCATAAAAAATTAAAATCAAAATAAACTCGAATCATGATAAATCTTGTTTTTATAATTGAAAAAGTCCATATAACGAGAATATTACACAACCCTCTCATTCTCGTAGACATATTTTTTGAATTAAAATTATGGATCCGTTCTCATTTAAAGTTGATAATCTTGTAGACAAATCTCAAGTTTGCAATTATCTCAGCTATAACATTCAAAGGGCAAACAAGCTGCATACCTCCTTCAAAACATTCATTAGGAGGTCCCATGAAGTAAATGAAAGCAACTTCCCATGAAAGAAAGTTGGGTTATTGTGTATTACAAATGGAATGTACTGCCATCACACTGCCTCCTCAAAAAATGAATGTTAAAAAAATTGGGTGCACACGGAAAGGTTAGCTAAATCTTTGACACAGTTTTCCGAAACAGCTCCTTCGGCGCTGCAGGCAGGACCAAGAAAGAACAGGGGAAGATTGAAGAAATCAACGAAAATTAATTAAGTAGAAGTGTTCGAAAAAGATCATGAAATAACATGCAATAGATAGTTTTCTTCTTACCTGGCAACCCAGTGAACCGCTCAAACTGTTCATATGCCTGCCCAATGAACATCTCCACCCCAGAGACAATCGTGGCTCCAGATTCCTCAGCTTCTCTCAAGAGTCTGGTTATTTTAGGCGTGTAGATGGCATCGAAAACCAGTGAATAATATTTCAAAGCATCCTGCAAAAACAGAAATGGCTTAATTTTCTCCCATTTGAATGTGTTTTACAGGCACATATGTGGAAGTTTGCAAACCATATCACTCAAGGCTTCCTTAGAGAGTAAGAATATTGCAAATTCCCTTTCTCTATTTGTGAAAAAAAAAAAAAAGCATTGAAGTGGCTTCAAAAAATTTTCAAACGAGGATGCGATATTTATAAGAAAAGATTGCAAGGCAGGGTGGCAAACCTTGGAAATCGGTGTTTCATCAATATTTGGTTGCATGCCAATAGAAGTTGTATTGGCAAGAATCATGCCCTCCTCCGGGTGGAAACGAGCTAAATCAGCAAGAGACAGAGCATCTCCTCCAATGATGTCTGCAAGCTCTCTGGCTCGTTCTACAGGTGAAATAGATATAATAAACAATAAATAATAAATCTCAAATCATTACCAAACTAAACCAGGAAAAATTCTTCCCTAGTATGCTATACAAAGAAGAAAGAACCAAATACCATAGGTGCGATTGGCAATGACAACTCTCGCTCCTTTTTGTTTTGCACCATAAGCAAGTGCCTTTCCAGCACCACCAGCACCAACAACTACAAACCGCTTACCAGCTAAGGGCGAACCAGTAGTGTTGCTTGTGTTTAATCTAGCTGTCAAGAAACAATAGGAATAAAGAACGTCCAACAAAAAATCAGTTGAAAACTACATAGCTTAAGAAGGGCAATAAACCTCGTAGTCCATCCTCAATGGCAGAAATAGCACCAACATAGTCTGTATTGTAACCAAATAACTTCCCATCACTTCGTCGCCTTATAATGCAATTAACAGCTCCTATGGACTGTGATATTTAATCAAAGAATTACAAACTACATTGATGAAGATGGCAACATTACGATTACTAGACGAATAAACCATCAATTACCTTCGCAATTGGGTCTACCTCATCACAGCACTTCACTGCAGCCTCCTTGTGAGGAATTGTACAGCTGCATGTTAAATAATGTTATGCAACCACATTACCTAAGTACATACGTCCAGTACGCCACTAGAGCAGATTCGTCTTGCAACATATGCTACATGAAACCAATGTACAAAGTATAGTAATAGGCTAAACTAGTAACATGCAACCATATACTAAACTACTCTAAAAATAGAGTTTGTAAAAACCAGCACAAGAGCAATTACGCAAATATATTGAAATTTATGCTTCAGAAATGCAATGTCCAAAAGGGGAATGAACCTGAATCCAGCAAAATCAGTGGACGAGTAACTCTGGAGAAATTTTGATAAGTCATCCACTAACAAGTGGACATAGACACCATTGAAACCAGCTGATTTGAATGCTTCATTGTACAGCATTGGTGACTTGCTGTGACTAACAGGCTTCCCTATAACTCCATACACTTTAGTATCAGGACCTAACTGCCTGAAATTGTATAGATTCAACAGATCATTAATAGTTGGTTGACCAGGAGCTGAAACAACTCCTGCCTCAAGTGTCCCAAAAGTAAGATAGCCACCAAATTTTGCACAAAGAATTCGTGAAATCAAGCCCCTCTCGCCCATAACAAGTCCAATTATGGGAACCTGAACATTTCAGCAACAATGAATCGATTTAAGTTTAATCATATGAAAAATCTTGAAAAAAAAAAACATAAAGTAGTCCATATTGACAACTATCAGTAATATATAGGAAGTTGTGCAAAAGAGAGACAAAAGAAAATAATAAGCACTATACTTCACTGCAGTAAACAAATTCAAGTATAAATTTCAGTTCTTTTCTTTTTCTTTTGGTAAATTTCACTGATGTCTAGTTCAGAAATAACTATGATGTAAAAGACCCTTTTGGCCACTATCATCAGTGCACAGAATAATGAGTACTTTGCCATAAACACTATGGTGGCTGCTGCACAGTTCCCATCAATTAAGATGCATTTTTTTCAGTATTCAAAAATCAGACATTGCATTAACAAAATATGAATCTACTCAAGAATGCACATCCTAATGCTCTCCTACACTCTATCTAGGAGGTGCTCAACAAAATTTCCTCATCCAACTCAGTCAAGTTAATCATTTTAACAAAAAGATTACCTATGAAATATTTCAAAACAGGAACATTTGTCATTTAAAACCCATTACTTGCTTAACCAATTCTTAATAACCCAGCATATCACAGTTAAACAAGTCAGTTTAAACAAAATCACAAAGTAGAGGTTATAAGATTTTATTTTAGATTTATATTCAAGGCATGCTGCTTCTTACCTGAGAATGCACTGTTATCTGAAAAATGCGTGCCACATCAGTGATCTCCAAGGCTGTTGTTGCTATCTTCACTATATCAGCTCTAGTTGATTGTATTCTTGCAACAAGGTTGCCAAGCTCCTCAACAGATGGAGTGCTTTGATAGTTGTGAGAAGACACTATAACTTTCAATTTTTCAGGCTTCTTTCCATCAATGGATTTCACGAAGTCATGGGCAACCTTCACACAGAAGCAAAAAATATTTGCGTCACTATAAGTTCAGTAGATTTTACCTAAATGGTTACCTATAAACGAAGTCATGTTTCAACCAATAGCAAGAAAGAAGCACTATATAATTCAAACTTTACGAAGCTACAATTAATTGAGAAAGAAAACCTTAAGCTCAACATCAATGTAATCAGCCCCCAGCTCCATTGCTAATCTAAGCACATCTAATCGCTCTTTCTCATCACCATCATATTGACCACCTTCCCATACTGGTCTGTAAGACAAAATTAGAAAAAAAAAAAAAACTTATACTTACTGATATTTATAAATTAAGCAACCGAATACCATAAAAAAGGAGTAAAGGAACAAGCTTGCAACATTAGGCAGACTGTCTGAAAGTTCCCAACATCAATAAACTGGAAGCCACGAAAAAGCAAAAAGACCCATCGAAAAGGGAAAAAAAAATGAAAAATGCATAACCCTAAACTTTACAGGTGAAAACTACAATTTGTGACAGATCTCAACCCGGGTAAAGAGGAAATCCCACAAAAGAAAGAAAAAGGAAGACACCCATAAACTGGACTGAGCACACAAACTATAAAAAGTTGCTCTTGAAACCAAAGCATTCAAGTTGGAAAGAAAAATCAAATCTTGAAACCTGTAGGTGAAAAGTGTAGGCAAAGGGCACTCTTTGATTAAAACTTTGAGGTCCTCATGAGGATTGAAACTCTTCAAAGTATCCAATCTAATTTCCACAAGATCAGCAGAACTAGCTTTAGCTTTGGCCATGTCAACGACCATCTCAGCGACAGAATCAGCCATAATCGGAACACATATCAGTGTGGGATTCTTCCACACTCCTCCTCTACTTTCCATATTCAAACCAGCAGCAGATGAAACAAGCTATCAAATTGAAACAGAAAAACAATCAACAATCTCGCCCTGTTCACAATTTAGCAAAAATGAATTCTAAATGAGAAAAGAAGGGAAGCTTGCCAGAGGGTTGAGAGTGTCCATTTGTGCGAAGTGGTGTTTTTGACTGTGAAGACTCGTTGGAAGAGAATGGTGTTCGTCGGGTCGGTGGTTAAATATATAGTTCGGGTCCAAATTGGTTGGTGGCAAGGATGATTTGGTTTTGGTTGGTGGGGTAATCAACGGCTCTGAGATAGTTTCTAGGACGCGAGGGTGAAATCTACGTAAAGGACATTTCGGTTTTACAGCATTTTTTCCTCTTCTTTTTTCCTTTTAACGTTTTCTTTTTCGGAATATTATTTGACTGGGAAGGGAATATTTTTGTTGGTGGGCGGGAAAATGGGAGAATCACAATCCTATAAATGCAAAAACTCTACACCAAATAATTATATATAAATATTTAAATATTTAACTCATTGATTGATTAATTATCTTCTACTCTAATCTCTCTTCTCCAATTATATAAAAAAATATAATAATAATAATAATTGCATATGGAAATCCCAACTAACTTAGCTTTAAAACTATGTCCTGTATTAATAATTAATGGCATGTGAAGTTGAGGTTAAAGAATGAGAGACGAAAAGGGGATATGAGGGAAGATCAGCTAATAGCTACTTCATTATACCGCTCGGCAGTTCCTTTCTAAATTCTTTCAACCCTTGGACTTGAAGAGAGCAAAGTAAAAGTAACCAATTTTTGCTAATGCTCAGGCTTACAGCTAAAGAGCGGAGGTATTTACAACTGAGATAAGATTAGATAAATATCTACAAATTTGAAACAATGATTCAGTGTGCCACTGCGAAGGGGATCAAAAGAATGACACCTCTGTCCATTACACAACTCTAGCTTCATCCCGAGTTAATCTATGCATTAGTTTCATCCGCACCCGATGAAGGGGCTTTTGTTTCTATGGGGTCTATTTCCATGTTGGAGACATCAGTTTCATCCCCACCTGGTGAAGAAGCTTTTGTTTCTGTGGGATCTATTTCCATATTGGAGACATTGGTACTTTCAACTTCAGGCGGCTGAGAAGCTTCACTATGATCTTCTGATTGAAGCTCGGTTCTAACTTGATCGCTATGTGTAAGCTCTGGATTGGCAGATGCATCAGAGATGACTTGCGATGAGGATGGTCCTTCTGTGTGATCTGATTCCACATTGCAGGGCTCAACTAGATCAACCTCAGACCTCTGAACAAGCTCTCTATCATCAGAATCGCCAGATTGCAGTGAAGATTCCTGTGCTTCAGAAGAGTTTAGTCCGATAGTAGAAGCCTCAACATTGTCCGCCTCCATCTTCTCAATTCCCGGGAGCTCTTGCAATTGATCATTTAGAACATGCTCTCCATTTGGGGATTCCTTGGTGGTAAATTCTGATGAAGTTGCATGAGCTTGTGAGGGGTCACCTTCTGTGTTTCCAACCTGAATATTATCACCTTCGGTACTTGCAACTACTACTTCAAGATGCATTTTGTTGTGATCTCCAGGAACAAGCTCCATGCCGGATGGTACACCCACAACATCTTTCTCGATGGATGCTTCTATTTCCAAAGGGTCAGGGTCAGCATCGCTGTCAACATGATCACTCCCTATACTCTCAATTCCCAAAGAGGGCTTCACTTCACCATGATCCCCAGGAACAAGATCTACATTAGCAGATTCAGCAGCAAAATCCTTCATAGAGGAAATTAGCTGTCCAGAGGGGTCTACTTCCTCATTGCTAACATCAACAGAATTACCATCACCCCTTTCAACAGCTGATGGCACTTGCAACTCATCATCTTTTGGCATAGTTTCTATATTAGTAGATTCAGAAGCAACCAGGTGTATGGGGTCTGATACTGAGTCCCTCTTATTTTCACTCCCACTAGTTGGACCATCCACATTATCAGAAGCCTGATGTGAAACATGTTTGTCACCTACTGTTGTATCAGCCACCACAGGAGTAGCTCCAGGATCATTAGATTTTTGTGAAACTTCAGGACCTCCAATAAAGGCTTCACCACAGCATTCAGCAGCTGCAGCTTCCAGACAATGATCACTAAGAGCATGTGATTTGGTGGAAACACTTAGGGCCATAAGGCTTCCTCTCTCGGTGGCAGAGCATTGTAAAGACTCTTCCAAAGAAGGTTCTGTTGTCTTTCCCAATTCACTCTCAGTAATGTCAGGAAGTTCCACCATTGCTGAATGAATAGGACTTGGAGAAATACTTGAAGTCACAAGAGGAACATCATTAACATCAGGTTTTTTGGACATTGCAGCACTTCCAAGGTTCTCAACATCGAGGGCAGAAGCTTTTTGACAAGATTCCAAAGAAGGCTCTGCCTCACGTTCAGAATTAGTCTCAACCACAGAAGGTGCCTCCACCATGCCTGACTTATTAGGACAAGGCTCTGCTTCACATTCAGAATTATTCTCAACCATAACAGGTGCCTCCACCATGCCTGACTTATCCGGACAGGGCTCTGCTTCACATTCAGAATTGTTTGCAACCATAGCAGGTGCCTCCACTATGCCTGACTTATCTGGACAAGGCTCTGCTTCACATTCAGAATTGTTTGCAACCATAGCAGGTGCCTCCACCATGCCTGACTTATCTGGACAAGGCTCTGCTTCACATTCAGAATTGTTCTCAACCATAGCAGGTGCCTCCATCATGCCTGACTTATCTGGACAAGGCTCTGCTTCACATTCAGGATTGTCCTCAACCACAGCAGGTGCCTCCATCACACCTGACTTATCTGGAAAAGACTCTGCCTCACATTCAGAATTGTTCTCAACCATAGCAGGTGCCTCCACCATGCCTGACTTATCTGGACAAGGCTCTGCTTCACATTCAGAATTGTTCTCAAGCATAGCGGGTATGTCTACTGTGCCTGACTTATCTGGACACATGGTAATAAGTAAAGACTCTCTGGGATTATCAGCAACATCATGAAATTTGATGGCATTTGGAGTGCCTGCAGCACTTTCAACATTGATAGCAGAAGATCCTAAAGACTCTCTAGCAGAAGGTTCTGCACCGTTTTCAGATGGAATCGCCAGATCAGGAAGGCTTCCAGCAACTGAATGATCTGAACTCAAAGGAACTATTGCAGTCACTCCAGAATAATCACAAGCAACACCAGCCTTTGGAGAAATAGTATCAAGAGAAAATGAGTTTGAAAATTCCATGGAAGATTTTTCTTTGTCTTCAGAGCAGGCCACATTAGGCGCAATCAAAACAGAAACAGATGAGATAGCTTCAGAATGATTACGAACATCACTTGCATTTGTAGGGTCTATGAGAGATTCAAGTTTACTAACATCACAAGGAGACATTGAAGAGATCTCAGTTTTATTTCCGCAACTATTCAACTGAGGAGGTTCTACCTTACCAGGAGATGCCACAGATAACTCTATTTGGTTGCTAGAGGGCCCGTCAGTCACATCAGTGCTATCTCCATTAGGACTCATTGATCCCTGGGAAGCAAAATCTTCCTTCTCACAAGCACTGAGATGAACTTTACAATCAACCTCCATGCTGCTCTCAGTGTTTGAGTTTTCGCATGAAAGCTTTCTGGAATCCGAAATGTTCTCAGCGCCAATAGCAGCCTGGCACCGAGAAACTAAAGAAACACTTTCTGATATAGGGGTCATAACCACAACAGGAGCTTTCTCCTCTGATTTGTTTGCATCAGCATCTGTCCTGTGTTCCTCAATATTCTTGTCCTGTAAAATATCAGACACAGGAACTGGTAGTTCCAGAGGTGACATAGCTGGCTCTGATGATTGTGTTTCTGAGGGTTTAACTTCTGCATCACAAACTTCAACATAATCACCCTCAGTACTTTTAACTTCTGCACACAGTTGCTTACCACCATTAACTTCTGAAGCAGGATCCCTACTGGCTGATTCAACAGCAAAATCTTTCAGAGAGGGCACATCTGTTTCAGAGGGATCTACTTCCATATTGTGAATCTCAACACCATCACCCTCCCCATCTTTAACAACAAGTGGTTGTTGCAAGGCCCCGCCATCTTGTGGAACAAGCTCTGTATCAGTAGAATCAGTGGCAGTAGAGAGAAAAGGTTCTGGTACAGGGTCGCCCTTAGCTTCACCGCCACCAAATTGACCATCCACATCGGAATTGTCAACAGGAGCCTCATCCAAAATAGCAGTCTCACAGGTTGGAGCAGTACCTTCCACCACATCAGTAGCTCCAAGGTTGTCTGAGTTTTCTGAAACTTCTGGACGTTCAACAACAATGGCTTCTGTAGAGCACTTTATGACTACAGAAGGCAAGTCTGCCTTGTCAAAGGATATGCCACTCAAATTAACAGCAGATTGATCTGAATCCAATGTTTCTGCAGGAATACCATTAAGACCAACACTTCTACCATTATCATCAGAAGCTTTAGGAGATTCTTTCAAAGAAGGCTCTACTTCATTCCCAGGATAAATCTCAGTCATACCAGGACTTTCTTTTTTGGTTTCAGAGTCAATAATAGAAGGCTCCGCCACACCTGAAACAGATGGAACCGCTCTGGAATTATCATATGTATTATCAGCTTTAGGAGATTCTTTAAAAGCAGGCTCTATGTTGGTTTTATCACTCTCAGCAGTTTGAGGCAGGTCCATTGGACCCGGAGGGTCAGGTTGAGCTCTAGAACCTGTGTGATCACCACCAGGACCAGGAGGTCCTTGAGAGACATCTTTCTTCTCACCAGCATTGAGAGGACATGTACTATCAACCTCCATATTACTCTCTGTAACTGAATTTTCACTTGCAGTTTGTCCCGAATCTGCAATGTTGTCAAAGCCGGTATGGGTCTTGCATTCAGGTTTCAAAGAATCAGCTCTCTGAGCAAAGTCCTTCACCACAAGAGATGCGTTGTCCTCCAGTTCTTTTGCATCAGCTTTGGTCTCAGCCTGCTTTGTATTTTTTTCAGTCGGAACATCGCAAGCTGCAGCAGCTTTGTCATGAGCTGGTGAGTTGACACATGTTTTACCATCTAAACTTTGGTTCTTGGTTACCTCCTCAAGTGTCTTGCTTGATAATGGTGCAGTAGGAGTATTCCTGCCCTCACTCCCAGCAGGTTCACCAACTTTAGTTTTTGATGAACAGGTTTCAGAAAAAATCTCCTTCATCACTCGGGCAACGTCATTTACATCAGCAGTCTGAATTCGAGTAAATGGAATTGCACTAGTCACTTTTCTCTTCGAATCATGACCAACTAAAGCACCAGGAGAATGAACTTCAGATGCATGTACCTGAGTAACATTTGCCAGTTCATGAGGGCCAGAATCTTGACTGCTCTTCACTGTAGGAGCTTTACTGACAAATAAATCCCTTGATTTATTCTGGGGTTGAGAATTTACTTTCAAGTCCTGACCAGATGAAGCGTCAGGAATCACAGGTTTCCGTCCTCTACGCTTAGGTGCTTCTGCCCTATTTGTGGTCTTTCGACCTGGCCTTTTACTTTGAACAGATTCAGCAGGAAAAGAAGCAACAGACTGAGGTGCTGAAGCAACAGGAGCATAAGTTGGAAAAGGCTGAGAGCTGGGAACAATCTTTGCAATGGCTCTAGGCATGGTTTTATTGGCACCTTCTAAAGGATCTGATGAAGGCAAACAATCCATTGTAGCACCAGCAACTGAAGATGCTGTTTTCACAGTTGAAATAGTTGTATGCACTTTATCTTCTGAAATTTGGTTCTTTACCACTTCAACTGAGGTATCACTTAATACAGGTATAACTGGTACAGCACCACCTTGGTTATCACATACCTCACTAGACTTTGATTTTTGAGAGCTGCATTCAGGTGAAACCTCCGTAATCACAGAAGCCTTCTCATGCACATCAGCATTTTGAATTTGTACAACAGCAGGACCTGCAGAAGTCTCACGTATTGAGTTTACAGTATGATATCCATTGAATTAATAATTAAATGATGCATCAATTTCATCCAGATTAAAAAATGCAACGTTCTTACCAAGGGTTATGGCGGTACTATTATGCACTGCCTGTGAGCTTACTGGCTGCTTGCTTTGTGATTCAGTAGAATATTGATCCTGAGCACTTATCGCAGCAGTTGTTTTTGTTCCCTGTGCTTGCTCCTGAATAAGCTTTGTCACATCAGAAGTGTCATTTTCTTGATAACCTCTCATTGCAATGACTTTATTTGGAAATCCATCTGCAGATTTATCCTGTGCTTGTGGATTTGATTTTGAATCCTGACCAGCTGAAACATCCAGAGAAGCAGCTGATATTGGTGCCTGCTTCTTTCCCCTACGCCTAGGTGGTCCTAACCCACTCTGAGCCTTACGGCCTTGGCCTTTAACTTGGACAGGTACAGTATGCAAAGGAGGAGTAGTTTGAGTGATTGGTGCACCAGAGGCAGTAGGAGTCGACTGAGAGTTCAAACTAATCCCGGCACCAGCAGGATGATTGGTTCCACTAGTACAATCCACACCTGCAGAAGTGGGCAATTGATTGGGGCACTCGGTCTTGCGAACACTGGAAACACCAGGGACAGTTCCACTAATAGTGACAGCTTGACTATCTGCTGGATTAACTGATTTAATCTGAGATTGTTCATCCAGTTTTGGGGGAGAACCAGCTAAACCATCGATGGCAGTGCTGAAAGCTGGCTCTTGTTTCTTTCCCCTTCGACGAGGTGCTTGTCCTCCAGTTTGAGCCTTTCGACCTTGTCCTTTTAATTGCACTGTCGGAGAGAATCCAGGTGGATTAGATTGATCAGGAGTAGTAGAAACAGAGGGCATACTCGGCTGCAAGTTCTGAGAAACTCCTGTACTATTATGAGGATCAGGAGCAGGGGATGCTGAGGAGCTAGACTCTACCACTTTCTGTAACCCGGCATCCACTTTGCTGATTCCAGAAGGTGCTGGAAGCACTTGTGTAGTTGGAGATTTATCTGCAGTTGCTCTTCTTGGCCTTCCACGGCCCCGTTTAGATGGTGGTGTTGCATCTTTGCTATGCTGCTGTGGCTGCTGTGCAGGCTCCACTGGAAGTGGTTGAGGAGGTGGTGGAGCTGGAGCATGAGCTTCTGTGCTACTAACAGTCTCCACTAAAGCATCTTTTGGCAAGTTCCTCTCCACAGCTTCTTCCTTCAATTTAGGAGATTCAGGTGAGTCAACTTGACACATTTTTTCGAACTCCTCCTCTGTCCATTGCTCTTCATACGATCGCACCTAGTATAGCAAAATATTAAGATTAATATAAACCAAAGTTCATATTTGATTAGAAAGGCAGCTCGTACACCAAGCAAGGCGGTAAAAAAAATTAAAGACAACCAACAAACCTCTCTTGCTCGTTTTCCCCTCCCATATTGCTGAGTATCAAGACCACCAAGATTTTCACCCTTCCGCTTTACCCCAACATTAGGCTGCACCCCAGTCTTTGGTACATCATACAATTTCATTGCTTCATAAAATTCTTTCAAGTCATCATCTGTTACAAGGCGAGATGGTAAAGGCAGTAAAGTCTTGCAGCCGTCCATCCCTGATCCCAATACCAACTTTTTCCACTTTGCCTGCATGTTCATTAAAATAGCTGGCATCAAAACAGAAGCAAAGCCACAGGCCAAGCATGTTTATGCTGCACATGATCAACTGAAGAAACAGCCTGTCTAAGAGACTTGTATGCATACCATCTCTTCTTCCCGCCTTTGCTTATCAACTGATTCAAATACATCAATCTCGGACTCACTGTATCAGTCGACATGCAAAAAAAATTGATATCAAAATCATGTGAGCAATAAAAGCTCATAAATATTATTGCACAGTAATTTCATGCTAAAACTGGCTCAGTACAAAAACTCAAAAGTATCTAAAAAGGAAAAAGCAGTGATTTCCAAGTGCATGCAGCCTAGAGCAGACAAAGCTGACTGCTCAAAATCTGTTATCTGTATTAGGAATTCTTCACCAGTCAATTCCAGATGCATAAATAAAAAGAAAAAAATCTAAAACGAAACCTGCGGGCCAACACATCATTTAGAGCATCATCATCTAACACTGGAGTAGCTTCCTCTTTCTTACACTCTCGGAGGAGGGACTCTAAGTACTCCCTACGGTCTTCAGCACTGTCAATAAAATCACAAAAATATCCTTAAGAACATGAGCCAAAACCATCTTGAATATGCTTGTACTCTATGCAGTAAACTATAGCTCAACAAACATCCCAATTTACCTTGTATTGTTGTCAAAAAAGCCAGCAGTGATACTCTGATTAGCAACTCCTAATTTGTGTTCAGCAGCGGCTCTGACTTGTTCTTCAACAGTTTGAACCTTATCACAGCAAATATAGTTAATAATTTTATCAAACAGCATTCAAGGTACCAAAAAACCCCCATGAAATAGGAAAAGATGAATCTTAAAGTAGTCCTAGAAACACAAAATAAAAAAAAAAAAAGCAAGTTACTATCAAAAATTTGTATAATACTTTCAGGAAAAAGGTACTTGACCCCAAATATTATTTAGTGAATTCAAACATACTGTTTCGAAACGTAAGACAAGCACATCCTTCTTCTGGCCAATCCTGTGAGCTCTTGCTTGTGCTTGCAGGTCAACCTGAGGACCAACCAAAAAAATAAAAGTCAAAAATTAAAACCAATAACAAAACAAACTCTAATCAAGTAAAATTAACTTTCCATACAACCTGTGGATTCCAGTCAGTGTCGAATATGATCACAGTATCAGCAGCTTGAAGATTGACTCCAACACCACCAGCACGAATACTGATACCAATGTTCAAATGTCAGAACTTTACTTGGTAGTCAAACAACAGCATACCCACACACACACACACACACCCTAACAACCAGTAATTAGTTAGGCAAGGACTCCCAGTCTCATCTTACCCTCTTCCAGTAGATTAAGTTCTTTTCAACCTCCCAAACCTTCGCCAGAAGTGAAAGGGCAATTTCCAACAGTGAGGTTTGTAGGTAAAAAAAAGATGTCTAAAACATTAACGTCTAACTTCAGAAAGATGCCTACTACATATTAGACATCCAAAATTTAAGTCCTTCATCCCCTTTAACGTCTCAACCTCCTACCATATATTATCCCCCAAGACAAAATAGAATAAAAGATAATATAAGAACATGCCTGAGTTCCAATAAACTTCTGAACTAGAATTTTCTCTCCTTACACTCCTCCTCTACAACGTTTTAATCCCTTATCTCAATCCCTAAAAGAACATTCTCATTTAAAAAGCCAGTGCAGGTCAGAATCACTACATGCGTAGATGACCCTTTTTCTCATTATTTTTCCTTTTGGTGGGGGGGTGGGTATACTTTCCCTATGACTTCATTTTTCTTTGTGTGGACTTAGGAGACAAAATTACCTGAGCAAAAATATGAAAAAGGGGGAATCTTGTTGATTAAACTTTTCAATAAGCGCACCCCGATCAGTCCCAGATGTGTGCCCATCCAACCGAAGGTAGCGGTACTGTTTTAAGGCGAGATAGTCTTCCATAACATCAAGCAGCCTAGTCATCGTGGAAAAGAAAAGAACCTACAAATTTCAAATTAAAGGAGTAAATCTTCAAGGAAATTATTTTCAAAATAAAACTATAATATTTACAAACATGCATTAAAAGAGAAAGAGAGGTGGAGGTTCTTGCTTGGAAAATTATAGATGGTCATGTTAACACAGCTTCTTATGCATTCCACCAAGATTCAAAAGAACAAAGAGGGCTAAATATAGAATGAAAACTACCATAAATGGCACCACCATCTCAAATGAAGAGGAACAAAACAAACAGAAAATGAAAGCACAAGAAAAATCAACACAAAATGTCTAGAATATAGCAACAATATTAGTCAATAAGATAGAATAAAAAGGACCAAAGGCCAAACTCAGCATCACAAATTTTTATCCAAACAGCCTACTAGAATATCATAATGCATCAAAAGGCAGCTTCTACAAATTATTAGATCCTAACAAAACCATATAAGAAGAGTTGTGTACCCGATGATCAGTTGCCTTCAACTTGGGGAGTAGTCGATCTAACATTTCCAGCTTCCCACAAAGCCTAATAATTGGTGGCAAATAATGCCTTGGTATCAAATTGTCAACCTACAAAAATTGATCCAAGAGTTAGGTTTCACCAGAAGAGGCAAAACTTATACCAGCCAACTACTTATCCCCTAGTTCGCTACACGAAAGCAAACAAGTGGAACCACATTATCTTTAACTATTGAGTGTTCCAACTTATCACATAAAATAAAGATATTAAAAAACCACTGATTTGTTCTAGAATTAATTACACAAAGAAATAAAAGGTCCATAGGAAGCTTTGGAAAGGAGACCATTTTATATTTTCTTATCTTTCATCTTCCACAATTTTTTAGCAAAAGCAAACTAAGCATTAGTGTATAGGAAAGGGACATGCCTCCTCCACGTGCAGCTGGCTGAGATATGGATGATTACATATATTACGAAGCTCCATAACAGAGTTGTGCACCGATCGAGCCTGCAAAAGAAGAAAGATCAGAATTAGCAATAGTAAATGTCTAAAATGGTAATTGATTACAAATTTTTTAGCTTTGCATGGAAATAAAAGAGAATCAAATTTCCAAAAGAAACCTTTGAATTTCCCATTGCACCAAGATTTTCTTCAACCCTCTTCATCAAAAGTTTCTGATAAGCAGAAGCTTCACATCTTATAAGCCTCTCAATCTTCTCAGGAAGTTCATTTTCAACCTACCAAAAGGAAGAAGAAGATAGAAAAACATTTAGCAAATTAGAATTTTAAATTTTCTGAGCATCTTAATACCATACAAAACAATGACTTCAAGATATCATTCCCCTCAATATTTCCTAAGTTCTAAGTTAAGTGTTAGTTTATAATGAGACACATAAAAACATTCACAGACAATCAATATTCAATTGAAAAAATGATACCTAACCTAATATCCCTGTAAATACAAACCTTATGCTTGAGCCTTCTAAGTACAAAAGGTCGAAGAACTTGGTGAAGACGGTTTATGATCAACAGATTTTCCTCCTCAGATAGTAGGGCCTAGTCAAAAACAACCAGCATAAGCACATAATGTTCAATGATAATCCAGTAAATAATGTTGGTAGCTAGATGGAAGAAGTTCACTACTTACTTCATCAGCAGAATTATCCCCATTACTCTCAAATGGTTTGTTGAACCACTGAGAAAAATCTTCTGATGAATTAAAAATATTAGGCAATAAGAAATTGAGCAGTGCCCACAACTCCTCAAGATTGTTCTACATAAAGAAATAAGGTACAATTTAGTCCTTATACTGCATCAACACCAAAAACTCAAAAGGGAAAAAATGCCGAAAACACAGCTGGGTCACCAACAAGGAAATGGCTGCAAGTGTCCATTACAAAAGTAAAAATACAAAAAAAGAAAAAAAGAAACATCCCAAGAAAATTATCTGTAACCTGTAGTGGTGTTCCAGTCAACAGCAATCTGTGAGAGCTCTGATAGTGCTTTAAGTCCGCATTCAACTTGCAAGAAGCATTCTTTATCCGATGACCTTCATCAATTATAATATAATGCCAGTGTATTTTGCTCAGTTTTGGTCTATCATGCTTGTTCATTAGATACTCATATGTTGTCAGAAGAATGTTAAATTTCCGCTGTACAATCCTCTCCCTGCAACAGAAATGGAGAACCAGGCTTACAGATAATGTAAAGTAACAAAAAGGAATAGGATAAGAAAGGTTTTTATTCATGTCTACATGTCATTACTTGAATAATCTACGCCTCTCTTCCGGAGGCCCAGCATAGACAATTTTATTTATCTCAGGGGCCCAGAAATTGATTTCTGACTCCCATCCAGGCAGCACTGAAGATGGTACGACCACCAAAAATGGTCCTCTATCATTTTTGGTTTCCATTAGGTAACAAATAAGAGAAATAACCTACAAAAACACATAATACCATAAATGTAAAAATTTGACAACAGAATCATATTATAGACAGCAATTCAGAGTTGAATAGATTCAGAACCACAAATACCTGAACAGTTTTCCCAAGACCCATTTCATCAGCAAGAATGCCATTCAGATGATTATTGTATAGTGAAACCAGCCACCTGAGGCCATTCATCTGGTACCTGACCGTCAGAGGCAATTTTAAGAAATCTCAAACAAGAGAATGAAAACCGCACTCCCTATGCCAGCTCTTCCCAAAAGAATATATATTGTTGGCAAAGTGCATATATTACTTACTCTCTTAATTTTCCACCCTTAAGGAATGTTGGTTGCTCGCTGATGTTTTCTTTTATGCTGAAAAAAACAGTTTTGATTGTAAAATTTTCAGCAATTACAAATAATTCAATGCTAAATAAGAAAAGAATTTTGAAACAAAATGACCTCAAGACATCCAAAGTTTCATTCGTTAAAAAATGAAGCAGGAGATAAAGAAGCAATCTTGGTACCTATGAGCCATCATGTAGTACTTTTCATTGCTTTCCATATAATGCTGCAGAGCAGATTGATGATAAGGAAATTTAAACATTTATAAGAAAATAGGATAAGTAAAACCTTGTGGAAAAGGAACGAGAGAAAGCAACTCCAGAAAATGCATAGGAAACAAACTTGCCTTCGCCTCATCCTCATTCTCAATACCAGTGTCATTCTCAACAACACTTGCAGTTCGCATCTCATCCATATCATTTTCAAAGCGGCTTGTTATAGCCTTTGCCCCCTGTAACTTGGATCCAAGTTTTTGAAGATATTTCTCAGTTTCTTTCAATAGTTGCTTAACACGATCTGATTTAGCATCCTGGAAATACCAACAACGATATTCAATAAGAATAAGTAAGATGAAACCCTTGGACTTGTAAAGACTAGCAAGCTTAAGCTAACCTGAACCATTCGCAAATAGCCCTCCACATCATTGATTTTGAGCAAGTTAATCTTCTCACGCTGAATTCTGTCAATCTTCTCACGATGTGTACGCTCCTTTCTCTTATGGAACTCCTTCACAAATTTATTGAAACCCTTCCAACGTTCTCTCCTAATTTTAAACACATCATCCAGCCTCTCCCTGGGGTTTCAATTTACCAAGCAAATTAGAAAGGATGTACTTTTATTTAAAGCAACCAGTTAAGAGAAAGGCATTTAACAGTAAGAAAAAAAGCAAATGTGGGACATACTTGTGAACTTCTATCTCACTGAAAAACTCCTTCTGCCTCTCACGAATTCTCTTTTGTCGCTCTTCTTTCATTTTCTGCTCATATTTTTCAAGTTGTTTTATCCTTCTACCATGTCTATGCTTCTTGTATGATTTCAGGCGTTCCATATCATTTGTAATTGGTTTGAAAAAATCATTCAAAAAATCACTGCCAAATAGTTGGAAGAACATGTCAAATGAAAAATCATAACAAGACCAAGGAAACAGCCAAACCAGCTTAGCTACATCCTTGGCAGCAAGAAAACAAGATAAGAAATACAAAAGATAACAACTAGAGGGAATTATTTGAAGTCAATTACCTCCGCAGGCGACGTTGGAGCTCTAATAATTGGAGTTTCTTCAATTCTATGACACTTTTGGTTTTTGCAGATATATCTTCAGATGAGCTCACATTTTCCTGCATGTGAGTGAATTAGTTGCAAAAACATGTGCACATGCAATGCTAAGTCGATTATCAAACCATGCATTTTGTCAACCTTCCTAGTGTGGGAAACATAAACAAAGTTAAGCAAAAGACATTGAAGAAAAGGAAAGAACCACATATGTTGGATGGCAGAAAAGAGAAAAAATTTCACAACATCATAAGGCATCAGGCAGCACGCCACAAATGAGTTCCTAACAACACATAGTTCAGAAAAATAAAACAAAATAAAAACCAGAACTAATATGCAATGTCAATGAAGAAAAGAAAAGAAAAAATCTCTCAAGATGTGCAAAGTCCTCATTGGCTGATTTACCTCCTAGTTATGGTACTATCTAGTGACCTTTTCGCTCAATTATTTTGATGCAACAAAAGATCAACTTCACATAACTTTGAACATGCGTACAGATATTCATTGCAAGCTTAAGTCCTAAATCACAAATTTCTAACCAATAAGATGGCTTTACCGAAATGTTAACGATGAATCCCTTTTGCTATCATAGTCACAGACTATGATGCAACATCACTCTAAATTCTAAAGCCATATATAAAACTGTTCAGCTCCCTTTCACAAAAAGATATAGACCTGAGAAAGAAAATATCCTCCAAAACTGTTTTGTCTGATAGGAAATGAGGTACATACAAAATAAAAGTGGAAAGTTGTTTTATTAACAGAATAGAAAAATATGTGGTGGTCTTTCTTCTTAAAGTTTAACTTTCTACTCCAAGTCTCATTCATTCTAATGAGAAATTTCGGTCGATTATAGAATCTTTCTTCCACTTTTGTTATTTATACACAATGGGCAGATGGGGGAAGATACGTTTTCTTTCCCTTTTATAGCAGTGCACAAATATTTGAGCAAACAATAACTATATCCTTAACAATACCGCATGATGGCTTTTACAGACAAATCAGAAGAAAAAACAAGGTTATAATCAGGTATTAAGAACTTGAGAACAAATTTGGCAACAAACCTTGAGTTTGGTAAAACAAGTAACAATTCTATGCTTTGTTTTTTGCTGTTTTAGAACCCAGTTCTGCTCAGCTAAGAGCTTCCGTTTTTGTTGATCCACAATCCATTTCTCCAACATAGTATGCTTTGGCGAAGGCAATGAATCAGTTAATGCATATATACCTTCCTCATCTTGCTCTGTGGTAAAACAGACACAATTTCTTCATATGTCATCAACCCAAAAGATGGACCCAGCTGGGATTAATCTTATTTGAAATTCAGTGAATTTTGGATAACGTTGACTTTATTAAGTCTATAAGACTTATAGATGATCGCTTCAATCCCAAAGCTATATATAGATAAGAAGATAAGTGGCCATTAGCATAAAGGATATTGATTCAGTAACATTACCAGGACTTTGAAACTGACTAGGAGCATTATCTTTTCTCTCTAGCACCAAATCATGCTGGACAGCAGCGGCTGGCAGAGATGCTCTGGAAACCTCATTATGACAGCCAATTCCAGACCAGCCCATCATTTCAGGGTTCAACTGCTTATTAGCACCAATGACAGAAGAGGCTTGATCACCCTTTCCAAGTTGCAGATGGCCATTCTCCATGCCATCCACAGGGTTACTAACAGTAAAACCACCCTTTATAGTACCAGATTCGGGCTGCCGTGACATTGTAGTTAAATATGCCTGTGGTTCCACTGCCTCTAGGCTCTGAATTTCAGCCTCTGCCTTCCTTGTAGCTAGAATATGTTTCCTTTCATCTGCTATTGCAGAAAAATCAGAAGTTGGGCCATTCCTCTCCTCCATTTTTAACTTTTCTGCTTCTTTAGACAAGGAATCAGCCTCTGGGAATCTTCCAGTAGACATGGAACCTGGAGGTGCATTATTCATCCTTCCAAACGGCATTGCAACTTCAGATATGCTACTTGGCTCATTGGACGTCTGTGCTTTGCCTCTAGTGTCAATTAACTCTTTGCGAGGACCATCTGTATTGCCAACTGATGATTACTAAGTAAAAAAGTAAAGATTGCTGAAAATGAAAGTTGCAAAATAAATAAAACCTACCTTCTTTAGAATAAATGTTTCCAAGCGCAATTTCTAGATGCAGCTTCTTTGGCATCAACCCATTTCTACAAGTGGAAAACCACAAGTTAAACCAGAAAATGAAAAACAACAGACCACAACAAAGATTCTTACCATGTACACTCCAATTATAAATAGTAGTATATATTGCAAGACATTACTACATACCTGAAAGCTAAAAAGACAAGGCACTGGGCTCTAAGCTGTTTCAACTGTTGTTCCTTGAAAGGCATGCCAGAGAACGTGGCAGATTGGGAGACAGGAGACTTTCCCATATCTCTCGGAGCTGTGGCTCTAAGCATAGTCATTTCTGAGGCACTATTTTGCCTCCCAACCTACAAAAATAACAAAAAAATGCCACCAAATTCATTACACAGATCAATGGCCTACAAAGCAACATTTCCAGAAGAAGTACAAGTCTAATCATCGCATCAGTATCCAAACTTTAACTCCGGCTCCTCCCAGAAAGGCCAAAATATAGGCCCCAAAAAGGCATTGTTATTCCCATTATTTAAGCCATGGTGACTTAAAAAAGGAGGTGTATGGAAAGGTAAAAAAAACAATATTGACTACCTGAGCTATCTTATTTGCATCTGCTAACATATTCAAACTTCCTCCCTCATGTTCCAAAACTTTTCCAGCAGAAAGTGTCGTGGATAACCCATCAGGACTTGTTACAGAACCTTTTGAAAACCCATGCTTCTGACTCTCAGAGCCACTAAATTGGCCTGGACCTGAGAATGCTAGTTCTCCTGACAGATATGAGTTAGATGTGGCAGGCAGTCCTCCTTGAACCTTCCCAAAAGCACCTGAAAGTTAAAACAATACCATCAATGTGATACTTTTTCACTAACTGAAGAGATGTTTTGGAAATTCGGCCACCATTTTAAGAAATGTCTAAGCTCAGTCAAATTTATTATTCACCTTCCCTCTATAGCTTGTTAACAACAAGAAAATGAGTCATTGTCAAATATAGCTTACTCAAAGAGAAGGGCAATGGTCGAGGTTTACATTTGAGCGGACAATGCCCAAAGAATACAAACATGATCCAAGATGCCTAATAATGTAGTCCACAATCAAGACCTAAATGAGTCCCAGATGTATTTAAACTTCAATAAACCTATATAAGAAAAAGAAAGAGGTAAAGAGCAAACGATAAAGGATTTTATCAAGAAACAGAGTACAGACTCTCTAACTTAGATAATTTGAAGCTAAGGTTTCTTTCTCCTTTGTGTCTAGAGAAAACTGGAAATGCAGCCCAGCCTACATAAACCCATGTCCATTAAAATTATCTAACAAACAAACAGAGATTATTTCTATCTTACAACCTCACCTGATACAAGAGCTGTATGCATTGACTGCTGAGCTGGAATTTCTGCTGTCATATTGCCAGAAACAACATTTGGAGGAAATCTGTGAAGTTGAGATCTGTCAAACGGTAACCCAGCCTTGTTCTGATTCCATACACCCCTGGAAGGAAAAACTTCATGTGAACCAAGTACTCCCCCTTGCTGCTGTCCAGGAACATTATGAGTGGAGGAAACTTCCACTTCTTCAGGATACTTTGAACTAGGAGCACGAGACATCAAATTGGTAATGTTTGTCGTATCCACTAGATTTTCCGGTACAATTGAACCATCCTGTCTACCTCTAAGCATTGATCTCATATTACCAGGTAAGGATGCAAAATGCTCCATTTGCCCACTACTCGGGACCATGCTGTAGTTGGCAGGGCCAGATGGTTCAGCCTTATTCATCTTCCCTTTCCTTAGATCAGTCACAGCATTATGAGAATCAAGTTGCTGGGAATTGTCAAAATTTGGTTCCAATGGTGATGATGAATCACCCCTCTTTCGCTTAGTTGCAGCCTTTATACTATCATTTTGATTCATTTGTTTGTCTTGCGATTGCGAGTTAGCAGACCGAGCATCTAAACTAGATGGGCTTTCATGATCAAAAGACTGACTACTCCTATGAGTTCCAGCTCCTTGATAATACTCGTGTCCAGTAATGCTAGGGCCAACAGGCTGCCTGATGGATGAAAATGGATCAATTTTTGACATCTCATTTTGGGCCAATCCCACTTTAGAATCTTTTGGAACTCCAACAGCTTGAGAAGACCCTGGATAAAAGAGTCCCATTACAAATGGTTAGTTCAGGATGCCATGCAATGACAAGGACACATCTGTAAAATGATTTGCCATGAGAAGCCAAATGAAGTTTGATTAAGAGAAATTTACCAGCATATTGTCCAGATGTTGAATCCACTGTTTGAGAACCACCAGTTAGAGGCACTCGTGATGACTTCAAAGCCTCCATATCAAGACCATGTTGGTTGATAACAGTCTCCATTGCCCTTAAAAAAGAAAATTATGTCAGAGAAACTAGCACAAAAATTTTGGGGAAGGGGGGGTGGACATATACAATGAAAATTTGACTTAGAAAAGATCTAGATCTTCTTATAGTAAGTTCCAAACTCCACTGCAACTATGCAGAGACAGGTCAAAGAGAAATAAAAGTTAACACAACTGTTAGACAAGTCAGAAAACAAATGCAAATAGCAGACATACCCAAGTACATAGGCAGATATATAAAATACAGGGAAAAAAAAAAGGGAGAATGAGGATATATATATATATATATATTCTGCAATTTAAATTTTAGGTGAGAGTAACTTTATTGCAGCTCAGAACACTCTAATCCAAGCCAGGAAATTTAACAACGTAATCTTGGAGTAAACTATATAAAATTACATAGCAATTGCCATGTATATAAACGAAGCAAAATTTAAACTCTAATTTCTTCTTTAGTTCAAGCATGTGTTGCTTAGTGCAATATTAAACACAGTTCTACCCGCAAGGAAAAAAGTAAGAACAGCACGGTTTGGGGCAAAAGAGGATGAACCAAGGTAAAACACCATGTTTTAACTGAGACCTACATAACTTATCTCCAACCATATGCATGGTGGGGCAATTAATGCCCTGATAACAGAAGACAACACACTAGTCAACAAAGGTGTCTCAAAAGTTGCATGACTACCTGAATAAAGACCAAAATAGTTCCACACTCTATTCACCGTCAATAAAAAATATATAAGGCTCTCGCATCCCTTTAAAGACAACTGAAACTAACAAACCAAGTGTCTGTTGATAAAAAAAGTAAAAGATGCACAGTCAATCAACTTTATTTTTTAGATCCATGATTATCTGAATTAACTCAACTTGCTAATACATATCTTCATATAAGATGAAAATAACTTCAGCACATTCTCTTCCTAATTCACAAAATCTGATAGTCTTTTGATAAGAATTCTTAATAAAAATCAACAGATGAAAAATAAGTCAAAAACACTTTACCTCGATATCACATGAAACGGCATTGAATGTTCTTTCCCACTAGATTTCATGTGTTGCAATATCTGAAACACCCGCGGATAATAAAAATCAGCATCCATATAAATGGTATATAAAATTTAGAGCTAAATAGTGCACAATAAAGACCACTTAATTGACCCAACACTACACGTACCACAAAAAGTTTTGTTGCCAGCTTTGCCGGCTCATCTTTAGAATCTTGAATGAGTTTGTGCAGAAACTTTGCTGCCTCCAACTCCACGTTATGCGAAGAAGACGCCATCTCCACCTATGAACTAACAAAATTAACAGGCCAATAAGCAAATAAAAATTTATCAGTCCCAACCTATTAGATTTAATCTCTACTTTTTCATGCCAAATTTTCGATTCCATATGTATAGTCATAATCAAACTGAAAATCCACAAATTAAAACAAAAAAATAGAACCGATAAAAGCAAAAAACGGAGACTTAAATTTCCTAGTTCATTAACCGCATTTTCAGGTCTAAAATTAATCTGAAAATCAGTAAATTAAGCTCTAAAATTAACTTATCCAACACACTAATGCAGATTATCAAGCAAATTGTTTGTTTCTCGAGAAATGTTCTTTAATTTTAGCGGAAAATTTATTTTAGCGGTGAAACAAAAAAGAAACCCTAAGCGAAGAGAAATTGGTTAGAGAAAAACGACGAAAATTACCTGATCGGAGATCGAAGAGTTCAGAGGTGAGCTACATAGAGGGAGCGGCTCGAATGTTAAACTTCCAAAATTAAAAGTAAAGTAGAAAGGAAAAACAGATGGGAAGTTTTGGTTTTGCAGGAATGAGAAAAAACGAAGCGTAAGCAAAAGGTTCCCCAAGCACGTACCTTTAACCTCACACGTGTCGGAATTTCTTTGTCAAATTACTGTTTTACTCTTTTTCGTTTGAAAATTCTGAATCTAGCCTAAGCCTAGGATCCGGCCCATGGGTCGACCGACTTAACCAGATAATCAATGGCTTACGACCCGGCCCATGGGTACACCCACTTAACCAGATAATCTTTTTTTTTTTTAAAGCAGCCAGATAATCAAATTGATGAACTTTCCTAAATTTTTTTCTAATCTGTTTGGTCAAATAATGGACCATGGAAGGGTTAAAATGGAAATATGACAAGGATTTCATTCATTCATTGATGAGTTTGGGCAATTGGTACATGAAAAATAGCGAAAAATGAAAGGAGAGAAAGATCTAATTAAGTCAAATGAACTCAAGTTTTTTTTTTAATTTGAAGAAGGGAAATTCCAATTATATTTTTTAAATAAAAAATTATATAACAATTAATAAATTAAATGCAGCTCAAGCTTTACTTAATTAATATTGAAACTTTGAAATTTGATTTTGACACGATTGAATTATTTTTTATATTTTCAAATTAATTTGAAAAAAATATTAATATTATCAATTAGACACAATTTAATGAATTACATCTTAATTTTAATTTAATAAATATTTATATCAATATATCAAAACACTTGTAAGATTTAAATACTTGTATTAAGATATCTAAATCTTACTTGTTAGTTTTTCTTCTATACAAATACACAAGATCAAAATGTGTGAACTTTTATCATATCTGTATTTACGTCCAACTTAATACTAGTAAATAGATAATCAATCAAGTCAATCATACTTGAGTTAAGTCGAATCGGATCACATTAATAACTTAAGCTCAATTATGAAAGATTTGTAAAAACAAACAATATCGAATCATAAATAATATTTGAATTAATTTGACGATTTATTTGAAATTAAATGCTATTTAAAATACTTTTTTTTCTTGAAACTAATTCAAAATTAACACAAATTTGCAATCCGTACTTCATCACCAACATAGAAAAACATATGTTTTTTATAACCTTTTCTAGGAACCATATACATTTGCATGAAAACAAGAAACTATAACTAAATAATCAAACCCCCATTTGTTTCCTTTTGCTTTTCTTGTTTTCCCCCTTCGGGTTCCTAGATCTTTGGGACACATCACAGGTTAAGTTAGCCATTGACTTGACATTCGGGTGGAACGTTGGGGTACCTGGCCCTATCTAAGCAATAGTCATACTTCAGAAACTTGTTTCTCACATTTTCGTAAGCTTTTCTTTGATTCGCGTCCAAGTCCCAGAACTTTTGTCCATTCCAGAACAAGTCAGGAGAGTGACATTGTTGAGGGTTGAGAGTTTGAGCCTGGCAGCCATCGATGCCGAACCATTGGTAATTGGCTTGGAAGGGAGCTGAGCTCCAATTCACAGGCTTCCCGTTTGATGCCCAGTCTGCACTCCATATGGTCCCTTCCACTCGCATAGGCTGCGTCGGGTAACCTACACCGGAGTCAGTGATGTTCTTGAACACCCTTAAGGGAGTCTCGTCCACAAAAAGCCTGGAAATTTACCAAAAACTAATCACTGAAGCATTGGTTGGATTCATCAGGAATGGAAATGGGGATGTGTGCTTACACAATTTGATGTTCGTTCCAGAGAATCTTGTATGTATGGAAATCGGCTGTGGGATCAAACCAGAATGAAAACTGCTGTTCTCTCCCTCCTACGCCATTTGTGAAAACATTTGTGTGTAAGAGAAAAATCTCATTTCCACCCAAGAACTCGAAGTCGATTTCGTCATGGATACTTGTAACCGAGATGATCTGCATAACAACAATCCAAATTAACAACTCATATTGATATGAGTTCATGGTTATGATGATACGAATGAGTAGGACAACATCTTACGTAAAAGGTAGCGATGATTCTGGTTGTGTCTTTGTCTGGTAACTTGATTCTCATTTGAAAGAACCCAGAGCCATAACCTGCTTTCGATCCAAACCCAGACCCTGTAATACATATCCAAATGCACTACATCAACATTACAAATCCTTCTAGGATAATCAGACCCTGGTACGAATATCAGATTCGAGTACACATGACATGACCTGAAGTTTGGTCTAAAGTAAGCTGAACTTGTGTATGACCTTCAAAGTACTGGATATGATCACTTCCATATTCAACCATATAATTTTGTTCAAACGGAGCACCCCAAGCAGCATTTGCATGAACAACAAAAACAACAAGAAATGCGAAGAAACCCATCAAGCAATAATCCATTGGAGAAGACATTTTCAAGAGTGTGATCAAAGTGCCTGCAAAATCTCAACACTTTAGGTTGTTGTTCTGGTCATTCGACATGCTACTGGATATATAATCCTATTTAAACACAGAATTTTTTATTTTGATAATGTTATATTCATTTGATTGTTTAATAGAGAACCCATTATCTTTTTTTTTTCTTTGATTCACTAACTTGGTTATCTGGATTTCACATGTCAGCTAGTTTCATTTAATACTCGCTGATGTGCTTAAGTGTTTTTCCACATTCATAATTTAATGTTGCTTACTCAAACAAGGCAGAAAAAGGAAGGATAAAGCCGTTACATAACAGCCAATTATCATTAATTAGGCGTTGGTACATTCATCATGAACATGACTTGTGGCTTACCATAGAATGCATCTTAATTAGCTACTAATATTATTATACACAATTATTCTTTGAATCCCCACCCAAAAGATTTGGAGGTTGATACATGAACTAATCATGAATTTTTTCAATAATTATGAAAATTTTTGAAAAATTAAATAGATAATTTGTTTCTGGACTAAGCATTTATTTGAAAATAAATATACTTAAATAATAAAAAGCCCCCAAAGGATTACACTTTATACGAAAAAAAATCTCTATTGTTTTATTGTGTTCAAAGAAATTCTCATTTTTTGAGGATGTCAATAGGCAAGATAATTACTATACTTTAGAAATTCTCAATTTTTAAGAACGTTGACAGGCAAAATAAATCAAAGTTTAAAATCATTTTTAAAACAATAATAAGTTTTCGTAAGTATTGCATGAATTATAAAAAATTTATAAACAAAAATATATATAAACTAAAACTTAATATTAAAAATTATTATTAATAATCAAGTTAGTGAACTGAGTACTTTAAGATCATTATCCAAACTTATGATAGATAGTAAATTTACTATCTAAATTTAATTATAAAATACTATTCAAACAATGTAAGGTATCCAATTACAAGATACTTTAAGGAAAATGTATGAATCGTGAAATCCATTATAAACTAATACTTTCTCTCTATTCTTATAACATGATTAACTAACTATTAGTGTGAAATTTATATACAATGTGTTATTTATCACATAGTCACGTTATATATTACATGGATAAAAAATATTAACAGATATTAAATTCAACAGTTATTAATATTTAATTAAAATTAAGTGATTATGTTGATATAAATAAAAGCATCTATACTTCTTTAAATATAATGAAAAAAATAAGAGCTTTATTTCTTAAAGTGTAATAGATCATAAAATTTTTTAGCAATATTAAAAATTGAAGCCCATTTTGGCCTGTCGTATAAAACACCCGTCTCAGCCCATCTTGAAATCATATCACGTTCAAGTCACGTGATTGTCGCCACGTCAGCCCGACCATATACTATTTTGTTCTTTTTTTTGTAATTTTATACTATTTTTTTCTTTTTTTTTGATTTTCAATTTACATTCATTTCCCGCTCATTTCCACAGTTCTTTCCTTTCTCTTTCTCTCTCTCCCATTTGACGAATCGCTAAAGCCAAATTTCTCACACTCTAATCCCTTCTCACTCAGTATCTCCCCACCAAAGCTCCCAGCGAATATCCTTCCCAAAATACCCTTCACCGCTCTCTTAATTTTCAGATCGGGACCCTAACCTCATCGACATGAACCATTATCACATGTACGAAGCCATCGGCCGTGGCAAATACTCGGTAATATCCTCTCATTCTCTCAGCTTTCGCGAATTTTTCAAAGCCGATTAAGTTTTATTTTGCTACATTTTGCTTATTTAAGTTCTCAATGTTTTTGTAGAATGTGTATAAAGGAAGGAAGAAGAAGACGATCGAGTATTTCGCAATCAAAAGCGTCGACAAATCACAGCGGAGCAAAGTTCTTCAAGAAGTAACATCTTTTTTTTATAAATTTTTTGGATGATTTGAATGATTAATTATTTTTGAAAATGGAGCTGCTATTGATGCAATTGTAGCTTGTAATTTTACTAGACATGATCTTTATTGAAGTTAGAGCCGTTTCTCTTCTAAATTTTCGGAATTTTTGAGATGATTTAATAATATCGATTTTAATGATTAATTTCTAATTTTCCAAATTAAACTGCTATTTGTGCAATTTTAGTTCTATTTTTACTCTTTTTGCATGAATTTCTTCAGGTTAGGATACTTCACTCTTTAAATGATCCGAATATACTAAAGTTTTACTCATGGTAAGTTTTAGCCAGTTTAGATATTTTACTTGTACAAAGTTTTCAGCATATTTAAATTTTTTCTCAATTTTTTATCTGTTTATCAAGGTACGAAACTTCTGCACATTTGTGGTTAGTTTTGGAATACTGTACCGGCGGAGATCTCATGACCTTATTACGGCAGGTACTTAGTGATCATGTCCTTTTCTTTCTTTTAAGCCTTGAAAGGAACTGTGGAATTTTGTTGGTCTGACTTACTAAGTCAGATTTGAGGATCTTGACTGCTGGTATGCTAGTTTGAGAAACATATTTTGAGTTGCATTATCAATTTTTTATTGATGGGTTGCAGGATGGTCAACTGCCTGAAGATTCAATTCATTTTTTGGCCTATGATCTTGTCAAAGCTTTGCAGTAAGGATATGTTCTTTTCTCTTTATAGTTTACAATTTCCTTATGTAATATGTTTTTTCTTCTGTTTTACTGTCGTTTCGAGTTATTAATGGAAATGTTTTTCATCACCAGATATTTACATTCAAAAGGAATCATTTACTGCGATTTAAAACCATCAAACATCCTTTTGGACGAGAATGGGCATACTAAGGTACATATCTACTATAACTTTCTCATAATATCGAGTTCTATGATCACACTTCCTCTGCAATTGAGTTTCACATTCATATATTTATGTCATGCAGTTATGTGACTTTGCACTAGCAAGAAAGTTGAGTGATATATCTAAAACACCTTCTTCTATGGTAGGTCTTCTAACCATTGTGGCATTCTATGCCTTAAAGTTAAATTGCCAATTTAATCAAGTTCTTTTGATAAAATATTCACTTTCTTTCTTCCTTTTTTAAGTTGTTCATTATTGTGTTTTTTCTGTATGCACTTGTTTAGCTGCCACAAGCAAAACGTGGAACACCCTGTTATATGGCTCCTGAATTGTTTGAGGATGGAGGTGTTCATTCTTATGCATCTGATTTTTGGGCCCTAGGTTGTGTGCTATACGAGTGTTATGCAGGAAAGCCTCCTTTTGTAGGAAGGGAATTCACTCAGCTTGTAAAATCCATCCTCTCGGATCCGACTCCTCCACTCCCAGGAAGTCCAAGCCCTTCTTTTGTCAATCTTGTTAATTCTCTCCTGGTTAAAGATCCAGCGGAGAGAATAAAGTGGTCTGAGCTTTGTGTTCATGCCTTTTGGAGGTCTAAATTTTCTCTAGTACCTTTACCTCCACAGCCTGCTTTTGAAAATATGATAGAGTTATATGCTAAGCCATGTCTCTCAGAGCGTAATGGTGACAGATCTCAAAGCAAGACCCCTCCTAAAAATAGGGAAAAAGATCTAAAAGGGGCTTCAAGAAAGGACGAGAATTCTCTGGTGGGTTTAAGAGGGCATGAGACACCTGTTAAGGGTACACCAATTGGGCGTAAAACTCAAATAAAGACTCCTGGAAAAGGAATGGAGGAGAAGCATAAAGATCATTCCAGTGCTATTAAGCGTGTGAACCTCTTGAGGTTGTCTAGAATAGCCAAAACAAACTTACAGAAGGAGAATGAGAAGGAAAATTACAGAAGGCCCTTGCCAAATAACTCTGAGAATGAATCTGAAGTTAAAATTGAGAACAATGATATGGAACTTGATTTTGATGAGAACACTGAAGAGGAAGGGCAAGATGAACCAGATGGGTCAGATACCCCAACTTGTACGACTGAAGACAAATTTTCAAGTCAGAATCAGCAACAGTTCAAAGTGGAAGAGAGGGATAATAACATTGACCGATCAGATGGTCCAGCTGTGAGTAATTTGCCTGCCTCAGATGACTCAAAAACATATGATCAGGAATCATCTTCATATCAGGTTGAAGCAGCTGCCGCCCCACCCAGTGTCAGTTCACAACACAGAAATCAGAGAATCAAGGAAAGTCCAGGGTATGCCCTTGAGTCTGATTATTCAAAATCATCCAATAATATCTCAGAAGTTCTCTGGCATCCTTCTGATCTTTCTGTAAGACCTGTAATGCCAAGCAGAAAATCTGATAAAATGTCAGAGGTAATTCCTTCACTACCCTTTGAGGCTTTGCAACCATCTGATTTCATAAAGATGGCGAAGGAGCAGTTGGATGCACTCAACAATAGGATCATATCAATATTTGGTGGAAATTCCGGTATTGGTGAGAAGCAAAATGTGATTAGATACCTCGAGATGCTTAGTAATAATGCAGATGCAGCCAATGTCTTGACCAATGGACCGATAATGCTCATGCTTGTCAAAATGTTCAGGCAGTCCAAGACTTCAGCTTTGCGTGTTCAACTTGCTTCACTGATTGGTTTGCTCATTCGGCATTCTACTTTCATTGAAGATGACTTAGCAAATTCTGGAATTTTAGGTGCACTTACTGATGGTCTCAGAGACAGGCAGGAAAAAGTGAGGAGATTTTCTATGGCTGCTTTAGGGGAATTACTGTTCTATATTTCCACTCAGAACGAGCATGCAAGAGATAATAATCCGCCTGAATCTCCATCAAAAGACAACAGGCCTGTATCTGGCTGGCAGGTTAGTTTCTTATGCCCTTGCTAAAGTTTTGAAGTTTTGAATCAAATGCTTAAAGAGAACTGTGGCTTGTGCAATAGCCTTTTGCCCGTCTTGTTTTCTCTCTCATTTGATTTTCATTTATTTTCAATTATTTGTAAGGAGTTTCCTTCCCTTTTGGACAGGTTCAAAATTCATTGATTTCATTGGTGTCATCAGTTTTACGCAAAGGAGAGGATGATATGACTCAACTTTACGCACTTAGGACAATTGAAAATATTTGCAGCCAAGGAGGACATTGGGCCACTCGTTTCACCAGCCAGGATGTGATCAGTAACCTGTGTTACATTTATAGGGCTGCAGGGAAGCAGGAGAGCATGAGGCTAACTGCAGGATCTTGTTTGGTTCGCCTCGTTCGTTTCAGTCCCCATTGCATTCAATCAGTTATAGACAAACTTTCACTCAAGGATATCGCATCTGCTCTTATCAAGGGCAATCTGCGTGAACAGCAAATCAGCTTAAATATTCTAAATATGGCTATGCTTGGAAGCCATATGTTCACAAATATTGGACGGTACCTTCTACCATTGGTGGAGGACAAGAATCTGGTGCCTAGTCTTGCGTCTCTTATTGAGCAAGGAAGTGAAGTTTTGCGGGGCAAAGCACTTGTTTTTGTGGCTCTTCTTTGTAAGAACGGTAGGAGGTGGTTACCACAATTCTTTTGCAACGCAAGGTTACTCCCCACAGTGGACAGATTGGCAAAAGAGAAGGATAACTATCTACAGCAGTGTCTAGATTCATTTCTTCATGTTGTGGCATCTACAGTGCCTGCCTTACTGGATGGTATAACTGGAGATATTCAGCAAATGATGGGAGGAAGGCGACATGGGCAGATCTCTGCCCTTACCAGTCGTGCTGCTCCCAAGAACAATATTCATTTGTTTCCTGTCATTCTTCATCTTCTTGGGAGCTCATCTTTCAGAAACAGAGTGGTCACTCATCAGGTCTTGCGGCAGTTGGCAAACCTTATCCAAGTTGTGGAGACACCGTTTCAAGTAAGTAGTTGCATCTAAGCCATCTTTTGTTGTGTATCATCTCTGATTTATATATATTTTTTAATAATTGAGAAAAAAGGATTTAAATTTTATTTTTTAAATAAAAAATAATATATTAATTAATAAATCAAATACTCAACTGTGTTTCTGATTTATATTTTGACAACATATCTACATTTTTCTTTATTCAGTCAAGATATAGTTTATGTCAGCGACCAGAAAGTATCTAAAAAAAGTTGGGCTAGTTCTCCGAGTTGACTGTGACTTTGAATGACATGTCACTATGCCAGATGCCTAAGTACCGTGCCTTGGCTAACATGAAAAAGGAAAAAAAGAAGGGTAATGGGTTGGAAAAATGTCTGTTGCAAGCAGTATTCAATGCCCGTACTGCAAACGTTGTGTGAAATTTTTTGTAAAGATAGGCCTCTAAAAGATTATGCAATTGATATATTTCGCTAGAAGTTTGTACCCAGCTGTTTCAACAGTGAAATGCTTTTGTTACCTTGTTTGTTAATTGCTTCAATTTCTTGGCCCGATAATTGACTTCTTACCATTTTGAGGTGGACAGAATGGGTTCTGTGCTCTCTTTTGCCAAAAAATGTAAGATAAATAATCCTCACAAATACTGATACAGGCTATCTTTTTGATTGACCAGGGGCGGGACGATTTCCAAATAACATTGTTACGAATTCTGGAATCTATCCCTGAAGAGTCTCCAGTAATTCTTGAAAGCCCAAATGATTTTATCCGTGGAATTCTCCCTAGCCTTGCTGTTCTTTACAAGGGCAACAAAGATGGTAATGCCAGATTTTTGTGCCTGAAAATTATGTTTGATGTGATGGTCATCTTCTTGAATGAACCTTCATTAAACGATCAAAGGTCAGAGGATCTGAAATTGATATCTAATTCTCATTTTCTTCCTCTTTACCCCGCCTTGATTGAAGATGAAGATCCCATTCCCATGTATGCACAGAAGCTTCTAGTGATGCTCATTGAGTTTGATTATATTAAAATCTCTGACATTTTAGATCTGAAAATGGTCTCAAAATGTTTTGAATTTTTGCTTGGCGATCTGACAAATGCAAATGTAAACAATGTCAAACTGTGTCTGGCTTTGGCATCTGCTCCAGAGATGGATTTCAAGTTACTTTCGCAGCTCAAGGTAGTTAGGAAGATTGGAAATCTTTTGGAGTTTGTATACGCGAAGGATATGGAAGATTTTCTTGAGCCAACCCTTTGCTTGTGTAGGGCTTTTCTTCTGCGCTCTGTAGGCAGTAGAAAAGATTTTGTTTATACCAAAGAACCCACACTTTTAGGTGATGGTTCTTCTGAGTCAACGGGTCCAGTTGATCAGCAGCAATACATAAGAGATATAATGGATTTTGGCAGCAATGTTGGAGTGTTGCTAGAGTTAAGTGCATCTCGTGAAGCAAGCGTTGCAGACATAGCCTCGGAATGTGTTGTATTGTTGCTCAAGGCAGCTCCAAGGGAAGCCACAACTGGATTCCTAACTAATCTTCCAAAGGCAGGTTCAATCCTGGAGGCCTGGCGCAAGGGCATCTCTCACTTGCTCTTGCAGCGGATACTTCATGCTGTTGGTTATTCCTGTAGACAGTACCTGTCACATGCCATGATACTATCCATTTCTAAACCTGAAATTACACGTATTGAAGGCATCGTTGCTGAGCTGAAAAGCTCAAGTATACCTGGATTAGCCAATGTTGCTTCGCTTGTAATCTCGGAATTGCAGCGGCTGCCACGTTGCATCTAAAGTTCTTGAGGTTGACCGACTTTCCTTCTTTATTTTTTTTCTCGTTTACTTTCATAGATTAGTAGATTCTCAGATTTACTTATGTGCTCTTGTTACAGGCATTGTGGAGTAACTGATTTTTTCAAAAGGACAAGCTCAACATGTTTATGGGGTTCTGGACTCGGGTGGTCAAAATGAACCATGTTTGAGGTGAGTTATATTTTATTATTCAGTACTCCTCCGGGCCTGTAACTATAAAATCCATGTATACTCCGTATCATCCTTGATATATTCAATTTAAGCCTTTTTCTTTCTTTCGAGAATTTTCTTGAAAGCAACTGCTGTACATTTATGCATTTCCTTTCGTTATTTGTCAATCTTTATTTAGTTGATGCAAGTTTGATACAAAGAGGGACGGACCAATTCTATTGTCTAACCTTAGGCCTATATTTCTTTGTTCAGAGCACACCCAAACCTGCCCTTTTACATCAGAATTCAGTTTCCAAAACTTGTTACTAGAATAGTTTACACTACCAGAGCAAATTAGGTTTGTTGCGCTGTTCAACAGTGCCACGCATTTTGTTTGTGGGACACTGCCCCCTCCAACCTGTACTCATACACTACGAAATGAATTTTAACAACTGCCCCATCTCATTTGGTTCTTCAAAGAACGTCAGGATAATTAAATTCTTTTTGTTGAAAAATTAATAGTACTTACTTAGAATCCATGAATTCCTCCAGCTAATATAATCTACCTGTTCCTCATGTGGACTAGGAAGGAACAGTAAGCTAACAGATATTCTTTGCCATCGAACTTGGTAATTAAAAGATTTTTCTCTTTTTATTTTTGTTGGAATGGGGGGAGGGGAGGGTGGTTAGAAATCAAAAGTTCTCTTAAATCAGTTTGGTGGATGACAGTTCGCTTCAACTGCCTTGAGCATCAGAAATTTAGTTTGATCCAGAGTTTGTTTCTCTTAGTTACATTAAAAGTCGAAAAACGAAAAACCAGACGTCCTTTCACTTCCACTCACGTAAACGAGAGGTTTGTTCATGTTTCTAGCCTATTGTCTTCTCTTCGGTTAAACTTAAACCCCGCAATTTCCGGGAACTTAACTTTTTCTGTGGAAAACCAACTTGTTTTTCTCTATTTACATCTTTGCCCCCAAAATATTCTTGCTTAATCTTTCCTCAAAGTAGAAATCCCATCTAAATAAGAACTTGAGGTTCCTTCCAGGTTTTGGTAAAACTTACTCCATCAAACATAACAAACAAGAAAAAAATTAAACACAGTAGATTGAGTTGAGATTGATTAACCGAAAAATAGGGCATTTGGCCAAATTCACGGGGTGTGAAGGAATCATCAGCTAACAAACACATCACAACAAAACTTCACTAATCTTTTGTCTCTTTTTTCTACACTGCCAACCTGTATTTTCTCATCACTGGCCCATTGTGGTTTGCCATGTGGCAGTTGGCCCCACTGAGATCCCCCATGGTCATACCTTTATAAGGGACTCCATGATCACTCCTACCTAAAGGCTCACACCCTTTCTCCACTTCCTTTTGCTTTTTTGCTTTGCTTTTCTTTTCTTTTCTTTTCTTTTTTCACTAGAAAGATTGATCATTACCAGATATATATAACGTTTAGGCTCTCCAATAAGTGTGACATTGATTTGTTTATCATTAGAATGGCCTCCTTTTGGTTTCTCTTACTACACATCATGTTTTTCATGGCCACACCTTTGCTATCTTTAGCTTCTTCTCAGCTGAGTTCAGATATTCCTACTGTCTCAGCTTCACCAGTATCTATGTCAGATCCTCCCCTGTCCCCTTTCCAAGAATTATCACCCGACATTGCTCCCTTATTCCCATCTCCAGGTGGAGTGGTTCCTACCACCGGCTCCTCCATGCCCACCATTCCTTCCAGTCCAAGCCCGCCGAATCCCGATGACTTGATGTCGGCGGGTCCCGACTCTGCAGCATTTCCTCCATTCGGATCATTGCCGGGTTTCTCCACTTCTCATAGGATTTCAGTTGGGTCTTTAAACTTAGCAGCTTTTCCAGTTGTGGTAGCTTATTGCTTAATTCAGCACTTTAGAGTACTGTAAATTTATATTTGTTGGTTAGAAGAAAACTCTATTTACTGTTGTAGGTTCCAGCGCCAGGTTATACCCTCTGCTCATCTTCTTCATTTCTCTTGTTTCACCTGGCGCAGTACATGATCATAATGTATCTAGCTAGTTACTCCTTAATACGGTTGTTTGCTTTTGCAGCTCCTCTTAAGGAGTTGTATTAATTGAAATAAACATGGAGTTGTTGTCCGCACAGAAGTTGCATTTGATGTAATTTTGTGAACTAGTTTGACAATCTGATTGAAAAGCATCTGTTCTTCACAAATTGAAGCCTTCATGGCTTCTTTTAGATCCTTAATGACTTTGGGGCTTTTCCCCTGCTTCAAATGGCTGATGAACAAATAAGGTGGCACATGGTATTTGTGTCTGCAAAAAAAAACTATGCGGGCATGTGAAACACACCAAAACGACCAGAATTTTGGTGTCTCTTTGATTATTGAAGAATCCAATCACATGTTGGTTGATCATGAGTAATATAATACTGGGTTTTAGGTGAACCTGTTTTGTCTCTTCTGACTGCCATCTTCCCTATGAGGTCTTTTTCTTTCTTTTTCCCCTTTCTACTTTAGAAGTCCCATGCTGCACTCAGACACCACCTTCTCTGCTTTACCATCAACTCATTTCCTTCTGTTCAAGGAAATGGTAAAAGGGCAAAAAGAATTAAAAAGGAAAGAGGAGATGAGAAGCAAATAAGCTTCAATGTTTGTACCACAATTTTACTAACTACCTCTTATTCCTTTTGCCTAATCCAACTTTGGGTTCTAAATTTTAAATTTTAAACTTTAATTTCTTTTGTTTTTTTGCATGCATAAAAATGATTACTAGTACTAGGTAATGGTCCATATGTAACATAATTACGAGGTTGTCGTTTCTTACCTCATAGCTTAATCCCTTTTCTAGAAATTTGAAAATGAAATTTCTAATTTGAAGTTTAAATCCAAAATGATTAAAATGTCTCCCTCAAAACTCTTTCTTCTTAAGCAAGCAATACCGTCCAAGATCATCAGCTTGTACCTAGATGAAATTTTATTTACCAAAAGACAAAAATATTCTTTTGATACAAGTGGCGGAGGGTATTTAATTGTTAATTTCGAAAACAAATTAAATTTAAAATAAATTTTATGTATGTTATTAATGAAAATTAAACTCCGTATTTAAAATAAATTAATAAATTTAAATATTAAAAATTATAATTTAGAAATAAATTTAAATAATAAATAATACTTTAAATCACTTTCAGAACTCCCGCCACTGTCCTACCTTTGGAAATGGCTATGGGGGGAACTACCATTTCATTTCTTCTTTTAAGTTCACAAATCGTTCCTTTATCAAATGAAATCTGCAGGAAAACAACTGGCTTCTAATCGTCCTATGTGAATCATGGCGAGTCATGCAGGAAGTGATTTAAAATCCAACCATCCACATGAAAATATGGCCGAACAGTATGCACTCTGGCCAGACTAACTTTACTTTTATCCTTGGCTGACTTTGAGAAAACTTTTGTGTCGAATTTCTAACGTTTTCTTTCTCAAGATCATGATAATGAGGGGAACAAAATGGAAATCATTTAGATGACAGGTTGTTTCTCCGGATTCAAAAGGTACCTTTTTCAAACAATCAAACATTGCAGCAGGGGAAAAAAAATTGACTTAAAAGTAAATGATCTTTCTCTACTGTACTAAGCAGTTTCAGAGTTGGATCATCACCAAATGTTTGTTTATTGGAGCTTGGAAAGGATCCCCACGTGCTCCAAGTTACCTCTTCATGTCAATTAAGCAGGGTTACAGCGTTGGATTAAGCAATGTTTTTATTGTTTGTTCCCTTTCTTCTTCTTAGGTTGGGAGGTGAATTCGCACTGAAATCCAACCCAACATGAAAAGGGAGAAGAAAGGGTGTGGCCTGCTCACAGATTTCGGATCAAGTCGGGTTTTCTCGGGTTATCATCCTAAGCCAAACCCCATTTACCTCTGTGAAAATAAGCAATGCAAGTAAAGCAGTAAGCAGCATAATTTATAGATTTTTCCAGGTGGAAACATGCTCTATGGCCTTGAGCAGTGTATTTTATGATAACATAATGAAACAAATGCCTGAGGACAACAGGGAAATGAGACATTAGAGTTCTACATAAGCTGTAAGGATAAAGATGAACAGCCAAACTTGGGGTGGATTCATCAGGTAAGATACTCTTAGGTTATAAACGTTCTACAAGCAACAAAACAAAGCCGACGGTATGCCAAATTGCCAACAAAGGAGGGGCAAAAAAAGGGGTTCACAAGTGACTTGTCTTGGGCTGTTTGCAATTTAAGCACAGTTCTTATCCATGAGCTTCTCAATCAGGTCAGCTGCATCCTGAACGGTGCTAATACTCTGGGCGCTTTCTTCTTCCACACTGATTCCGAACTCCTCCTCGAGTCCCATCACAATCTCCACCTGAAACACGAGAAATCAGAAGTATGGGATGTCAATATTTTATTCGAATCAAAACCTACTCATACACACGATATAAAAACAGAATAAAGGACAGATCAGTCCATAGTCAAAGAGAGATTTTTCATTATAGAACAATATCACAAGAAGAATTTGACACAAACGTCCATACTTAGAATACTATGACATAACTTGTGAATATGTTATCCACCAAGAACCAGATAAATAACCCACATAAAACTAATTCCAAATGTTAAAACATAAAGGTTAAGAATCACAGGCAAAAAACTGATTATTACTACATCCTAACGAGCTAGGAAAGTTAAAACAGGACAGATATTTGGTTACCGTGTCAAGGGAATCAGCTCCAAGCGCAGAAAACTTTGACTCCCCGGTGATGGAAGAATCATCAGGTAGTGCCAGTTGTTTCCTCACTATTTCACAAACTTTGTTCACTGTCTCTGGTTTTGCCTGAACGTGTTAATATCCCATAGCTGGTTAAGCACATTTGTCATATGATGGGGGAAATCAGAGATGCATGTAAAGGCTTCATATCACTACAAATGCAAGCAGACAAATGCAGAATGTACTTAACATGCTAAACTAGTCAAGATTATATAAAGAAGATTGCATCTCTTCATATTGATAAATGTTCCTAGAAACATCTCTGTCATGGGCCATGCAGCCATGGTTAATGGTCCTTTCATCTGCACGTTTCACATATGAACGTATTTTGAGTTTAGATTTGTCTCAATGATCTTATTGTGGGCTCTCTTTGTTGGCACTAAATGTAACTGCATAGCTAAATGTATACCCCGTTTGATGCAGGGAGGAGAACCAAGATCCAAATATTCAAGTAAAAAACCACACAGCAGATGAAAAGAAAAACATACCGCGCAGGAAACGCGGAAGCGCAATGACCTTGGTCGCATTCCAAGAGATGGGAAGCTGACTGAGTTGACATGGGCGACCCCACGAAGAGGTACCTGCTCAAACATTCAATCAAAGAATTGAATAAATCCATTAAACACTCCGTATGAAGGCATAACATCCAGCCAGAACCAGTAAGTCATATGATACAAGAAAGACAGAACATGAAAACAGATGCGATTGCATGTTTGACAGGGAATCACATTGAACCACCTTCAAAAACACATTAAAAAAGAACGTAGTAGTCTTTAGATCTCAAATCCAACCTTACCAAAGCCAAGTTGAGATCTTGAAATATGCTTTTTTGAGCTTAGACTTGGGTGTCTTTACACAAAGCAGCAGATTGACAATAAGGTCGATTGAGTTAGTTGGAGAAGAAAGCTAAGACAACTGTCATTTAAATGATAAAACAATCATGCAAAAACTGATCCATAGCATGAAGCTCTATTGTTTGAAATCTCAAGAAGCCTTTAGAGTCTATAACTTTATTAGAAAATTCAAGCAACAAAAGATCAAAGATGGTATCTTTCAACCGTTCACATGATTGCATTCGTTAGCATATTTAAATTTCACCATCAAATCCCAAAACCCATCAAGGAAAATCAACTCAAAAATCAAACCAAATCAAGTCAAACCCACCACAAACTCTGTTACACTGCCTAAAACAGAAAAGAAAGAGACGAAAAACAGAGCACCAACATCAACGTTTTTAACCAAACCCAACTTAAAACCGTAAGAGAAAAAAAAGCCCCAATAAGCAAAAGACAACAATCAGAAGACAAAAACCAGATCCTAAAACAACACAACATAAAAAAGGATCAAGATAGGAAAGTAACCGGTGTCTGCTTGAAAGAAGACGAAAGGGAAGTGAATTTCAATGAAGCACCAGTTGTAGAAGCCATTAGAATCAATTTCGATAGATTCAAGGAAAGAGGGAGAGAGATCTGAGAAACAAAAAAAAAACACAGAGAAATAGAAAGACAGAAGGGGCGAAGATCACGAAGAGAGGAGGAGAACGAGGAGAGCGTGTGTTTGTTTTAAACAATAGAAGACCACGACGTTTTTATAGATGCTGTGTTGTTCACTTCTTAGTGTTTGGTTGCTGGGATTTGTTGACAGTTGCCAGTTTTTCTCTCTTTCCTTGTTTTCATCGAAAAATAAAAATAAAAATAAAAATAAAATAAAACGTTTCGCCCACGAGTCCCCATTTTTTTTATTTATTTAATTTTTTAAAAAGAGAAATTAACATTTATTTGCTAGGAAAAATCATTCAAGTATTTTTTATTTGGTATCTTATAATATCTTAATATGTCGTCGTGTGAATAACTACATGAATAATTATAAAAATTATTTATTAATAATATAAAATAATACCACAAATCAAATTTAATTGAAAACATCCACCTTTCCAATGTAATAATAATTACTATTTCTTTCTCTTTTCATTGTTTTCATCGAAAAAGCTTTTGGGACATTAATGTCCACGAGTTCTTTTTCTTATTTCCATTTTTTCCTTATATTTTTAAGAAAATAGCAATTATTGTGAGGCAAAATGATTTAAGTACTTTTAATTTGGTAATTAAATGGATAGTACAATGCACACTCATGCGAATATCATTATTAAAATAATTATATAAATTATTTAATTAAGATTATAATATAATATTATTATCTAATTAGATTATAATATTTAATTAAGAGTTATATTACAATACATATATCATTTAATTCTACAACAATATAGTTTTTTTATAATACAAAATTTCGATTTATCATTAAAGTTAAGGTTGCTAAATTTTTTTTTCTGAATTTTGATTGTTCGATGGATTGAAATGAACTAATGCTACAAATTGAATTATAATTTCAAGATTTTAGGAGAGAATTTAAATAAAAATATTTTATTAAATTAAATTTGAATCGTTAATGTTATTTTGATGTAGAATAAAAAAATAATTTCAAGGAATATTTAAATATTTTTTAAAAGTAAAGTATATAAATTTTTTAATATATATTTTTATAAATTTAAATTAATAAAACGAGTTTGTTCACGCATTGAGGGCATAATATATGCCGATGATGAGAAGAACACTGGCCTTGACCCACGCGATTGAGTTGAGAGCAATTGGCTGGCAAAAGTTGGTCGGGCAAAGCCTAAAAACATGTATTGCACGTTTTGCATTTAGGCGTTTAGATAGCTACACGCAACTAAACACGTTGTCTCAAATCATGAACCATCGTCTTTGCTTTGGAATTAATTTTAAAACACCATTAATTAATTAAATTAAATAGATTGAACAGCCATAATTTAATAGATTATGTTCAGTTTTCTTTTATTATAATAGATTATGTTTGATTTCTTTAATTTTTTTAATTTATCTTAGTTACTTCTCTTTTTCAATTTTTTATTTTTCACTTTAATTTAACCGGTCAATTTTTTTTCTCTCTCAACATTCTCATAACCTTTTTATAATGTTAAGTATTTGTCTACAATTTTAAAAAAAGAATTTGAATTTAATTTTTTAAGTCGGATGCATATATATATATATATATATAGTTATTATTAAATTAAATATTCAAATATATGTAAGACTATTTATAAAAGTCTCTAATTGTGATTGAAACCCATTCTTGGTTATGAGAAAGTTAGTAATTAGGTGAACAAATAATGGGGTTAAACCATCACTTAGACCATTTTTTTTTTTTGTGAAATCTTATAATCTTATGATACACACCATGAAAGCCTTTCTCTTCAATGTCCCAACCCCCAACTTGCTAAATTGATTAGATTGCCTATCAAAATTTGTATACCTTTTTGTCAGATAGCCTAACTTATCCTCCTTTGATTATTGTATAATAATAATAATAATAATAATAAAAATAATTACAATCAATTATAAATAACTAAATTAAAAAAAAAGGGTAACCCAAACTCAGCATACTCTTTGCCCCATGCATAAAATTTTATTTCCTTTTTGCATTTTTTGTGGGTTGAAAAGTTTTTCTTTTATGTCATTATTATTCAACTCCGAAGGCAAAATTGACCCCAAAAAAGCCATATTTTTTTTTGTCTTTTAATTATCTTTTATACTTTTTTTTTTATTTGTTTTCTTTTATGGAGAACATGATGGAAAAAGTACTTGTAAAGGAAAATTCATTTTATTTTGACCTTTTGACCTTTTCACTTTCGGTGAGTGTTATTTGATGGTTTTCTTTTTCTTTCCTTCCTTCCCACCCTCCAAGCTTTGTAGTGGGTGAAAAAGGCCGGTTCAAATTTTAAAAAGCTGTGCACGTGATTGGCCCATGCTTGGCTCGATTAGCCAGCTTGTCGAAATGGCTCGGGTCGTGGCTACTGTCTTACGGCCCACATTCTGATCAAAATGGGCCTAGCAATATGTATTAAATGCAAAAGTAAGGAAAAAATTAATTGAAAAATTGTGCACAAAAAGCCAATTACTACTATACATTCACACATAAAAAAAATTAATCTTATAATATAAATTACAATTCAATTACATTTTATGAAAATAATAGTACTTGCTTGTATATTTAAAAATAAAAAAAAAAAGGTTGAAAAAGGGCAAAGCCGGCTAAAGGTTAAAGCTGAAGCTGTTAGTTGAAAAGGACGAAAGTGAAGCGAAAAGAATGGGAAGGGAGAGCTGGTACAACCGCTACTAGGAGGGAAAGAACAAAGCACAGAAGAGAGAAAGACAGACCCACCCACGTAACCAACGCTACATTCTCCAATGCAAACTAAAAACAAAGGCATAACCTTTCTTTGCTTTCACTCTCTCTCTCTCTCTCTCTCTCTCTCTCTCTCTTTCATTTGCTGTGCTTCAAGCTTTTTTTAGATCACCAACTGCATCTCAATCTTCCTCCTCCATTTCCATCTCCAGAATAATGTAAAGTTAAGCTTTGAAAACTTCTTAGCTTTAGGAAGATCAAGGCTTTAACGTTTGGGTTTTTGTTGTCATCTTTGCAGAGGCCATGGCTGCAGAGCTTTTGGAAATTCACCCTCAAGAGCTCAAATTTACTTGTAAGTTTCCTTTCTTTTCTTAAATTTTACTTCAGAAAAGTTGGTACGAGGTTTTTATGCAGGAGTCTGTTTGATTCATTCTTTTCATTTTCTCTTACTGAAGTTGAATTGAAGAAGCAGAGTTCATGCTTAATCCAACTAACCAACAAGACTGATCAATATGTAGCCTTTAAGGTAGGTACCCTTTCGTTGGATTACTTTAAAAAATATATATATCCAATTTTAATTTCTGGGTCTTTTTGTTTTCCCATTTTCTGATCTGCTTTGAATTGAATTCTCGACTAAGATTCATTCAACTACAATTGATTTCAGGTGAAGACTACTTCTCCTAAGAAGTACTGTGTCAGGCCCAACACTGGCATTGTTAAGCCCAAATCAACATCTGATCTCGCAGGTACATTAATTGTAAAGTTTGTAATCTGTTGTTCTTAAAGTTATATGGAATCAGGCCATGCTTGACACAGCGGTTTAATCATTAATGTTTCGATTCTGGTACATTTATTTTGTTACTATTTAATTCTAGCCAATTTTTAAGCTGGTTTGTTTGTGATCGATGGGTGTTGGTTGGTTGCTATAGTTTTAGATTGAGTGGCTCTTTTTGAGACTAAATTAGTTTGAAATTATAAGGTTTAGTTGAGATGTCCTTCTACTTATGTGTTCCCTAACATTTTTAATGAAATTAATTGTGTTTGTGTAAGTTATGGGTTTGTTGTGGAGTGTATGTAAATAGGTTATTACCATATCTAATATGGTTTCAACTAAGATAGGATGCCAAGCCAAAATAATAGCAATTATTATCAAATAGCTGTTTAGTTAACTGCTTACAACTATAAGTCTATATCAGATACAATGATTTTGACCTCTTTTGACTGGTGTAGTTACTATGCAAGCTCAGCGTGTTGCTCCACCTGACTTGATGTGCAAAGATAAGTTCCTGATTCAAAGTACAATAGTTCCTTTTGGGACAGCTGAGGAAGATATTACATCTGACATGGTAAGAATTTGCTGATGCAATGGCTGTTCTTCTTGTTCCTGTGATTTCTTATTGTTTCCTATTGGCAGTTTTCTAAAGACAGTGGCAAACACATTGACGAGAAGAAGCTAAAAGTATTCCTTACAAGCCCACTACAGTCACCTGTTTTGGCTCCAATTAATGGAGAGTTGAAGCAAGATTCAGGTCATGAAACTTCATCCCCAAAAGATAGAGCATCAAGTGGAGTTGAAAACATACCTCCACCTCAGAGTGTAAGTGCATTTTCATGTTGTAGCTGTTTCTATCTTTATATATTAAATTGCCCTTCTAGCTAGGTATACCAGTTGTGATAAGGACCTTTTCTCTTGTGCCAGGTAGCTGAGGATGTGGTGGGGTTTGGGACTTCTAAGGATGCAGTTGAGTTAATAACAACTAAGGATGTTCAAAGGTTTGATACTTCCAAGGATGACGCAGCTGAGCTAAGAGCAGCTGATGGTGTGCAGTCAAGTCCTGCGAAGGATGTGGAGGAACCGAAACCTGCAAAAGGCATGGTGGAATTAAAGTTGGCTGATGATTTTGAGGAGTTAAAGTCAAAGCTACGTTTTATGGATTCAAAGCTTAAAGAGGTTGGTTTTTGTTTTTTCATCTTGGATTTAAGTTTGTAAAATGATACTGTTTTGTCTACAGAGGAAGTATTTCAGGGTTTATGGATGCTCTTTGAAAGGACTGATTGAAAACATACCTGAAATAATTTCTTATGCATCATCTTTGCTCGGGAGTTGGACTGAAGAACAGACTTGTAAAAGGCTATATTTTCTAATTTAGAGTAGGTTTTTATGTTAACCTTGTACTTTGGTTTTTAAAATGACTTCTTCTTCCTCAGAGTTTTTCAATTTCTTTGGGGGTGGTGTAAGGGAGGGGGATTCATTTAGTTTTATGAAGGATTAATAAGGCTATTATGCATGATTATGATCTTATTTCTCAGTTGAAAAATGACAACTAAACTTTGGTGTGTTTTCAAGACTGAGTACCTTAATTTTACATGGAATTCATCTCTAGGCTGAGCATAGCATCATGAAGCTGACAGAAGAGAGAAGCATAGCTACTCGAGAGAAGGACAAGCTTAAAGGGGAACTAGTGAGTGACATTTCTGTTGCCTTTTCAACTGCATTTCTTATTGTTGTTTTCATCATTTTATATAAACTTCCGGCAAAAAGCTCTCAACTGTCACTAGCCTTTCAAATTGACACACGAAGCACGCAGTGAGAGAAAGTTGCTACAAGATAAATTTATCTAACCAGCAGAAATAGTCTTGAAAACAAAATCATGGAACATTATTAGTTTGACTTTTAATGTTAAATCAAGGAGGAAGGGTTGGTTCTTTTCTTAGTGAACAGTTACAAGGGGAGCATCCTGAATTCTGCAGTTAGCCACTCAGTTCACAAGTTACTGTTTTTCTTAACTCTATTCGACTTTATGATATTTATTTTTCCTGTTCGTAGGAATTGTTGAAGAGGAAGTCTGATGTCAGACCAATTCGGGTGGGATTTCCCTTCCTCTATGTTTGTATGGTGGCTCTCGTCAGCCTGGCCGTTGGATACTTTAGCCATCTCTAGGAGAGAGTTTCTTCGCATTAAACTGGATTTCTTGGGGAGAGAGAACAAATGAATTATATTGTGATTATTGTTTATGGAGGATCCTGTTATCTTGGTTAATATGAAGTTGTAACGCCAAAAGTTTAGCCATTTTGTATGTTGTATGCAAGTAGGAACCTCTCATTGTTTTGTAAGTAAATTGAACAAATTTTATGTACGAGAATAAAGTTAGCAATAGGGAGTTGATTGTATGGAAGCCTATGTCTTGCATAGAACAGCTCAATTTACTGAGAATGTTAGAGAGGGACTGTTGTGAGACATTTTATCAACCTACATTAATCCTAAGTTACATCTTAAAACATAATGTAAAATATAAAGAATATATTCACTCCTCGAGAACTTGAAAAACAATCTCTTATTCTCATGAGGTTTAACTGAAAATACACTTACTTGCCAAAAAACAACGGTTTTATCTCAGAAAAGATATTAGTATTGGTTACTGAAGTTAACTTAAAATGGAAATATAACAAACGTTTTATTATTTATTTATTTATTACATATATTCAATAATTTATCAAAAACAAATCCTCTCAACAAGAATTTATGAGTTTAAAATATAAATCACTAATTAGATTACAATGGCAATTAGTTACAGTTAGAATATGAATTGGATTAGGTTTAACTTTTATATATACATATACTTTTATCTGTTTAATACATAAAATTCTTCTTCTCGTAACACCTCAATTCCCAATATTTCATCGTCCAAAAGGATGGCCGCGGTAGTGTGCGGGAGTAAGAGATCGTTCTTTGAGGATACCTCGTCCCCATCAGCTTCCGTCTCTAAGAAGCTCCGGCGTTGCTCACCTTCATCTCCTTCGTCTGCTCGTTTCTCTTCGCCACCGTCTTCTCTCGCTCACCTTGAAGCCCTTTTCCCTCACATGGACCCCGAGCTTCTGGAGAGAGCACTGCTAGAATGCGGCAACGATGTAGACATTGCCATCAAGAGGCTGCAGGAACTTTGCTTGGGAGCCACAAAGGCTACGGGGGAAAAGTCAGGTCCAGTTGAAGAAGAAGGCACAACTGCAGAGATGGGAACATTGACCAATGATGGGGAAGCTGCTGCAACTGCTGCTACTGTGGCTGCTCAGAATCCAGCAGCCCCAGAGAATGTGCCTGTTGATGGTGCAGAATGGGTGGACTTGTTTTTGAGGGAGATGACGAGTTGTTCCAGTATGGCTGATGCCAAAGCCCGTGCCTCTAGGCTTTTGGAGGTTGTGGAGAAGTCCATAAGTAGATCGGCAGCACAAAGTCTTGAGAAAGAAAATATCATGTTAAAAGAAGAAAATACAGTCCTCAAACGAGCGGTGGTAATCCAGCATGAGCGTCAGAAGGAGTATCAAGACAAAATACATGAATTGCAACATCTGAGACACCAACTGTCTCAGTATCAGGAGCGGCTGCGACTTTTAGAGATAAATAACTATGCCTTAACCATGCATTTGAGACAGGCACAGCAAAATAGCTCCATTCCAGGGCGTTTCCATCCAGACGTCTTCTAACATAATACAAGTTTCTATTAAATTAATAATTGTTGATTTAGCTTCGCTGGATGTACAGCAAACTCCAATAATGAAATATAGTTTTGTGACTGATTTAGGTTGTATTGCTTGTTCAAATCTTATACCTGATCATAAGCAAGTGCCATTGAAAATGCCTCACCTGCAAAACATTTCAGGCCCACTAGAAGCACAAGTCAGAATGGTTTGAAACTCATCCTTGCAGTTCGAACCCATCCCATGTTAGATATTAAAACGTGAGACTTTCTTGAGGTTTAGTTGAAAATACACCCTTTTGATCTTAATAATTTGAAAAATACCTTTTTACTCTCCAAATATTGATATCAATTACTCAAGTTAATTTAAAATGAGAAGACAAATAAAGCTTTTGTTATTTCTTTATTTATTTTTTTCTCTTTTATTTTACCCAAGCCTTTTTTTTTAACAACAAAATTATGAGATTTAGTTGCTCGTGAGATTTAATTAATTTTTAAAATCATCTTCAATAAAAAAAGAATAAAATAAAGCAAACTTTGAACAAATAGCAGTTTCACTAATGAAATCTTAAAATTAATTATTTTTTCAAGAGAGTTAAATAATGTTTTTCAAACTAATATCGGAAGTAAATATATTTTCAATAAAACCTCCTAAATGACACATCGTTTCTTTTCTGTTTCAATTACCAAACATTTCTCATATAATAAATTTGTAAATTTACAAATGTTAAAATAAATATTATGACAAAAAAATTATGAAAAAGAGGTTATCTTTATCATAAAATAAATACAAAGTAACTAATTTCTCAACAAAATTTATTAAATAAATTCAAAAAAACGAAAAAAACTTAAAAAATTTCTGTTTTATTCGATTTAATCAACTAAAAGTTAATTTTTAAAGAGATCAATTAATTGATTAATGGTATTTCTTGATTAAATTAACAGTTTTAAGTCAAATGCTCACTTTTAATCTTTAATTAGTGATTGTTGATGACAAGGTTTTGAAACATCTAAAAACCCATGAGATGGTATCCAAATAAGAGAGAATTAAATTGAACTCTTCATGATGGACGGTTGAAACATGTTAGCTTCAATGGTACTTAAGCAACTGCATTTATATATGGATATCAACAAATCTAAATCAGTGAGAGGCGTTGACCGCCATGACATAATGGTACTTGTTAAATCCTTAATAGCTCTGACACCATAAAAGATAAAATTAATATCTATTGTATTCCAATGAATGATTTGTTTAGTAAATGTTCAGATGCTGGGTTTATTTTATTTTCTTTCTTTAATTTATTCGTAGAGTTGACATCTTGTATATTTCTAAGATATTAATTCATAAAGTATATGTACAGCCATTTTGTATGCTGTATGCAAGTAAGAACCTCTCATTGTTTTGTAATTGAATTGAACAAATCTTATGTACGAGAATAAAGTTAGCAACAGCTGATTGTGTGGAAGCCTATATCTTTGCACTGAACACCTCAATTTATCAACCTATCTTAATCCCAAGTTAGATTAAAATCTAATGTAAAATATAAAAAATATATTTACTCTTTAATTAAAAATACACCTACTCTCAAAAAATTATTAATTTTACTTAAAAAAAATATTGGTGTTAATCACTGAAGTTAAAGATAAATATAATGTTTATTATTTTTTATTTACTTTATATATATTTTTAATTTACTCAAAATAATTTAGCCAAAGGAATCCTCTGCACAAGAATCTCCTATTAAAATAATTATTTAATTATTTAATTAAAATAATTATTTAATTTAGTTAGAATATGATCACGATTAGGATTAACTTTATGTATATATATGTACCTTTATCTATTTAACCTATCCTCAATGCATTGTTTGATTTAAATTTCTCTGTGAAGAATATATATTCTTGTCTGTTGCAGTGTGCGGGAGTAAGAGATCGTTCTTTGAGGATATCTCGTCGCCACCTTCTCTAAGAAGCTCCAGCGTTGCTCGCCTTCATCTCCTTCGTCTGCTCGTTTCTCTTCGCCAGCACCGTCTTTTCTGGCTCACCTCGAAGCCCTTTTCCCTCACATGGACCCCGGCCTTCTGGAGAGAGCACTGCTCGAATGTGCCAATGATGTAGACATTGCCACCAAGAGGCTGCAGGAACTTTGCTTGGGACCTGCAGAGGCTACAGGAGAAAAGTCAGGTCCTGTTGAAGAAGTGGGCACAACTGCACAGCTAGGAACATTGACCAATGATGGGGAAGCTGCTGCTACCGTGCCTGTTCAGAATCCACCAGCCCCTGAAAATCTGCCTGTTGATGGTGCACATTGGGTGGACTTGTTTTTGAGGGAGATGATGAGTTGTACCAGTATGGATGATGCCAAAGCCCGTGCCTCTAGACTTTTGGAGGTTCTGCGGAAGTCCATTAGTAGATCTGCTGCTGAAGAGGCAGCACAAAGTTTTCACAAAGAGAATATCATGTTGAAGGAACAGATTGAAGTGTTGATTCATGAAAATACAGTCCTCAAACGAGCTGTGGTAATCCAGCATGAACGTCAAAAGGATCTTGATGATAAAAACCATGAGTTGCAACATCTGAGGCAGTTGGTGTCTCAATATCAGGAGCAGTTGCGAACTTTAGAGGTAAATAACTATGGCTTGATGATGCATTTGAGACAGGCACAGCAAAACAACTCCTCCATACCAGGGTGTTTCCATCCAGACGTCTTCTAATAAAAGTATATCTCTCCATGCCAGGGAGTTTCCACTTAGACGTCTCCTAATAGAAGTGTATGTCCATCTTAGTTGTGTAATTTAAATTAATAATTGTTGATTTAACTTAGTTGGGCTGATTTTGATTTTATCCTTTTCTCTTTCTTGACTAACGGCATGTCTCCTCTTTGTGTTCTAAAAACCTATAGAAACCAGTTGAATCTCATAAGCAAGTGCCGTTGAAACAGCACCACGCATACCGTAATGTCAATGCATCAATCCATACGGCCCACGGGCAGTAAAAGTAAGAATGGTTTGAAATTCATATGAATCTTTTGTATGACGCATTTTATAACCTGCTAATCATAAGGCTTTAGTTCAAAATACATTTACTCTCAATGATCTGAAAAACACCCTTTAATTCTCTATGATTTAGTTGAAAATACATTTATTTTATTGATTGTAACTTAAAATGAAAAGATAAATAAACCCTTTGTTATATCTCCATTTGTTTTTTTCTCTTTTATTTTATAAGATTTTTTTTAATAACAAAATTATGAGATTTAGGTTTTTTTTTTTAAATAGCAGATTTAGTTACTTGTGAGATTTAATTAATTTTTAAAATCAGGAAAAAGGAAAAAAAGAAAATAATAAATTAAATAAAATGAGGTATTTTTAATAGTTAAAGCAAACTTTGAAGAAATATTAATTTCATGGAATGTTAATATCAAAGTAGCAATCCGGAGTTTGATTATAGGGAAGCCTATGTCTTGCATAGAACAACTCAATTTACAGAGAATGTTACGGTGTAACTTTAATTTTGTGAGACACATTTTTTTATCAATCTACATTAATCTCAAGTTAGATCTTAAAACATAATGTAAAATATAAAGAATATGTATATTCCTAAGAATTTGAAAAACAATCTCTTATCATGAGGTTTAATTCAGGGTGGAGCTAGAACACTTTCAAAGGAGGTAAAAAAAAAAGAGAACTTTATATATAATTCAATTATCACTCATCTAAAAAATTAAATAAAATTTTAAAAAATTAGACATACAAAAAATACATATTAACAATAATAATGACATCATATATATATGACTGAATAAAATTATAAAAGGAGTCTCTCTCACTCTTTGCGCACAAGAGTGGAAGAAAAAATAATTTTTCAAACTCAAATGAATTGTTTCTTTACTTTGTGCGTTTTAATTTTCTTCTTGTTTTCTATTTGCCTCTTAAATTGCTAATTAACATATTGGGTTATTGAATTGAATTATTAAGATATAATATATTGTGAGAGGTTATTAGGTTATACTATTAAAGATATAATATGTTATGAGAGGGTTAGATTTATATTAAAACTTAATGGGTTTAAATTAGTAGATTCATTTTTTTTAAAATTTGATAGGCTTAATATATTAATTTAAAATTTATTTGTTGGGCTTAACTACTAATATGCTAACCATAATGACTCTAATTTTATCAAACAGTTTGAAGAATAAAACTAATTATTAAATAAAAAATTATTTTGAAGCCACTAAAAATATATAAAATAAATAAAATTGAATTGAAACTAATTATTAAACCAAACATTATTTTGAAAGCTATTAAAAATATATATAATAAATAAAATTGTATTGAAAGAAATACAATTATTTCATTATTTCAATTTATATGTATATCTTTGGTTTTTAAAGTTTGCAACATACATAAATCTTGACATAAATCTTTTACCATTTGAAAAATGTGAAAAATTCATGCTAATTTCTATGTGCTCTATAAAGAGTTAGCAAATGAAGACTAAAAGGTTTCAGACGGTTACTGTCAACCAGTAGAATGTTTTCTATGTGCTCCGTGAAGAGTTAACAAATAGAGACTAGAGGGTTCTAGACTGCCATTATCAGCTATTACTAAAAGATCGGCTGTTTTGATCTCTAGCTTGGAGAAAAATATTGTTGTAAGAGGGTAGTTTTTTGAAGATTTGTTGTTATTGAAAGGTTATATCAAAACTTTTATTTTAGATTCTTTATTTCTAATTTTAAAGAAAAGTTTTTTTAATAGATTTGTTTACTCGTATGGATAAAAGCTTCTGAGCTATTGTAGAAAGAAAAAATGATTTTAGCATATTGAAAAAATTATTTGTAAAATTTGATTAATGAACAATATTTGCACGATATTAAGAAAATCTATCTTTAATTTTTTTCTAATTATTTATCTTTGTGCATAATTAATATCTATTTACACAATATTTGCTTTCCTAGTTTTGACATTAAGAACTAACTTTAATTTTAAAAATAATTAAATTAGTTAATGTATAAATAATTTATATAAATAATTTAATTGATTAAATAAAATTTAATTCAATAAATAATTTTATTTAATTTTTAAATGTTTAAATTAATTAATGTATTAATAAATTTATTAAATAATGTAATTAATAAGATAAAATAATGTATTAGTAAACAATTAATTAAATAAGTAATATTGTTTACTTTTCAACAATTAAATTAATTTATGTACTAATAACTTAATTAAATAGTACAATTAATAAAATAAATTAATGTATTAATTAATAAATAATTAATTAAGTAATAATATTTAATTTAAAAATAATTTAATTAATATATTAATAACTTATTTAAATAATTTAATCGCTTAAACAAAATTTAATTAAACAAGTAACATTATTTAGTTTACAAAAAATTAAATTAATAAATATATTAATATTAGCAATGAGATAAAGAGTATGCCTTGTAACATATTTTGCATTCTCACAACAATGAGATATTTAACATTTTCTAAAAATTCTATAGATAAAAGCAGGAGATATTTATAATCATGGCATTGAAAACAAAATAAGTACGGATGGAAGTGAAAAAAAGTAAGAGGACTTTCTCTTGAAAATTGTTCAACTTTAATAAAATTATAATACAACTCTCGTTGGTGTTACTGCAAACAACTTCAACCTATGCATGAAATTGAATTTGTCCAATATTTAGTACCAGATTATCTCATTCTTTCATGAGATGATGCTATGAATATAAATAAAAACTCAGATTCTTTTTCCCTAATTACTTGAGCAACAAATGTTATGTACACTAAGAGCTCTCAGCCCTTATTAAATAGCATCAAATGCAAGACCTTCAGATCTATCATTCTGGGTTAGAGTTTTGGACTACCTGAATTGGCAAGCTGCAAAGACATCGAAATGCCTCAATCACAATTTCTAGCCATATATATAAAAAATCAGTAACCTATAATCAAAGAACAAACTCCTCCAACACTGTCTCATGGGCGTTGATTTGGTAAACCCTATATATAAATAGCCACATGCAGTCAGAGAAAATCCAAAAATCCACAATTTAGTTTGAGGACTAATAAGAGAAAGGCAGACCAAAATGAAAAACGACTTGAGGAGAAAACCCTTTCATCCTCTTCCTTTGTCTCGCAGTCTGGCTCTTATATGATACAGTAGTTTGGGGTAATTTTTTTTTCTTTTTTTTAAAATTTCTGTTTTCCGTGAATTAAATTGAATTTTTTTAGTGAGGAGGAAGATAGAGAAAACTGCCGTTAACGAAGTACAATAATTAAAATTTTAAATTTTATTTTTATTATAAGATACATGATTTTATTTTCATATAGAATAATTACATCAAAATTGGTATTGCATTGAAGTTATTTGTTTTTCTTAATCAAAATGGATTTTGTATTTTTATCATTTATTCTTATTATTTCTTTATAAAAATTTTTTTCTTATTCTTTGACCTAAAAACAAAAAGCAAGCGGTAAAGATTGTATATATTTTACAGTATCCCTCTGAATTAGATTGTTGATCTACTTTTGATATATTTTTCTAAAAATTAATAGACGAATTTATATTTTTGCATTGCCGGTGTAGATGCACTCAAACGTATTGTTCATTATATAAGCGAAGTGTACTATTCCATACCGCTTTTATTGTGCATATATAAATCGCTAACTTTATTTTAATATATAATAATAGTAATTATTATTATTATTATTATTTTATATTTTCTGGCCATTTGAGTGTGAAATAAAAGTTAATAAATAATGAAATTCACAACTATTAACTAGTAATATATATATTATATTGGTTAGAAATATTGTACAACATACATGAAAAATGGAGTGATGTATATCGTCTTCCTCTGCCTGTGGAGGAGTGGTCTCTTATACATGTTCAAAGGTACCATTGTTGTCTCATTTTCAAGGATTTTAACTCAAAATCCATACGATTAGAGACTGGTTTTTATTCTTCTTTAGTTCATTTTTCTCTCTCTTACTATGGGCAGGGTTAGGCAGATAATTAGGGAAATAAAAATAAATAAACCAAGTTTGGAGCCTCAGAAGGGAAGCCATTACATCACATTATATTTAGACGATGCGGTGATACTATTTATTTCGAGTAACTTATATTATATTCAACATCTTGCCGCTAATAGTTCAAATTATGCGCTGTTGTGAAAAAAAAAATTACAAGTAATACAATCAATATATAACCTTTTACAAAAAAAAAAAAAAAAAAACCAGATAGGATGTCGGGAATACAATTTCATTGAGACAACAAGCTATATGGGAATGAAATCAAATCACAAGCAGCTAAAGCTGGACAAAATTGCGGTTATAATCAACCTCAATTCCCTCTCTTTTATACTATTAACAAACTTCACACTGAAAGCCGGCTTCATGCCCTACCTACAATTTCCATAAGTTACTAGTGCTTAGTACTGCTACTATATCGTTGCTACTACTTCAGTTCATTCTCATTGCCATTGGTGACCATTTTGTTCAGTGGGTGATCCGGGAACAAAGGGTACGAAACCTCTTCCGCCAAACACAGGTCGCATGAAGGCATCGTCAAATTTTCTCCAATAATAGTGCACGGTGTGGGAAGGAGTGCTCAAGAGCATTCTTAAGCTTGTTGGCCGGGTTATATTTCGGTTGCTTTGGTCACCCTCTGTTTCGTTCCCATTGCCAAGAAGTGGCACAATGAATGACTTAGGAGTAGATGGTTCAGAAGAGATCATTCTTGTGAGTTGTTTTGGTGAAGGAAGCAAGATTCTCACTAACGGTTTAGTCATCAATCCGAAAACCTGCATGGCTCAAAGGAACATAATTACATAGGAATCATTCGCTTTGGTTGAAAAAAGGGGCAAAAGAACTTCATTGATTGCTATGATATTTTTCATGCTGGCAAAAGGGAAACATAAACGAGAAGCGGAATGGAGTGCTACAGTTTAGGCAGCTTTTAAGTACTATGCTGCAATTTGGAAACAGTGACGTTTGGGTAAGATTTAAAAGTATGAGAGGAAAGGTGAAGAGACTATGATCAAGGTTCAAAGACAAAGAAAGGGATGACTAGTGTCTTACCACTGTGCTGAAAAGAACAACTGTGATTGTGCTGGTTATCATCATTGCATTCCCTCGCAACTGAGTATGACCTAAGCTGGTGAACTGCAAAAAGATGAATAATTAAGCTCATGAGTACACATTCTTTTTCTTACAGCAAGACGTGAAGAAAGCAAAAAACATGCAAAGGCTATACAAGTGTTCTGCATTTCCACCATCAAAATCATCTTGACTTGGCATAATAAATCAACGGAATATGCAATCCTTGATCAGAACCTTTAAATACATATCAAAATATTAATTGGAACCTATCAATTTCAGCAGCTTGGCCCTTTGCCCACGGACTTAGTAAGTTGTAACCCAGGCATTAGGTAGCTTGCAGGAGGAGCATTAACTGCTTGTATTGTTGCTCTGATGCATGGTTAATTGGAGAACTATTGTCTCAAGCTAAAGGCTACACCACAAGTGATGCTGCTATTTTTAGCACTTTGTAGTTAAGAGTGTCCAAGCGTCCTACTAATCCAAAATTTATCTAATATCAAGAAGAAACTAGTTGAATCTTATACCTGATTATAAGAAAGTGCCATTGAAACAGCGCCGCGCATAAGACCGGCCCACCAAATTGTAACCTGCAAAATAGATGTCCACGGAGAGGTATCAGTGCATCAATCCATCTCAGACTCACAAGAAGTCAAAGTCAGAATGGTTTAAAAACTCATACTTGCTGTTTGAAGCCAACTTTCTCATATGAAGCTTTCTTAGTCAAGTTGGATATGAAGGATAAGGGAAAAACAAAGGCTGCCCTTCCAACAAGAATCAAGCCCAAGAGAATTGCACTCACTCCAACTGATTTTCCAGGGCTGAGGAGAAAAAAGTTATACTAACCTCACATTTGATAATAGCCAAGACAGCGTTTAAGTTATCTGTAAGATCTGAAAACAGTTTATTATTGACCTCACCTATCACTTATTACAACTCTCCACTTCTCAATGTCCAAAGCATCCATACCAACATAGAGGAAGATAAAGATCTCAGCAACAAATGACAGAGTGGCAAAAGCATGTCTGCAATAATCAATTGGGAGTGTTGAAATATCAGTAACATGACAGGTGGTTTTTCTCCAAAGACAAAAACAAAAAAAGGTGGAAAATTAATTCAACTTTTCTAAGTAACAAATTTTGGATCTCGAACATACTTGGTTGTCACTCTTGAACTCTCAGTGACATTATGCCATGTGTAATGAGACATAACAATCCCACAAAAGAATACAGTGAGAATCGCACTTAAATAGAAAAGCTGTAAGACAATGGTGCCAACATCGTGATTAGCCTGCCTTAGAGTACAAAAGAGAAAAAGTCACTTAGAGGTGCACTACAAGTTCTGGGAAACCTTACCTCAGCCAGCATATATGAGAGGTAAGCCATGAGCATCATAAGAGCAACCTCACGATCAGTAGAGTGCCTGTTTTGCAAGAACAGGAAAGATATGAGGACACTATCTTATAAGAACTGGAATTCCTTGCTTCATTTATTACGGAAAACTGAACTTGTGCTTAGGCAGAGATATAATCTTATTGTGTTCAACTGAGCCTGTGGTTGGTAAAAGTTCAACTATTCTACATTTTGTATCCCATGAAATTATCTGATTACTCACTTTACCCTCAGCTAGTTAAATGAGGCAAACTTATGAGACCTGAACTTGCATACAAACCTTCCAAAATAGAGCTTTTTAATAATGTAAGCACTAAGCAGTCCAGCCTGCATGAGATAAATAACAATGATCATGAGGAATGTATAATCACAATCAAGGATATTCAAACTCAGAAGAGACATAAAGCCTCACCAGAACTCCCAGCAAAGTACTCAAAATAAACAGATACAAAAAGTTTCCAACAAATTGCAAAGCAATGGTAGAGTTGATGTGAGAAAGGTCAAAGCTCTGGATTGCATTGAAAAGAACCACCGATGTGGCATCATTGACAACTCCCTCCCCAAAAACCAGACTGTACAATAATGGTGTCTCATCCTGATTAAGCACCTGAAACAATGAGAGAATAAATAGGTCAGTGGAATTGCCCTTTAAAAGTTGCAACAGCAATCCAGATCTCAAGCATACATACTTGCAAAGTGCAAACAGAATCTGTTGCAGAAAATATTGCCCCAATTGCTGCAATTAAGAGACTGAGAGATTCAATAAAAGACTAAAATATAAAATAAAACAATATACTGGAAGAGAGATAGGAGCATGAATATTACCAAGATAATCCCCTATCTGGAGAGTACCAATATTCATTTTCTTGAAAAATTGTATGGCACCTAGGTCACAATAAAGAAAGAAAAATTAACAGATAGTAGGATCAAAATTAGCACTAAGCAGTTATTAACTTAAATACCCAAAAGGGGAATACATAAGTATTTCATTATGATCTGTACAACCTTCTAATGAGAGAAAGAACATCTCATTCGCTAAGATATGGCCAATTTCATTTGTATGTATGCCTATTAATGAGCAGATGCGCATGTTTGTGAGGCCAACAGTGAGTATGATCACTCATTTAGAACCTTAAGTTAGAGCATCTTTTCTAAATTTTCACAAATAATTTGGAAAACAATGGATCTCATAAACCGTCCACCCTCAACTATGAGGTAGAGTTGTTTATGATAACACATGCAGTGTCCAGCCTTCTAACTTCTGCACCCAACAGTAAGATGAAACATTCAAAGGTTATCAAACTATTACACATACCTACAGATATGATGCCAAAGGATATTAAAGTACCAATTGCACCAAACAGCATGATAGTCATAAAGTTGCGGAAAAATTGCTTCTTCTTCACCTGGAATCTGGTACAAACAAAAATATCAATCATTGCCAATGTCTAGCTGCTTCCATTAAAGCAGCCCCCAATTATCCCAGTGTTATAATCTAAAACTAAATTGAAATTAAAAATCCACATTCAAAATAACCATAAAAATACCATCAATGCACTTTACATCAGAACAACCAAAATAAATCATGTTACTAATAAAGTAAGCGTGGTATGAAACTATAGTTTAAATGCAAGCATCAAGAACTCACCCCGCATTAAAAATAATAGGTGGAAGCAAATAAATAAAGAACAAATCTTCACTGAAAACTAAAAGATGAGAGCTTTTTCCTCCTGTTGTAAGCAAAATTACAATTCCAGTGCACAACCCCTGCCATTAAAGAAAAAACCAAAGTTAGGAAAATTAATGGCTTCTTTTATTTTTCAAAGGAAAGAAAGAAAGAAAGATATTTACTCTCTGCAAAACTAAAACTTACAATGGCAAGGGCAGTAATGGACTCGTTCATCCATCGGCTTTCCTCTAGCAAATGACCGATCACAATACACGCGCAAAGAAGCGCCACGAATAAGTTCATTGAAACTACTGAGCTGTGATCAGAGGCTAAAATCGTCCCTGATTTTGCTAAAAGAGAGCTCATTATCCCGATCGCCATGGTTTCAACAATAAAAAATTAAATGATTTCAACACGAATAATAACTTGAAGCTCGATTTTATAATTCAAATTTCCCTTAAATATTCGATTTTGGATCTGAAAACTCCCATTCCAGAGACTTCCAGCTGATAGTTCCGCTGAAAATCTGTTGAAAAACAAACAAGAAAAATAAATCACGGTGTTGAGGCTTGGATCAGTCAATTAAAGATAGCTTCGTTTCTTGACGTTTCTAATTTGACTACAGAGAAACAGGAAATGAAAGTGAGAGAAAACGAGATTCAAAATCCATAGTTCTCACCTTTGAACGAAAAGGAAAATGAAAAAAAAAAAGCGCGGACTGATTCAAACTTTTGAAAAAAAAATCAACTCAAGAGAACGAAAACCTTTTAAAAGTAGAAAGTGAAAAAAAAAAAAGAAAAGGTTTAAAACAGAAAATCAAGTTATCCAATTTTCATTTTACTATTCCTCCAATTTTTCTCGCCGGCCAAACAGAGTCACTTCAACTTCAAAGCTTCAGATAATATAGAAACAGACAGAAAGAAGTGTTTATTAAAAAAAGTCAGCATAAGAAAAGCTGAGTCAGAATCCAGCTCACCTCGACTCGAGTTCTGCAGCTCAAAACTGTAAGCTGAGAGTAAAATGATTCGTTTTGATCACAAAAATCCAACTGGAACCTGAAACTTAAGCAAAGAAATGCTGGTTTGAATCAAAAAAGCATCAGCAGAGAAACATAAAAGAAAAAATCTGAGGAACCGCAGAGAAAGAGAGACTGTGTTACGGTTCAGACAGTGACACAGAGAGGAAAGAGACGAGACGGGAAGGTGGGAGTCCGCCAAAGAAATGTATTTATACACCTCTTAAGAAATGTATGTTCAAATTATTTAAAAACGACTTCAACCGTTGATGATAATTACTTCCAGAAAGTATGATCAGTGTATGGTTGTGATGGAGTTGTGGTGTGGTGTCGGGTGCATGGGATTTGAGGGGAATGGAGGGAGGAAAGAAGAAAGGAAAGGAAAACGAAGGTCCACATGGTATGATTTTGTCGTCTAATGGAATCTATTGATCAATGGAAGCTTCTTTTATTATTGTTTTTTAGACTTTTTAAAAAAATTAATTCAATTTTAAGGAAATAAATATAATTTAGATATTTTTCTCTTAAGTATCTCGTCCCATCTATTTAATTGGTTTATTTTTTCGAATACCATATTAGTTAAAATTTAGGATTATATTATTAAGTTGAAGATCTTGAATTCAAATCTTAAATTGATAAAGAGAAAAAACTTATTTCTCATATTAGAAAGTAATATTATGTAGAAAACAACATAATTTACTTATTTTATATAAAAATTGAAAATTATTACAAATAGTATAATATGATATAGTAAATATAAATATATTTATAATTTTGTATATTTTGGTAGAGAAGTGTGAATATTAGGTAAGGACGGAATTAGAACATAAGACATCTAAACAAAATTTATTGAATTTTAAGAAAATAAATCTGACTTTCATATTTTTCTTTTTCGAGCTCCTTTATATCCCTTTAATCAATAGAATACCATATCGATTAGAATTTAAGATTATATTTATAAATTAACGATCTCAAGTTTGAATCTAAAAATTGTTAAAATGAGTAGAAATTATTTTTTATTTTGTATTTAAAAAATGACTTACTTTTATACTAAAAAAGTCACTTTTTTCTTTTCCTCTATATGGTAAAAAAGCATATCAATTTGAAAAATAGAACACGTGTCTTAAATATGCCATGAGCTCATTAACACTATAGTTTTGTCACACCTTCTGTGGGTCCAAGCTTATAGCTGGAAGCCACGACAGATTCCAAATTTAGTCATCATTCCATCTCTCTAATTGAACATGATTTAATTTAAATTAAAAAAATTAAAGAAATTGAAAAAATGTCCCTTCATTAGAAAATAATACCATAAAAATGTCAAAAAATACCTTGAACTGTCATTTTTTAAGAAAAAACGGAAAAGACATTATATCTAAAAAATTTATATTATTAAAAAATAAATTTTTTAATTTTTTATTACATTAAATTAATTTTTTATATTTTTATTTTTAAATAGATTTTTATTATTAACTCTTGATTAATTGTCTTTAATAAAAAAATTACTTATCATTTTTAATTTATTTAATATTAATGTAATATATTAATATTTATAATAAATAATAATAAAAAATATTTATAAAATAACATAATCACATGATATTTTAATTTTTTATATATATATCACGTTCGTATCACATAAATATAAAATTAATAAAAAATATTTTAATTAACGATAAACAATCAATTGTTTGATCAAAATAAAAACTTATTTTATTAAAATAAAAATATAAAAATTTAATTAAAAATACCAAAAAATAAAATTTATTTAAAATTTTAAAATATTTTTGGGATAAAAGAGATTGAGCTTTAATTCTTTCTTCAGTCGTGGGGCTTTTTTTGTCGCTTTCCTGTCTTAAAATAACAAAGCTTGCCCGAATAACAAATGACCTGGCGACCGAGTCGAACGTGTTTACGTAAGTGCAACCGTAGCCCAGTTCCTTAAAAATTTAAACCAATACCAATCCTAATCAAAGAGCGCATTTAGTTTTAAACAAAAGGGACCCACCTCTGCTTCCTCCACCAGATTTAAATTTGTACGGCTATGATCATAATCCTTTGGGAGAGCAATATTAATGGAACACACTTTAACGACAAACAGTACGGATGCTGGTGGCTCACTGACTCGGTAGATTGTTAAAGGCGACATGTTGATGAATGATGATTATAGGCTGAGTAAATCCCGACAAGCACTGTTTAAGAACTTTGTAATCACCGTGTGGAGATCGCATGATGAATCTCACGGTCCACATGATTGCCACGTGGACTCTAAACCGGTTGAGGGACTTAACTTTGGGGGTTTCTTTTGTCTGCTACGCCACTCGCTTTGGGGGCGTGGATTGAAGCGGCATGATCATGCGCTTGGGTTGACTTTTTTTTTATGGTTTTGATCTTGTTGATTAATTATTAATGTCGTTTCTTTGGTTTATGTCATGATGAAGTTAAAAAACAGAATGTCATGGGATTCGAAATGGGAATTCCTTTTGCCTTGTAATTGGAACCTAGTATTGTTCCTTTTAGGACATTGTCCTAATGAGTTGACGACCAAGATTCTCCATTCCTACTATTAAATTTTTTATGTTTTTTTCTTTTTTTAAATTTTTTGAGAGCTCAAATTTTTGAAATTATTTTTTGCATTACATAATAAAAAATGAATATACATGCATATAAAAAATAAAACAAATTCTTAATATTTTATTAACGCTAATATTATCATGGTTTGGATCAGGAATAATTTTTTATTATTTACCAGCAAAATATTCACATCTCACATGCTTATAATCTTCATTTTCTTGTTCTTCCATTTCTTGCATTGAATCAAGTTCAATGACATATAATTTTTTAATGTTTGTTAGACACTTCAAAATATTTTTAACCTAACAAAGAAGAAAGTGAAATAGATTAAATTAAAATATATAAATACTTGAGCAAAGATGAAAGAACCTAAGTAGACAAGGAAATTGAAAGATAAGAATCTAATTATAATTTATTGTAATCTAATTAAATTAAAATATAGAATTTTTTTTATTGTAATTTATAGTTGCTCATGTTAGATTCCACTAAACTGTAAACATACATACATATATATATTTATATATATTACTTATTTAAACTAATTAAATAGAATTTATAAAATATATATAAACAAGCATAGAATATGGCTAGACTATATGAATAAAAGCATATTTAGATATTGAAGAGATGATATTTGCATCCTATCTAACCTTATATGAGTTATAAACTTTGTATCTACATTTGTTTTAAATACAAATATAAAAACCTTATGTAATCGAGTCAAATAAATTTACATATTCAAAAATAAAATACCGATTGCTAGCTTTGATTAGTATAAGTTGGAGGAGAACAAACAGAGGAGTATTTACTCTTCTTCTTATATTATTAGTATTATTATTACTAATCAAAGTCAAGATTTATCTCGATAGTCAATGGGTTAAAATAATTTTATACCAATAATAATATGATTTTGATTCTTTCTTTTTTTTTTCAATCACTTCTTTTTCATCTAAAGTTTTAAATTTCTAATGTTGAATCCAGATCTTATGCACTAATTTGACAGTTCATAGTTCACAAAGTTCATGGCTAGCCCAAAAATTTGATAGTATTTCCAACTTCAGTTATTTGCTGCATCATATTTTCCAGTTACGGGTCAAGGCAGTCAAACTTGGAAGGTGCAAAGAAACAACCTATTTTTATTTTGTTTTCCCTATAAATTTCAGTTGAATCCCAATATATATATGAATGAGAGAAAAAATGGTTGTGAGATTCGTATCAAGTTTCACTTTCTTGCTTTTGCTAACTATCAGACTAGCCTTTTCCTTTTCCATAGCCAAACCTGCTTGTAAGGACCGAGGTGGAAATGTTAGTATACCATACCCTTTTGCAATTGGAGCCCATTGTTTCTTCGATCCATGGTTTGAAGTCTCTTGCAATGAGACTTCCAGCCCTCTTACAATTTCATTGACAAGCATAAATATGGAGGTCTTGGAATTTCGTTTGGGTCAAGGAGAATACCTTCGTGTCAAGAGCCCAATAATTTCAAAGAATTGTTCTGGTAGGGAAACTAGCAGAGGAGTGAATATCACAGGCAGTCCTTTCTACTTTCCAGAGAGCATGAACAAGTTCGTAGCTGCAGGTTGCAATACCGAAGCCTTCATGATAGGGATTGAGCCTACGACTGTTGGCTGTGAATCAGCTTGTATTGACAACAGACTTTTTGGTCCTAATAATACCATCGAGTCTCCATGTATTTAATGCTAGATTTGAGAGCAAAGAATCAGAGTCAGAAGGGTGCAAGTTAGCCTTTCTGGTAGAAGAAAGATGGTTCGACGTCCATGTAACAGATGAGTCCTCTGCTTTACAGCATATGGACTATGTTCCCGCTGTACTTGATTGGGCAATTCCCGATGAAGCTTTAGGATTACCGAAGAAAAGTGGACGAGAATATTATTGTACCGGTTATTATTCTATGGATTTAGAGCCTTATTACCTTAACTCAAGCTGATGTTATTGTCAATATGGCTATGAAGGAAACGCTTATCTTCCAAATGGATGCCAAGGTGAGAATTTCTGTTCTCTCTGCTCTCTGCAAAATGAAGCTGCTTCTGTTTTTAAGTTTTAACTAAAATTCAAAAGCTTATCTTCTCTTCCTGATGTACAAGTCCTAAGCTAAAATTACATTATTATTTGTTTTATTTCACCCTTTGTGTTTGACTATTTCTTTAATTTGTTTATTGGTATTAGATATTGATGAATGCCAGGACGACCCTCCAAAGAGATGTGGGGATGCGACTTGTGTCAACATACCAGGGTATTATCAATGTGAAAGAAGAAAATCCTGGATTATTATTTTAGGTAATTAAGTCCCTTTTGCCTTCAATCTGCCCCTATTGATAATGCCAGATTATATTGTTATTGCCATTTATCTTTTGCATTAAGAACTACTACATGTTTCCTGGTAGCCATGAGTAGCTCCTGAAGTTACTGATGACTACGGAAAAACAAGTACTGGGAATATATCAAATGGGATATATTAGACCGGCCACGGCATAAAGAGAATTTTAAATTATTATGATTATTATTATTACTTGATACATAAAGAGAAAGTTAAGATTAATTTTTAAACGAATTAATGGATAACTTAATGTCCATCCTTACAATTGCTCAAGGGCAAGCAGCTCTTTTCTATCCATGATTGTTGTCTAAGTGGTTAGGATGTAGGATTAGTATGGCTAACTTTATGTTGCGCGGTTTCTTTTGCAAGTGTAGAGGTTTTTCCGTCCGAATCAAGTTAATATGTTATGAAAAATCTATTGTTAAACAGTAAGACACTTAAAATCACGTATAGATAACTGAAATTACTAAAATCATCTTTCAAAAAAAAAAAGTTCAATCTTATATCAGGAACTCAAGATTGGCGTCAATATATATACATAATCATGAATTTTCCCGATTTTATTGTTGGTTTTGCAGGCATAAGCTTAGGCTTTGGAGTATTGTGTTTAGCCATTGGTGGATGGTGGTTGTACAAATATTTAAAGAAGAGAAGGAATATCAAGCTCAGGGAAAAGTTTTTAGAACGTGATGGTGGCTTATTGTTACAACAACAAATTTCTTCAAGCAAAGGGAGTGTAGATAAAACCAAGATATTTACTTCCAAGGAGTTGAATAAGGCAACTGATAGTTTCAACAAAAACAGAGTACTCGGCCAGGGTGGTCAAGGCACTGTTTACAAAGGAATGCTGGTTGATGGAAGAATCGTTGCGGTTAAAAAATCAATAGTTGTGGATGCAGAGAAAGTTGAAGAGTTCATCAACGAAGTTGTCATCCTTTCTCAAATCAATCATAGAAATGTCGTTCAACTATTAGGATGTTGCTTCGAGACTGAAGTTCCATTACTGGTTTATGAATTCATACCAAACGGGACACTTTTCCAGTATCTTCACGATCAAAGTGAGGAATTCCCATTATCATGGGAAACACGATTGAGAATTGCCAAGGAAATTGCAGAAGCCCTTTCCTATTTGCACTTTGCTGCCTCCATTCCGATTTATCATCGAGACATTAAGCCTTCAAACATTTTGTTAGATGAAAAGTACAGGGCAAAAGTTTCAGATTTCGGGACATCAAGATCAATTTCCATTGATCAAACTCACTTAACCACACATGTGCACGGTACACTCGGATATTTGGATCCAGAATATTTTCAATCAAGTCAAAAAAGTGACGTTTACAGTTTCGGAGTAGTCCTTGTCGAATAACTAACAAGTGAAAAGCCAATTTCTTGAAAAAAGGCAGAAGAAGGTAGAAGTTTAGCCACGCATTTCATTCTTTCGATGGAAGAGAACCAACTCTTTGACATTGTTGATGCTCGAGTTACAAAGCAGGCTAAAGATGGAGAAGTAGTAATGGTTGCTACACTAGCCTATAGATGCTTGAGCTTGAGTGGAAGGAAGAGGCCGACTATTAAAGGAACGGATTCTGTCGTTGCAAAAGGATTCAAATGTTCGACATGATCAAGAAGAGATTGATTGCGTTAAAATTGACGTAACCTGTTCTTGGGATTCCGCTTCTACTTCAACAGGTTCAACTTGTAACTCTGGAAGTGCTCTTTCCATAGAATCGGAGCCACTTATTTCTAGCAAAGCAGTCATTTTAGTACGTGTGATGTTATAGCCTATTTTTGCCTATTTTTGTGTTTGAATTACTTTGTTTTTTTCTCCATTGTCTGAATTTTTTCCAAATTGAAGCGAGGTTTTTCAATTGATTTTGTTCGATGATTTCTCTAGGGAAAACTTATGAACTTTGAGATTCAGATGAAACCTTGTTTTGCATTTAGATTAAATCTTTTTTATTCTTTGAATTAACGAAATTTGAAGAACAAAAATAATAAGCAATTATTAGATAAATCATTCCTACCACATCAGTCATAAGCATGATAAATTAAAATATGGTATGTAATTTAACTTGTTACATGATCATGCATAGATTTATTAAAATATCAGAAAAAACTATCTAATAATTTTAAATTCTATAGTATTGTTTTTTTAGGACATTGTCCTAACGAGTTGATTACCAAGATTCCCCATTCCTATTATTAATTTTTTTTTCTTTTTTTCTAAGCTCACATTTTTTTGCTTTACAGTTTTCATGGTTTTTACATTATTAAATTTTGCATTATGCAATAAAAAATAAAAGTGCATGCATAATATTATCATGGTTTAGAGCAAGGATAAGCTTGATTATTTCACCAGCAAAATTTTCACATCTCCCATGCTTCATAATCTTCATTTCCCTTTTCTTTCATTGAATCAAGTTCAATGACATATAAATTAATGTAGGCAATAGTTTAATCTCTTCATGCACTCCAAAAGAAAAATGAGAAACTTGCATTGCAACCCATGGTACGTTAAAAATAATAGTGAATTATGATGTGCTACCAATATGTACTTTATAATAAGTGTTTAATGTTATGTTATAAAAACATAATTTTAAATTTTAACAACATAATCAAATAACTTAATAATAAAAATAAAATTAATATAGGAAATTTATTAAATACGTAATTTAAACTTATTGTAAAAACACTAAACAGAACATCCAATGAAGGTAAAAAATTTACTACTTTTCATATTACATAAGAATACAAATATAATTGAGGTTAAAATTTACTCATTATTGTAACAATTTTGACTAATTAATTAAAATTAAAGTGTGCAAACATGACAATTTTAAATGATATGTCAAAACGTGATTTGGGATTTGCTATAACTATATAAAACCAAAAGCAATACATGGTTGAATAAAAACATTGAGTTAAAAGTAAAAAGAGAAAACAATTGAATAAAATCATGATTTGTACTTATATATATATATATATTTATCTATCTGGTCCTTCTTTTATTCATTTATTTATAAAAAATAAATAAATATGCCCAAATAGAGATGTCAAAGGATAGAACTCCTCTTATTTTTTAAAACACCAAGAGCCCTCGGTTCAAGTCGCGGCACCGACAATCTCCCTTCTTTTTCCCTCGGCCCGCCACGTGCCGAACCCATGAGCCGTTTAGGGTATATGATAAACCTGCTACAGCATTAGGGTTTAAGGTATTTGTGCACTAAAATAGAGAAAAACACATCTAAATTATTTGCTTCATTTGCAGTATCTGAAAATCCATACAAAAAATGGGAAAAAAGAAATTCATCGACAAGAAAAAATCTGCGACGTTCCAATTGTTTGCCCGGGACTCCTCCGATCCCAATTACAGCGACTCACCCGGCAGTGACCGAGTCTTCGTCCGAGTCGACAACAACCCTGTCTTCTTCAACACCGTCTTCGACGAAGATAACCATGGCTATAACAATACTCAACACGACGACAAAGATGACTCCATATTTGCTGACGCACCCGATGACAAGGACGGCGACGGCGGCGGCGACGAGTATGATAGAGTGTTGGGAAACTCTTATTCCGCGGCCGCAATGAGAAGGCAGCGTTGCGGAGAACGTGAGGAGGGAGATTTTGGAGCTAGGGTTTCCAGATGATGGTTACAATTATTTGATTCATATGAGAGAGATTAGAAATACTGGTGGCGGCTCTGCTTTTTATCATAACCCCAAGTTCAAGCCCGACCAGCTTCCCCGTGATGTAAAGGTTAGTTCAATTTGTCAAATTTTAAAGAATTTGGAATAAATTGCTGATCAATTGATGTTTGATTAATTGTTTTTGTGTGTTTTGCTTAGGCCTATGACGCTTCGAGAGTACAAATATCGAAATCCAAAGAGGATTATAATGAGAAGTCGATTTACAGTGTTGCGTCAAAGACACTTAATGCCAGGATGCAGAGAGTGGTTGATCCTGAAGTGGCTGAACTGCTTGATGATAGTGATTTGTCGCGGTTTGGTTCGGATGTTGAGGATTTGGAGGAGGATTTTGTTGTTAGAGCAAACATGGCTGAAGATGGAGAAGGTGATGAGAGTGATAAGAAGTTGGATTTAGTTGAGGAATCTGAGGTTATTCATGAAGGTCTCAAGAGAGCTGATCCTGATTCTGGCAATCAAGAGATTGTAGATGGAGCAAGGAATCACCGAGTGGAAGAGAAGCCACGGTTCCGGCGTCTTTTGGATGAGCAATTTGATATTGTGAGTCTTGTTTAGAATAATCCATTTTGATTTTCTTTATTAGTAGAAGACTTACTTTTGATTTTAAGAACTCTGTTTCATCTAAAAGAAAATAGAACTGTCCAATTTGTCTAATTTGTTTAGTGTAGCTTGTTGAATTAGAATAATGTCTGAAGATTTTACCTTTTGCGTGCTGCCTTACTTTTAACATTGGTGTTCTGTTGTATCTCATGATTATCTGGTTATCACAGCTTGAACTTCAAGAATATGGCACTGATGATGATGAATATGGGGGGTACGCTGCTGAAGAAGAAGAATTTCTAGCAGACAAGCTAAGAAATGTTCTTAATGAAAATGATATGGATGATTTGGAGCTTGATGACAAGTATAAAGCTCCTGCTGATTTATTGCATGGTAGTGAGAGACCAAAAAGCAAAAAGCTACTGGACTCTGCTGCTGATATCATGCGTCGATGTGCTGAATATGCTGAAAAGTATGAGAATGAAAGTGAAGATGAAAATGTGGTGGTTGTGGAGGAAAGCAGTGATGAGTCAGAGGAATTTGATTGCGAGAGCATCATTTCTACGTATTCAAACCTTGATAACCACCCTGGAAAAATTGGAGCACCAGAGGTAGCTAGGAAAAAGAAGTTGGCTGAAACTGTTTCTGGGGCCTTTAGTGCCAAAACTCAAGTGATATCTCTTAGAGGAAAAGAGAAGCTCCCTGTGGATTTTTTACCTAATAGCAAAAAGGTTACTACAGAAAAAGTCAAGAGCACTGCAGGTAGCTTAAAAGCTGAACAGCTTAAGAGAAAGCAACATGGTCAGGAGACTAAGGAGGAAAAGAAGGAACGGAAGGTATTTTTTGCATATGTGCTTGAATTTGTTTAAGCCAACTTGCTTGAAGAAGTGTTGTTTGCTTTGGAAATGAGATTTAAGTATTCACATCATGTTTTGTACTCCTTCTGACTTGATGAATTATGCTTTCAGGTTGCTGTTAAAGAGGAACGGCGTGAAGCTCGGCGAATGAAGAAGGCAATGAAGGAGCTGTACCAGAGTGAAGTCCAGCAAGCACAGAAAGTTGCTGCCATAGCTGGACCATCGTCCATTCGTTTAATGTAGGTATAGTGATTAATTAAAAATATGGATGATCATGCAATTTCAAGAGTGAGAACAATGTGCTCAAGAGTTTGCCTGGAAATCCTCATTATGATTCTGGTGCCACTGTTAGGCATTCAGTATGGGCCATGTGCAGATTTTCCATTATGTTATTTGCCAGTAGTTTTGGAGTGGTAAATGGAAATGAGACTGTTCTGGTCTTCAAATGTGTTGATGAATTTCTGCATGGATCAAGCTGGTAATTATTTGTTGCATAGGTAGTAGTTTCAACTAGTAATTTTTCTTGCTTGTCCATTGATTTGATCATATGAATACTTTGAAATCTCGAAATCTTTTGGTTGTAATTTTACAGTTGTCTAGCTTCAATACCAGCAAGCTGCATGCATATAATGTATAAATTATATATAAACGGGTAAAGGGTACGGGTGCTTGATACTACTTGGACAAACACACATTCGGATAGGATATCCAAGGAATAATATTCATATCCTAGGGATAATACCCGGACCTTATTCGGGAACATATCTCAAATCCGAATATAGGCATTTGAATCCAGTGTAAATAGATCAGGAAATTTGAGTGCTTGAAAATTTAATACCCATCGCAATCCTTACGAGAGATCTAGCAGTAACATGTGTGACAGTTTGTTAAGAGAAACCCCTTTTTTCTTAGTCCTCATTGTCTGCCAATAAAAGAGCTTATTGGGTCACTAATAATTTAAAAATTTAACCTCAAAATATAGTTGTTACTTCTTAGCTTATAAAGGCTTCCAATACTGCTTTTCTTCGGGCTCAATGGATCAATCAGCTTTCTGCAAGGCCCAAACGAACAAATCTTCAATACATTTCGAAGCCCAACAATAAAAATAGGGCAACTTGGGCCCAGCCCAAAATCAATATTATTTTAATATTTCCAAATTCAAATTAAAGTGGCTGAAATAGCCGGTTATCCGATGCGCCGCGGACCACATTTATTCAATACAATCGTCGAGGCATATATAAACACAACATCAAAATCCCAAAACAAACCGTCTGTCCATTAATTTTTTTCTCCTTTCCCAATTTTGCTCTGCCAAATTGCCACCTCTTCTCTTCTCTCCCCTCAGAGGAGAGAGAAGAAGAAGAAGAAGAAGAAAAAAAAAAAAAAGCACCAAAAAATGGAAAGAAGCATATTTATTTATTTTCTTTCTTTTTTTCCCCTCTCTTGTAGATAAAAAGAAAAATTTAAAAAAACCCAAATAATCGAACTATCTGTCACTCTCTCTCCTCTTAGGGTTTCCATTTCCACCATTGCAGCTCTTTCTTCACCTTTACTGACCTTTAGTTTCACTCACATTGCATCGGGATCGGCGCATTGTTTCGAGAACTGATTCGAGTTCTTAAATTTCTCCGAATTTTTTTAGGGTTTTTGCGGGATTCTTTTTTGTATAGATCGAGGTGAGTTTATTTGGTTCATCATTTTCTTTATTCTATTGTCTTTGTGATTCTTTTTTGGCAGTGTGATTGCGATTATAGGGTTTTTTATTTTTGATCGAAAAATAAAATCTGCTTTTTTTTTTTTGAATTGCATGACCGCGAAAATTTGTTGTATATGTGCAATGTATATGATTTTCCCCTTTTTTGTGTTTAATTTTTTAATCACATTTATTGACGTTTGATTTTCATTCTCTGAAAGAAATTAATAAGAAAAAGAAAGAGTTAATAATGTACAACTTTACAAATATGATCGTTATCAAACTATAACTCCTCGAATTGCTAGCATTTATTAAAAAATAATAAATTTAATACACGTGGAATTATTTACTTATTTTTAAATAAAATTTGGCCTACTGTATGATTTTGTGTTTTACTATTGGCATAATAATATTGTGGTGATTTTAGCTGGCATTGCTTATTGTAGTGTATAGATTCGGAGCTGACCTTTTCTCTCGATGGTATGCTCACTTGGAAGTGGTAGAATGGCCGTTATGGCTAGACTTCTTGAAGCAGGAAGCATCTCGCCGGCAGGTATATTGCGACTTCTTGGTTACATTGCATGGTCAGGTTGAAATGATGTGGTCTATCTTTGTGAGTAATTTGTAGGTAGTGAAATACAACATATAGAATGGAGTGATACAAGAAAAATAATAAAAAAAATTTCTCAATTTTGTGATGCTCATTTCTTAGTTTTATCCCTTTTTCTTTTATGTATTGTCATGCTATATGAATATTTTAAAAGTAGATAAATCTATAATTTCATACTTGTATTTGTGCCATGCAATTATTCTCTCCTTTCTTTCTGAGAAGTTCTAGGTGATTATTACAGGGAAGTTAGTGGTATGTATTAATACTCCAGTCCTCCACAAAAAGAAAACCCACAACTTTTGTTGCTCAATGGATATATTACACCTTTGATCCATGTATTTGATGTTCTATGCTTCTCTCATTCCCTCTCTCGGTCTTTATTCAAGCATGTAGTGGTATATGTAAAACTCTTGATTCACTTTAAAAATAATATAGTAAAAGAAAATAAGCATGATAGGAAATTCAGTAACCACATGCTTAAACTTGACCATTTATTGCTTTCACTAGGATGATGTAGATTAATTGAGGTTTGACATTTTGAAATGAATTCAAGATGTTGGTTTAATTTACAAACAACATGATATTGACATCATCCCAACGTTTGGCAGAGGAAGTTGGCAATCAAAAATTAGCTGCTCAATACATTTACAGAGAATTACATGGAGCAGATGAGGCCAATTTAATTGATGAAGAAGGTGAAGCTTATGTGCAGATTTGTTTTCATTTTGTTGGGTATAAGGTTTAATAATGCTTCTCTTACATGAAATTATATGGTCTTATCGCAGTGATCAAAATAAATGTTCTGTTGATCTTTTATAATGGCTTGTTGATTTTTCTCTCACAGATATGCATGTCTTTGGTTTGAAGCCTATGGCTGATCCTTTGCATTTGGTAAGTTTATCTGAGCTATCAATTTTCTGTTTTAGCATTTCAGTTCTCTTTGATATCATGTTATAAAACTCTTCACAGCAAGAGTTATGTCTGTTTATGCTCTCTCTCTCTCTCTCTCTCTCTCTCTCTC
>NW_018397264.1:6637441-6665046 GCF_002168275.2 Theobroma umbraticum
TCTCTCTCTCTCTCTCTCTCTCTCTCTCTCTCTCTCTCTCTCTCTCAGCCATTGCTATGCCTTTGCAAATTCAAGGTTCCTTCCAATTGGTTCAGATTTCTCATGTATAATCTTAAATCAGTAAGAAATTCCATAAATATTTCCTACATGGGGTTTGGAAAATGTATGGTTAATGAAATGCGAGTAAGAATTGTAATCTTGTCATATGAGAACACTCCACATATTGTTTGCCTTTTACATTTTTGTGTACCAAACTGTCTTTGCAGCATCTCAAAATGTGTTTTATTTGTTTTTACTTTTAAGGGTCATGTCTCATCAAGGTAGAAATTTGTACTTTATATTGTCAGCTTGTTTTATTTATCAGTTGTTGATGTGCACATAAAAGTTTCTTACTGGTACCTGATTTTTTTATTTAATTATGTAGGTATGTTGTAATGCTTGTAAGAAGCCGATCAAGGCAAGTCAATATGCTGCTCATGAAGGTTTGGAGGCCTTTTTCTTTGTAACCAATCTTTCCTGATTTAGTCATTTATGATTTAAATCAGGCACAATTATGCACATAAAACAATTTTGCATATACATGAATCCCGCTCTTGGAATTGAATTTAAGACTAGTTTATTGTTAGTGTCTGTAATTTTGATATCCATTTATCCATGTTTAATGTAAGTTCTGTTGTCAATCAATAATTATTGTTCTCAATTATGTATCTACAAGTGTATAAATAAGGGATTTATATTGTTATTGTCTACATTTGGTGTTGCTCTCTAGTTGGCACCACTAGCTCTGAATTTTAAGTCGTGTTTTGGTGGTGTTTCACTGAAATTGTTTCTTTTTTTCCTTCTGATTTTCCAGAACTCTGTAGGTCATTAAAAACCACCGAAGAAACTATTTTGGAGCTTGATGGTAGTACCGGGCATAGGAAACCTCCAAGGAAGGAAAGGAAGAAGTCACTAGCTGCATATGCTAGTATCCTTTCTTTTCACCTATATTTTTCTTTTGTTTTTTAAATGTATTTCAGTTTTTTGTTGGTTCTGTTGTTCAGTTTAAAACCCTATTGTTTAATTTGTTACATTTTGGACTTATATTTTTGATGTTAATATTGCTTTCTTAAAAAGGAAGTATCAAAAGTGCTGAAAAAAGTTTGTGATGTTTTTTCTTTAATGAAAATTCATTTTTTCATTGTCTTGTGCTTTATATTAAAGTAGTGTCTTATATTTTTGGTTTGATTACAGGGAAATTATATTTCATTGTTGTTTCATATATTCATAGTTCTTAACCTCTATTAGACCAACCTACACCAGTTGGGGAGCAGGAAAGATCTGAAATTATTGATGCTGATGATACTACAGCATCAGAATCCCACATAAATGGACAAATTGGGATGCCTTCTTCCTTAACCATGGATGCAAAAAGTAGGTGGATAATGTTGTTGATTCCTTTCGTTTTTTGATTTGTTTTTTTTATTTTAACACTATGATATTATGAGGTAATGTGTCTAATGTTAAATGCAGTCAATATTTACTTATTATGTGCCAGTTCTCTAATTGCTGCAAGTTCTTCATTACTTGAGCTTGATGTATTATTCCCTTTATCTTTTAGGAAGTTCTGCTTGTGTAGATACAGCATATGTGATGGATGGCTCAGGAGTTAGTTCTGATAATACAGACCACTCGACCTCTGTAGTGCCACCCTCAACAAAACGTTTTAAACTGTATGTTTCTTTTGTTGCTTTTTGTTTTTTCATTTTCATAATATTACATTGATCTTAATTTTGATTATCTACTTATAGTTTAGCATGATAGAAGTGTCATTTCTTAAACACATTGCACCTGAGTGTACTCATAATTTCCTTTCTCTTAATTACTGTTGATTTTAGACCAGTTTACTCTTTCCAGAGATGTTCTTCTCCTGTCTGTTTTTTTTCTTTCTTTTGGGATGAGAAGTTTGTGTATTCTTTTGGCTGTGTAGCTTAAACATGGAGTGTTTGAATGTAAATGTTAGAGAAAGATTTTAAGTGGCTGTGCATATGAATATTAGGTTGATACATTTCTTTAGCTATCCAGTTCTCCAAGCCTGGGGATGATTGTTTTTATAAAATGCCCTCTCTGTGATATGGTTTGAGGCTTTGCTGTGCCAGGCTTCTTATAACCAATCAAGAGATTATAAGCTTCTGAGGGAATTTATTAGGAAATCTCTCATTATTCAACTTTTGGCATTCTTACAGTTCTTATTAATCAGTTGATAATGCAGTTTTCATTTTTTCCATTTTTGTAGGGTAGCTGGTGACCGCCTTCTCCTGCCAGATGGTCCAAAAACAGCTTCTGGTGTGGCAAAAATTCAAAATACACATGACTTACATGCCTGTAAGGCCAGATTTAGTTTGTTGTTGTCATTCTATTTCCTAAATTTTCCCAGCAGAACATTCTCTATGTTAGCTAATGCAGAAGGCTTTGCTTTATTATAAGAATTCTGAATTTTTTAAATGAGAATTTAGGTCTGGCTATGAATCAAGATTCTGGAGAACAGATAAATGCCTCACAAAAGACTATCCTATTACAAAATGTTGATCTTTGTTACTCATGCATCAATGATTATCATGCATGTTTGCAGCTAGAGATTCTGAAAGAGGAAGAGTTTCAGGATGTGAAACACCTAATGAGAGGCAAGCCCATAAAAACTGTTTGCTGACTAAAGGTAACATTACTGCTTTTACTTGTCTAAAATAGCTTCTGAATGTTGCATTGGACCTTCTTTTTTCATTCTTGACCTTCTGTTTTTTCTGGCTCTGCAATTAAATCAGATATTCCAGTTCCTCTTAGTACCAAAATCTATTACTCTCAAAGAAACAGTCGTCTTCGCTTAGCGCTTAGTCATCAGTACTTTGTCACATCAACCAAAGAACTTTTCAGTGACATAGTTAGTCCACAAGCATCACAGCAAAGCATGATGCTGTTGCAGGCTTCATCTCAGGGCGTCTGTCCTCTTGATCAGGTGGATAATCTGCTTATTATGAAGGTTTGCCCTGCTAACTATGTTATTTGAGGCATTCCTCTTCCGTCTGACTTGACTTGCTTTAGCGCATAAATGAATGAAATAAATATTTCTTTTTGAATGTTGATTCTTTGTTCTTCATGCAATGGTTTCCTTTTAAATCATCCAATTCTGCATGTAAAGAAAAAAAAATTTCCCTGATTAATCCTGAGTTTTCGAGTTTTCCTCTCAAATCATCGTTTTAATTTTAGGAGGTCAAAAAAGAACAAAAAAGGGTCATTGGTATAACTTTGACAAGATGCCTAATTATTCATTCACTCCAATCTTTAAGATCCCATCCTTGGCTTCAATAATCAGTGGAATGCTCATTGCTTGAATCTATTAGTATCAAACACAAAGAAAACCAGCGCAGCTTTTGAAGGTTGATGAAGTGCCTTGTGACATCTCGTTTGTGATTCATATGTTTCATGCATCTAGAGGAACTAAGGCCGCAAGGATTTAGCAGCTTGTATATCTCCTTTACTGCCCTGCATTTCTCCTGAATTATTTTTTGAGGACTGAATAACTTGATTAATATCTTGTTCCTTGAAATACAGCAAGAGGCTTCTCTGCAAAAACCTGATCAAATTCTTGCTCAAAGTTCAGAAGTATGCTTGACTAAATCAGTAGGGTGCCTGCCATCCAATGACTTTTCAAATCAGCATCCAATTGATAATATTCCAAGGCCTCAGGCGGCAGCTGTTGGATTGGCACGAAGCAAATATATTTCGAAGCCTTATTCTTTTGCAGGCAACTCAGGTAGTCTATTAACCTAGCTGTATTATTGTTCAAATTTTTAACTTGTTTCTTGTTGAATCGTCTGCAAACTGTAAGCTTACGGTAGTTTGGTTTTTCTTTTGCGGTAGGCAAACTGCTGGGGCCCATGCAGCCTCCAAATGGGAGTGTTCCTGTTGTATAGGAAGTCCTGGTTGGAATTTTGCTAGGCAAAGGTGTATTTAGCGATACATGAGGATGAGAGTTAGGATCCATTTTTGAAATCCTAGAAAGCATATATCACTTCAATTTGTTCATTCTAGCCTTCTGAATTACACTCTTGACAGCCGGCCAGCTAGCCCTCTGTTTATAGTTTTGAAGGAAATAAAATAAATAGTAAATTATCTGTATTGTATAGCTAATGAAAGGTTGGTAGGATTGTGACAAGGTGCTCCGTTTCAATGAGAAAATCATGCAGAATTGTCCAGAGAGGGTCCTGGAAAAGTTGCCACCAACAACAACTGCCACTGATGCTAATGAAGTGGTGATTGACAATTGTTTGATGGCAACAGACTTGGACAGCCTCGTCTTTATGCCCGGGGTATTGTTAAATGTCCCTAACTTGCATTTGTGACATGGAAATTTCCACTACGCTAACAAAAAGAACATAAAAAATCTGCTTTGTTGATGTTGTGGCTTGTTAGAAAGAATTTGTCTCTTTGGGAGGTAATTGATTTTTGTAATTTGATAATGACATTAGCTGCAACTGGGGATTCTTAGATCAGATTACAGTGAAAATTGAGGAGTGGGTCTTCCACGACATGATCGGGCTTTTCCACATTTTGTCTTCTGTGAGAAAAGGGGATGGTGTGTTTTGGTTGGTTTAGCTTTTTTCTCCTTTGCAATGAGATTCAAAGTAGTTGAGACTTGGAAAACGCTATTTTTATCGTACTGTTTGGACCAAACTGGAATCATGTGGGCGCAAAAAGAAGATGGGAAGGAAGGTGGCTTAGCTGCTTTTAAGGAGCAGCTTTTTCAAGCTCTGTCGTGTTGTTTCATGCGCGGTGGATATGGATGGTGCTCGGTGTCACGGCTTTAAAGAACAGTCGGTGTCATAAAACGGTGAATTTCACATCGGTTATGTATTAAAATATAATTAAATATATAAATAATTTTATAATTTTTAATCTGTGAAATATCTCTTTATGAAATAAAATTATAAAATTTAAAAAGTCAAAGTGGACAAGATTTGCAATTGAAAAAGGGGCACAGTCCATATTTCTTTTTAAGTATGTGGCAGTCACATGCATTGCACTGTTTCCTGCGTTGACGAAATGGGGTTCCGAGAACGATCGTCTTCCCTGAAAGCCTCAATTTCTTGAATAAATCCAGACTCTCCCAAACTCATAATCAACTCCTTGCTGTATGCACTTTAAACCTCATGTCATCACATGGAAGGCTCTCAGCAGTGCTTGTTGAGTTGTGACGGAAAACGACTAATGACTTCTGAATCAAACCAAATTCCAGGGAACCAAGGAATGAAAAGGCTTTGCTCATTTATCACAAGGCCAAATAGAAAATAAAAGAAAAAAAAAGAAAGAAAGAAAAAGAGGTTTCCCTGTCTATGATGCTTTTTGGATTATGTAGAATGTTCCTATAAAAGAATACTTCCCACCAATTTTCCTTCGAATCAACACCCAAAATGTGACCTAGTCCTTATGCTTTCCCCCACGTTTAAGAAAATTACAGTTTAATTTAGTAAAGATTCCATAACTTCATAATCGACATCTTCACCCCTAGATTTTTCTCAGTATTACTGATATATCTTCCTGCCTTATCCTGCCGAACCTTGACCTGACAAGAGAGGATAGAATAACTTTACATGTATGGTACTGTTATAAAGGGCAAACAAATTCCTTCCGCCCCTCTGAAATTCTTTGTTTAGTGTAGAAAAGTCTATCCAGATACTTTGTAGGAGAATGTAACTATGGAATATTCATCCCACAAATATGATTCCCTTCATATTTATAAATTTTTTTTTATTCCAAAAAGGAACAAGATATATGCATCAATACCTATTTATAATTAATTCAAATATTCAGATTAATATGTTATAAAAAATGAGATAACGTTAGGCACCCATAGTGGCTTCCGCCCATGGACTGAAATTCTGAGAATCAGAAGATAGAAAGGGTGATTGATAGGAGGAGGAGGACCCATGGTTGAGAGAAGACAAGGGGGGGATTAAGATAAATAAGAGGGGAGATATTATTGAGATGGGGACCAAAGGTCACATATCACCAACTTCCCTTAGCATTTGAGATAAGGCAAATGATTTAATTGACCATTTTCGATGAGTATTATACAAGAGATGGAGACTTGTAGTCCTACCCTACCGATTACCAAACCCTTCAATGGGAACTATTAATTGGGCAATTAGCATTCATCTTTCCACATTTTGAGTGGAAAAGCTTTAATTACAAGAAAGCAATGTAGAAAAAGAATCCTAAGCTGGGGTTTATACCAAAGATATTTCATTCAATCCTTCTTTATTAAGTACGACAAAGAACAATTAAAAAATTATATTTTTTAAGATAATTTTGTAGTTTTTTCCTTTTTCATTAGGTTGTTAATTTTGCTTAATAAAATTACAAAAAAAAACCTTTAAATGTAAATAGATAAGTTAATTTTAAATTAAAGGTAATTTGATCATTTTCATGGGTAAAATTAACAATCTAATTTCTTGTGGAAATAAAAATAATCTACAAGATGCTAAATTGAAAAAAAAAATCAAAGAGTGGCATGTGAAAAAAAAAAAGTTACAATAAGAAAACATTGTGGGGGGAGTTTACCCTAAATGAATTTTACTAATAACTGTTTTTCAAGGCACTTCTAAAATTATCATATTAAATAAATCTTCTCCTTTAAGAATGCATCTTATTAATTGTCAATTATTATATTTTACTATAAAAATATCAACATAAATAATAATTCAACTACTTTTAAAAATACTCTTCAGAAATTCCTTAAAAAAACCCATATATATTAGGTTTGGGTTTATGAATTGTTTTCTTCACAATCTCTAACTTTTACCATGAAGTCAAAAATTTAATACGAATAGAATCTATTAAAAAAATAATTTAATCCGATGAGATTGATGATAGCACAATGGAATGCGGTATACTTAATTAAAACAAATAAATACTTGATCTCGTATTAGTCTTAATCCCATCTTAATACTTTTTCAATTAATGACTCTAATTCACGAGGTTTACATTACATCAATCTGAATAATATAATACCAAAATTATTAATTAAAAATAAAAATAAAAAAATGCGGACAGCTTCTACCAAAAAATTGTGTGAATCAATGTGAACATTGACTGTATAAAAATAAATACATTTTTTAATATATAAAAATGAAAATTGCAAATTTAATATGCTAACTAATAAAATTATCTGTAAAATATTTAAAAATATAAATAAATAAATTATTATAATATAAGATATTTCATTAAAAAAATGAAAGGAAAAGACAGATTGATCTTTTTCTTTACCAATACAACCAACTCCGCCTGTTTGACATGGCACACCTTTTTGGTCTTGCTATTAATAAAATAAATAATAATAAATTAATAATTGTCATAACAATTGTCAATTAATATTGCTTTTTGAATTATTTTATTTTTGGGTGACATTATAGCCTTTGCTCAAAAGCAAAATTAGGTAGGAAACATTGAGGAGCCAGTACATTTACTCTCAATATATATTTTTCAATCCTCACTTTTTTTTTTGATTTACCAACTACTAGTATTTATTAATATTCCTTATTTGTTAAAATTGACAGGAAAAATAAGTAAAAATACAATTTTTGGTAAAACAATTTACCTTAATACCTAAAAATATAATTTGAAATTCATTGATTGGTTCGTCCTGGTTTAAATTATTTTAAAATTATATTAAAACGTGAGAGTTTAGATGGTTTTTTAAAATAATATTATCAATACGTTTAAATATGTAGTTTTAATTGTATAATTTTAAAATATTATGAGGTAAGTTTGATATTAATAAATGTTAAAATTTCATTTTTACAATGATTTTAAAATAAATTAAACTCAAAAAATTATTGTGTAAGTTTAGAAATAAATTAAAAGAGGTAGGTTTTGAATATTTCCAAAAAAAAAGCCTTCTTTACAAAAGGCGGAGCCAGACAATTTCCTCCTCATAAAAGCCGCCTCTTTCATATTAGTTCTCACTCCCTGTGTTGAAAGTCTAAACAAACGCTGGATAACTTCTGAACCCAATTTTCAATCCAAATCCCAAAGCCACCTCTTTAAGCAAATCCTCTAGAAAACAACAAAAACCCAACAATCTCCTAAGTTTCTTACAACCCTTTTTTTCAAGATTTCATGCAAAATATAAGGAGCTAGACATTGTCACCAACTATCTTAGGCTTTGTTGTAGTTTTTGACGTTATTCATGACAATAAAGTGCATTGCCAGGCTAAGGTCACGCCGGGTGGTTCAAGACCAACTGGATGGTTCAGACCAAGAGGCGGTTGGCGGTGGTTGCTGCTGGGCCAACCTGCCTCAAGAACTGTTAAGGGAAGTTCTGTTAAGGATTGAAGACTCTGAAAGTATTTGGCCTCAAAGAAAGAACGTGGTAGCTTGTGCTGGTGTTTGCAGGAGTTGGCGGCTTATCGTTACAGAGATCGTTAAGGTTCCTGAACTTTCAGGAAAATTAACTTTTCCCATCTCAGTTAAACAGGTTTTCAACCTTTAACTTCCTTACTGTTTTCTGTCTCCCTCTGTTCTTGTCTGAAAATCACGGTTTCCAATCACTTGCTTGCTTGTGAATAAAAATTGTTCTTTAATTTTTTTTCTTTCATTTTTTAAAGTTTTTCAGAGCTATGATTGAATGAAGATTGTAGCTTGAAGTTGAATTACTGTGGTTGTATCCAATCCTCTGTTTGGAAACAGGGTCATTTGAATATGGCTGCTAATGTTTTAGTCTTTCCTGTGTATTTTTCTTTGTTTAAAACCTTCATTTAAGGGTTGGAAAGATTTTCTACTGTTCTGGTTTGCCAAAAGAATGTTTTTTTAAGCATTTCAAAGTGATGATAAATCCAATTATGCTAATGTCTTCTGCATTCTGCGGATTCTAAAAGTGCAAGAACAAATTTCCTTTTACTTTCCTGGGAGTCTTGTGCTGAGATTTGTTTCCCAATTTTTATGCCTGGTGATCTGATTTGTAGTCTAATTTCCTTGTTTGGATTGAAGATAAAAGAGATAAATTTGATTCGATGCCTTCCTTTCTCAATAAATGTACCTTCGAACTGCACAAATTAGACAACTTCTTGGAGAATCTTATCCTATCAGTCTGCTTTTGGAGATGCAATGGTAATTTGGGGGAAATTTGCTTCTTCAAAGATAGTTTTGAGCCATTTTTGTCTATTGGATATTGACAACCAGACTGAGCAATTTTACAATCAATAAGTGCTCGGGGACCATCATGACTGCCTAATCATTTTGCCCTTTATGTGGTAAACTTACTCGATAAACTTCCACTAAGACTGGTTCAGGATTTGGGACCACTTTCAGCTTCAACCAGTGTGGGCTAACAGTAATCACTAGCTAGCTAGCTACCTTTCTGGGCTAACAGCCCTTTATGTGCTGTTCTTTCTCTGTCCCCAAGTGCTACCACCCCAATCCCCAAAGCCCCAACAAGGCCTCTTTCTTTAATTGTCATTTTGCTTTCCATTATGTATGTACTGTATTTATTGGGTTAAAGATCTTGTGTGAACCTAATAAGTCTTTTAATGGAATCGTTTTGATTTTGAAATTTTCATGGTGAGCAATTCACATGCAAACTTGTGTTGGATTGTCTGCAGCCTGGTCCAAAGGATTGTCTCCTCCAGTGCTTTATAAAGCGGAATCGATCTACCCAAACATATCACCTTTACCTTGGTTTAACTAATGGTGAGCACATTTTCTGTCTTTTATTTGTTTTTGTGGTTCCTCTGCCTGTTCAATCAAAGCTGTTGATGTATTTCAAAACAACTAATCATGCTTGTTGCATTATGACTGGACAGTGATTTCATTGACAACATATCTTCATATAGTTTTTCCTTCATGAGCTTGAACACTTGGTGATTTTTGTTTTTCTTTCTGTGACAGCACTAACCGATGATGGAAAGTTCCTTCTTGCTGCCCGTAAGTCTAGGCGTCCTACTTGCACAGATTATATCATCTCTATACGGGCAGAAGATATGTCAAAGGGGAGCAGTACTTATGTTGGGAAATTGAGGTGAGCTGTGAGCTATGACTAATGAGATGATATCGAATTTGTTCTGTTTTTTGTCTTATCTTGTAGGCTCAAATCTTATATCTTTCTTTCCTTTTGGCAAGATCAAATTTTTTAGGGACAAAGTTCACTGTCTTTGATGGACAGCCTCCTCATGCTGGTGCAAAGATGACCAAAAGTCGCTCCTCTAGGCTAGCAAATTTGAAACAAGTTTCACCAAGAGTCCCTTTCGGAAACTACCCCATCACTCACATTTCATATGAATTGAATATGTTGGGTTCAAGGTGAGAGTTTCCCCGTATTTTGCTCAAGGAATTGATAATTTCTGGTTCTCTCTGTCATGTGGGGAATCATAGAGTGCCAATTCCCCAAACCCATGGTGTTCTTTCATTATTGATTTAGCTCAGGCATTAATTTCTCTGTGAACTTCCACATTCCTGTAGTTGATGCAAATATGTTTTATGACTTCCAGGGGTCCAAGGAAAATGCAGTGTATTATGGATTCCATCCCTGCCACTTCGATAGGACCAGGAGGAGTAGCCCCCACCCAGGCTGAGTTTTCTTTCAGCAAGGTGGATCTATTTCCATCGATCCCAATCTTTCATTCAAAATCAGCTGGCATGGAGAATTTTCTATCAGGACCTTTATCTGGTCAAAAGGATGGTGCACTGGTGTTGAGAAATAAGGCTCCAAGGTGGCATGAGCAACTCCAGTGTTGGTGCTTGAATTTCCATGGACGAGTGACAGTTGCTTCAGTGAAAAACTTTCAACTGGTGGCTTCTCCGGAAAATGGACCAGCTGGGCGGGAGCATGAGAAGATTATCCTCCAGTTTGGAAAAGTGGGGAAGGATTTATTTACCATGGATTACCGGTATCCAATCTCAGCATTCCAAGCGTTTGCTATCTGCCTCAGCAGCTTTGACACAAAGATCGCTTGTGAATGAATGATGCATGATTGTCAACAGGTTTGTATTTAATTATCTGAAAAAGTAACTAGCCGCAGTGCCAGCTTAACTTTTCATCTTCTCTACCCATGTTTTTAATTCCTGAATCAACCAGCTAAAATATCTGCAATTGTTTCAAGAGGGTGATTGGTGGGCATTTTTGATCCGTAATGTTTAACAGTAACCATGACAATTGATTGCTCATCCAACCGATGATTATGAGCTCTGATGTGTCAGGCTAACTACTAAGTAGTAATACATACAAATTACCATGCACACCATAGTTATCGAAATCTATGAATAATACTAATATGTTTTCCTATTTTTCCCAGGAGCAGGGATGTATGAAGATTGGTGCAATAAGATTGAAGGTGAAGGAGATACAAGTGCTGGTGTTTTGCTGGGGTTGAAGTGGAAAGAAAGCTTCTAATCATCTCAAGGACCATTAACATGACAACTCGGATTTTGGATTTGCTCAAATTATGCGAAAGAATTAGAAGTTACAGGGAGTTAGTACAGTGGAAATTCCTTGGTTGGCAAGTTCTATTTATTTTCTTCAGTTTTGTACATAATAACTATTTTTACAAGGATCTTCCTTTGCTCTGTTTCTAGTCCGCCAATGTAATTGTTGAACTAATTTGCATATGTTTTGGGAAAAAAAGTACATTCATTAAGGAATATAACCCCAATTATACTTTCTGAACTTTATCCTAATCCGGTCATAAAATATTCTAATCTTAATGGAATCGGATAATGCAATTTATCCAATTACAAAATCAGATCGGATAAGGTAAGATATTCTATTACAAGTATTCATCCACAGCCACTCTCAACTTGTACGTTGAACCCAATGTTAGCTACTCCAGCAAGTAGTTGGGAAACGGAGTTTAGCAAACTCTTAGAAACGGATATCGTTAACAGTAGTACGAAACAGAGGCCGTTACATTATTGTTAGATTATGAATTGTTTAAGCGTTGAGTCGTTGCTACTTAACTTTTATGAGTACAATCACGTTTGTTGAGAAGAGTCATGCAACCTTCACAGGCTTGAAGCCCCTTTTCCCCTGTTTCTAATCTTTCCGAGGAGGGGAGGACGCAGCCAGGGAAAGCGTGACCAAAACCCCCATGAGAGAACCTGAGTGTTGGGGGGTCAAAACCCATGGCTGCTTGATAATCATAAACATTCCACTAAACTAAACCCAAGGTTGGATTTCTTCTTTCAAAAGGGAAAATTAAACAGAATTGGCCAATACATTCGAAAATACGGTGCTGCGGCTCTCTCTTAAAAATACAAGCTTAAAAGATAATTGCCAATATATTCTGAGATCTTCTAGCAAAACAGAAATTATTTGCTTAGCTATGCATGTAATATACTCATAGTACAATCTTTTCCCCGTCCAATAATTTGGGTCTTACAAGAATACTATTTATACACAAATATGTCCTCTTAACTCTCGCTAAGCGGCTTGCATTTGGATGTTTGAGTCTGAACTTGTATGTACAGATTCAGTGGCTTCTTCGTCTTCAGCTAGCAAATCGTCTGAATGCAATTCAGGTTGACTCAGGCTCCTGACAAACTTGGTGAATGAAGGAAAATGTTCGGGTGAAAAGAAATGAGCTCCCATCCTCTGATAAGTGAACAAGTCCAACACATTCTCACCCAACATATTTTTCTTGATCTGCTGGAAAGTACCAGGAGCTCCAGAAGCCAAGTTCTGGCCTGAAACCTGAACCTTGTGCTTTCTGCAAGCTGTTCTGATTTGTGCAAGTAATAATTCAGGGCTCGAGAGAGATTCGCGTGGCTGGTGTACATCTGACAGATCCATCCCAGGCAAGATGATTTTGCATGAATTCCGTGCAAAAATCTGTGCAACTGCTTCATACCCATTTCTTGAGGCAGTGTTATAGAAGCCAGCTGTCAGTTCACAAGGGTGCGCCCGGGTTTTGTACCACGAGTACATCAGTGGGACTTTTCCATAGACATTCACTGCAGTATCACCAAAAATTGAAGAGGCAAGAGAGAGGAGACGATTGCCATGAGATATGAGCTCGTTTGAGTACCAGGAAAGGAAGAAGTCACCATAAGGACTTTCCCATGATCCACCATGATCCCTGAAGAAGTTATTTGAGTTAGGTGACTGATCATAAGTGGGGGCATCATGAGGACCACCTAGTCCCCATAATGGGTTTCCATTTGCTTCAGCATGTTGCTTAAGAAGGTTAAGCATGTTTAAGTCATAACATTGGAACTCCCCAACTCCAGTAATTTTGCCACTTTTGACAGGCTTGTGGTGAGAGGGATATCGAAGCTCACCATCAGGTCCTAGACCCATTGAGATTCCCTGAGAAACGACAATACAGAAGCCATTAGCATCAGCACAGCAAAATAGGGTCTAAGATATTGGCTTATTTAATCAAGTTATTCTGTAGGCAAAACTTCTTACCGTAATTGTAGAACCAATGAAAGGTGAGAATGCAGACTTAAAGCTCGCACAGAAGTCATGGTAAACTTGAATTGGAGTCTTTCCATTAAGAACAGCAAGATCATCAACGGCCAGTGATAGACTTTCTCGATAATGCTGTCCAGACCGATCCCTAAAGAAGATACTAGATTGGGATTCCCCAATCTGCATTACCCACTTGGGAAGTGGAATTTTAGGTTGCCTGGATGCGTGAAAGCAGAGTGATACATGAAGCTTGAGATCTGCTTTCTGGACCATCTCTGCAGCAGCAAGATAGCCTGACCAGTCATACTTTCCCATTCCTTCATTCTCAACCACTCCCCACCAGACAGGCAATTCAACACCTTCCACACCCAAAAGCTTCAAAGCTTTTAGTCCTGCTGCAATTGCTCGGGCATGGTTTATTGTATTGCAGTCAGAAACTGTATCGAGAGGCAGGCCGACAAATAATCTTACTTCATCAAGCTGCAAAAACCAAAATTTGCTATGATCAGCATAAACAGAAGTTTGACTCAACAACCAAATCCGGCAGATGATATTTTTTAAAGCAAAAGAGTCAGAGCAGGATCAAACTGTAACCACTAATGCTACCGGTTTTAGCTCTTTGCATCATAGGAAACATGCAATTGTTTATCCTTTCAATTGAAACGAGAGGGAAAGAAGATTTCAACGTTATCAGCCAGTATTTGCATTAAAACAAATGACTATGTCCACAACTTGTATCTAACCTTTCGATACCTTAAAGAGCATGACATTTTGCCAGCATCACATTCTATAATGAATGAGGGCCTCTCAATTGTACTCATTCAAGAATCGAATGCACTAATGAGAATATAAATCCAAATGCCATAACTCTGTCACTAAAGCAAGCTTAAAACTAAATGAACAGGAGCTATTAATTCGCTAATATGGAAGTAGTGAAAGAATCAAGTACCGGTTACTAAATTTCTTCACACCTCACCGATAGAACATATATGATTTATCCACATAATTTGCATTTGGGATATGGGATTTGTTTGATTATCTAAAATCTATAAAAAAATAAACGCCAACATCCTTCTGACTCAGATTAACAACTTCACCTTTACTATCATCAATTTAAAACAAACATCTCAATAGAATTATCTCTCTTCGACAAATAAAAAAAAAATAACGAAGAGCAAATACTCAACAAACAAAAGCAAAAACTAAATAATTAAAACTTACAGGTGTCGAGCCTGTAGAAGACTTAGATTCAAGAACGGCTTCGGAGTGGACAGCTTCCAACGTAAATCTGAGCCTAGCTTTCCTAAACCTCGCAGTTTGACTCTCAAAACAAACACTGTTTGGTTTCCGGGACAAAATTTTACTTTTATCATTATTTTTCCCAAAACAAAACCTTAAATCCCTGTATGCTAACTCGGTTTTACAGATCTTTGCCTGAGAAGAACTCCCAATCACCGATACCTCCATATCTAACCCAAAATTCCAACCTTTTCTTTTCCCACTAAAAAGAGAAACTCAGACAGAACTACCCCAAAATCTTCAAAAAAGAAAAAGGAAAATAACAGTTTATTTCTAGAGCTTTGAACAATTAAATCCACACCAACGAAAGACAACCCAAAGCTCAAAATCAAGCCTTTTATCTAAAAAGATTAAACCCAGATCAAAATTTACACCAAAAGAACTTCAAACAAAAACCCCAAAAAAAGCTCTTTGCTCTCAGATCTAAAGCTGCAATAAAAATCCTAAAAATATGGGATAAAATGGGTTGTGTGAAGAAGAATAAAGGAGGGATCTTATAACTTTAGTCTCAATCGAAATAGGAGACCTTTAGCAATCTTTTTTTCTTTTTTTGGACTGAATGAAATTTTTAGAGAAGTTTTTAGAGGGAAGTCAAGAAATTTGAGCAGCTTTATTCATGGCTTGGGGTCCCTTATATAAACGCTTTCCGCGTAAAACGAACAAAATTGGTGGGTATCTGCCACGTGTAAGCCTCATAGATTGCCAAATTTTCAGCCGCATAATAATACTTATATTGCCCTTTTCTCCAACCTAAATTTTATCATTATTCAATCCTGTTTAATCTGCAGCCACAGCCCCATCCATTTTAACTGTGCCAAATAATCTTACATGTAATCCATTTGATAAGTTAAAACACTCTCTTTTCTTATCTTTTCTTACTTATTAAGATTCAATTTCACAGTAATATTTCGCAAATAAAAATAAAAATCAAAAATAAATTCGAAATCTATACTGGATAAAGAAATTAAAAACATGATTTTTTTTTTTGAAATTTTGGGTTTTACAGGAAAAGATTGAAAAACATGGTGATGTGGATAAAATCTTATCCAAAAATTTAATAATTTATTGATATTTCCTGGAATAGGAAAGTCTGATCTTGTCAGGGAACATTGGCTTTCTAACCAGTTGAAGAGTGGATAATACAAAGGATAATTTTAAATGTCGGATACATTGTATTTAATAATAGTATCATCTTTTATACAGTCAACATGTTTCCCTAAATTTATCCAAAAGTACTCAGTATTAGTTTTTAAATATTTAAAAAAAAAATCTAAATCCAACTGCTAAGGAAGTTGGCAATCCATGTGGCCATTATTCCAACGGTCCATTGCATTTATTAATTATAGTCACTTGAAAAGGGAGAATAAGATAATCTGGTATCCTTGTCTTCATATTAAATTGTTCAAAAATCGAAAAATCTTAAATTAAAATATTTAATTCAATAGTAAGTGTACGTACCATTCATTTAAAAAAAGAGATTCAATAATCTTCTTTTATAAATAAAAATACTATAAACTTTTTTTAATATTAATTTTTGGAGAGGTGGAAAATTGGAGAAAGGTGGGGTTGGGTCAACACTCAACAACAGGAAGTGATTTTGCGGATATGGTGTGGAAAACTTGGCTGACGTGGAAAGTGGGAGTGGACACCTCATACTTCTTCTCTTTTCTTTTTTTGTTTATTGCCAAAAATTCAATGATAGAGATTTGGATTGGGATGACACGTGGAAGCTAATAAGAGGGGCGGTGGGCAGGCTGCTGACTCATGTCCATGCCAGATGGGACCTACCTCCATCAGGTTCTGTGGTCTTTGATTGCCCACTCTTACAAGCCACAGCTTAATCATTCAAAAACAGAGATAGAGAAGGACAAATTTGGAAATTTCATTTTCTTGTTTTCCCATTTCAAGCCAAGACTCTAAATTTATATGCAAATTATTTGCATCCATCGCCTAATTAACTCAATCAATACTAAAAATAAATCATAAAAATAGAAAAAACTCAATACCATGTTATTAACCCCTTTTTTTACACAAAAAAAAAATCATATAATCTGCTTAATTTAAAAAATTAAATTTAAATTTATTATAAATATTTAAATTCAAAATTTTCGTTCATAAAAACGAATTATACTTAAACTATCAAGCTAATGATTTGAAATCATACTTTCTTCCTTTGCTTTTAAGTTACAAATATCATGTTTAATTTAGACACGTCATGATAAGGAAATGATCAAAAAACACGAATAATATACGTGATTAATTAAAATTAAAAATTTAAAATATTAAGAGGAATTTATAGCACAAAATTATCAAAAACTTTTTACATAAGAATGGGATGATGAGAGTGGTAGGACAGCTTAGGTTGTTGGGTTGTCGATTGTCCTCATATTTCAAATTGGGAACAAAAAACATCTCCAGTTGAATGTGTGCAGAGATCTTCCCTTTACAAGTGTTTTTCTTGACGTAGTGGTCTTGGTGCTTTATGAGGATTCAATCAATTCAAGCACCTGTTTTCCTTTTTGTCTTTGATTTATCTCCAACATTGAACAATCAATGGACCACTTTGTTTGCTGATGAATATATTTGGAGGATTTGATGGGTTTGGTTTCAAGCAATTTCGTGACCATCCATGCCACTTGCTTGGTGCCTTTCAAGTCTCAAGAACCAAAACAAGAGAGAGAGAGGATAGACTTTGCTTGGCAATGGCTAAAACCTATGATGTGTTTACTATTTAAAGTACTTCACTGGCTGTTGATAGCTCAAAACTTGGCCTAAACTTTAATTTCTTCTATTTTTGAGGAAGAAAAACTAAACCTTATCCGAAAGAATTTTAATATATTTTCATATTTTTTTGGTAATTAAATTTAAAGGTGTTTTTATAATTTTAATAGATAAAATTAATAATTTAAATTTTTTTTTTGTAAAAATATAAATTGTTCATAATGTATTAATTGAAAATAAAAATGATCCACAAGATGTTAATTGAAAAAAACAAAAAACAGGAATACATGTAAATAAATGGGTCAATGCATATTAATCTAAACTATATAATAAACATTGAATCATTCGGTAGGAAAGAGATGTGACAATTATTGGATAAAAAAAAGAAAGAAACAGTAAATGATACTTGGCACAAATCATGGCTCACTTTTGCACCAAATAAAGCATCATCCATGTGTGAAAATTGAAAAGATAGGTAAACTCAATCCAAGAATTCTTGCAACATCGTTTTGGTATGTTTTGTTGTTTCTCCAAAAGGAAAATTTGCCACTTTGAGTTCCACAACCCTCACTCTGTTGTTTCATGCTGCTATAGCCTAATTAGCCCTTTAATTTATAGCTTTTTACTTGAAAAAAAGAGAAGGAATTTAACCTTTTTTGCTAAGAAAATGCTTCCATATGTATGACTTTGCCGAACCACGAGATATCCATGTCAATGGTGAACTTTCAAAAACAAACAACAGTCTCTGCCTGGAGGGATTGTTTGACTTTGCATCTTAGGTATTTTCGTCTAGTTCTCGGCTGTATATTTCATTTTGAACAGAAAATCTTGCTGCAATAGGCTGACCATACACACAAACATCCTTGTTTAGGCCTTTAATAAAGAGTTACCCGTTTAAATGAGATCATAATTAACATTCCGGTTATAATATATTATACATTAATAATGTATCAAATTAAATATTTTTTTTATTATGGGTATATTTAATTAAAGAATTCATGTGATCTGTACACTCTAGTTTTCATTCTTGAGAGCGAAGCCATCGTGGAAATGTCTCTGTTAAATATTACTTGGCAAGAGTTGAATGGGCCATGTGGAATGAATGATTGATGCTATGACCATGAATGTTGCTTTTGATTTTGACCAGCCGGTGCATATCCATTTATACTATAAACCTTTCAATTTTTCAGGAATGGAAATTTATGGAACAGCCTGTTGCTCCAGTCTCTCTTGGACCTGAAAACATGGAACTTTTAAACAGGGATTTATGCCCATTCTTGCCCAGGTTTGCACAGTTTGGTGTATGCTTGGGCTCTTCATTCTCAGGACCCATCAGCAGGGATGCAGCCAGGGGCGACAAGGCTAAAACCAGATTAAGCAATCTGTTTTACTTGAAGATATGTAGACATAAACCTGGACCATATCTAGGTCCTGAAGAAATAAGTTATCCACATCGAATGGTTTCTTCAAGATTAATCGGAAAATTACTTTTCTCAGTTTACCTGCTGGTTGCTTGAGATTGAGAACTTAGATAAGTTATGGGGGAAAAAGAACAACAATTTGTGGATATTAAAAGGCATATGACACGACAGAAGTCACTCACACAACTCTGGTGAAGTTGTACATGTTTGTCTTAGCGGGATAGAATGAAGCAGAAAATGATTTCATCCAACAAAATACTTTTGTTTAGTCAGAATTGGATGATTCATGCCTGGGATATCTAAGGAGGAGGTGGACCTGGGGGGCCAGCAGGAGGGCCTCCAGGCTGTCCTGCAGGGCCACCAGGAGGTATTAGAGGGCCACCAAAAGGTCCAGGTGGCCCACCAGGAGGTCCGGCATAAGGTGGAGCTGGGCCTGGTAGAGATGGAGGTGGAGCAGGTGCAATGGGCGGTGGAGGAGCTGGAGCAGGAGGTCCAGGAGGAAAATCACGTGGGCCGCCAGGAGGCCCTGGTGGAGGTGGACCGCCGAAGCAGTCTTGGATCAACCAGCAACAGCATAACGCATACAGACTGCCAAAATTTTGTGGGTAAAAGTTAAAAAAATGAAAAAAAATAAACACGAAGGGGTTCTCTTTTGGTCTAGACAATACACAGTAAGTCCAAGGAAAAAGTTTAATACTATTATTATGTCTATCTTATCATTCAAAGAGGAATTATACATTTTTATCTGTTTTCTTGTCAAAATTTCCATTTTTTGTTAAGCTATAATTGTGGCAAACGTTTGTTTTTGTCAAGTCATGCTAATGCATGCATACCGACAAGAAAGAGTTATCTATAAAGAAAAATGCCAAATTCTTCTTCGTTAGAAAGAAAGCTTTAAACAGTTTAGAAAATATTACTAACCAAGAAGTTACCCCACTGCACAAGCCGTTGAAGAAGCCCACAAACAACCCCCCTGGTGCAGGCCAGGGAGCTCCGGGACCTCCCGGTCCGGGAGGACCAGGTCCTCCAGGTCCTGGCCCAGGCCCTCCAGGTCCAGGTGGTCTCATTTTGCCCTGCGAGTGCACACGAGCAACAATGCAGCCAGTACCAGTAGAAAGCAGGCGGGAGCTCGAATTCTCAGTGTCAATTGCAGTCCCCTGAAATGGTGTTAGAGTAGCTTGAAAACAATCTCGAGAAATCCCTAGGAGGAGCTTGGAAACCGGTTGTTGGATTTTCTTTGACACTTTAGTATATTATATATAGATGGCATTGAATTTTGTCCTAACTTTTTTCACCGTTCAGCCTTGTCGTATGGTTAGAATCGGATAGATAGCATATAGTAGTTCTACCAAGGTTCAGAACTAACAGTCAAACCTAGCGACTGATGTTCTTCAACCTACCCTTCAGGCCAAATCTTCCAACTTGGTGTTTTGGTTATGGCAGGAGACAGAAGTAGGGAACGAAAGACGAAAGCGATGAGACAGAAAAATGCAAGGGACAGAGGGAAGCTTCTGATTTGCCCAACATTGTTAGGAAGTTAGATGAGGCGTGCTTCTGAGAATTTGATGGGAGTAACGCTAGCTTTGTCACATTTTGGTGGTTGCTGGTTGATGGCTTACAAGACATTATGTTCAGCTCCATTAATTCATATTCAATCTAACTCTGTTACATGTCAACTAAATGCTACAAATACTTGCATTTCAATGAAACTAATGAGTTCTTGGGAATTCAGTTTGATCTTCTAGGTTCCATGTTTTAACATGTTATGGAAAGCAAAAACAAGGCACAAATCTAAGATGAAGTTAACGTAGGAATGGTCTTTGAAACCTATTGAAACCATGTTCAATAGCATGGAATCGTTGTTCTGCAAGTAGAATTGAGAATATTAGGAGATCCCCACCTCCAGTTACTGGATAGGACCACCTAACTATATCCAATTGTAATTCTTTAAGTCAGTTCCACAGTCCCACACATTCTTAACGAGTAAGTTAAATCCGAAAATGACATTTAATGTGCAAATATTAACAGCACAAGCTGCGATCGGACAATAATAAAAGTTCTTGGGCATTCTTTATACGACTGAAAACATCAACATATATTACCAACCCATGCAATTAGTTATTCCAAATTAGGAGCATTTGGGTAGCATTCAATCAACAAAGACATTAATACCAGTTCCAATCCTAAATAGGGAGTTGGAGCAAACCACGTAAGGAGTGAAACTTTTACCTGGGAAGGCCTTGAGAAATACTTAGAAAGGTTAAAAGCACAAGATCAAGAATTGTAGAACAGATTTTTTGGTATTATTTTTACCAACCTAATTGGAGTTTTCCAACACAACGGAAGAAATTATGACAGATATACAACATTAGAGAAGCTTCTCACCATACAAAAAAATAGAACAAAGGATAGGAAAAATGAATACAAGATGTTTTACCTCTGATGCAATTTCTGGCTTTCCCGGTTGAGAGCTAAGAAAAACTGTGTATCATCAGCAACGTTTGTGGCCTCATGAATAGTCTCACAAAATCCAGAAGTTATCTTATGCCTTTTCTTATATTCGAGCAGAATTCTTGTCTTTCTTAGATGACTTCAAATATGCATGCCCATCACCTGACATGTGCTTCCTTCTTCTCAGAGCACCCACAGCTGCAGGATCCACCAATGGGCCAGACCATGTCTGGATTGGTGCTTTGGAATATGCGAAATTTGTAGTACTAAATGGCACATCAGGTGGATCAAAACCAGGATCTATGGGATGTGAAGAACCCAGAGGATAACCAAGAGCTCCATCTTGGTGAGGAGGAGGAAATTTCTCACTTTTGCTTTTTGCATTTGCATGTGTTATTAAACGCCTCCTCTGTTTACCAAAAAGTTCCAGTAATCAATCCAAAGTTGCAGCACTAGCTCAAGTTGTAAAATCGTAAACCAAGGACCACCGCAAGTGATAATAGAATCAACAGCAAGGCACAACATCATTTAGATCTTGATTCTAGTAAAAAAGGCCTCACCAGCTTAGATATTGTGTGTGTGTGTGTTAGAGAGCGAGAGAGAGGAACCACAAATAAGCTGACTCAGATTAGCAGTTAGTTTTCAAAATTAGTAACTTACCAAAAAAAAGAATTAAACGATTTTGTCCATTGAAGGAAAAAGTTAGCTCAGCCAATATATCTTGTCAGATTAAATGAAAAGTATTAAGATTTAGAGGGAAAAGAGTGCATTTATGACATACATCGAGGTTGGCTTGAAGCTCAGCATTTGCTTCTGGAGCAGGAAATGCCCGCACAGCTCGATCACGTGGACGAGCTTTCTTCACCCCATCTGCATTTCTTCCAGTAGCTCGCAATCTACAATCATGAAGCTCATTTCAATTCAATTAAGAAGAAGGAAAAGAAACTACTATCAGATTCATGCTCTATTGTAAACGAAACATATAGACAAATGTCTTATTGTCAACATCTGATGTAGTTTATCTTCTACTTTATTTTGCCGATATAGAAATAGTCATTACTTGATGAACATAGGCAATGTAAAAAAGATTTCTGAGTAATGCAATTTAGAAACAAAACCAATATCAAATTGGCTAGACTGTCAATCAACTTAAAAATATTAAATATAACGTACCTTCTAGCTTCTTCATCTCGTAGTTTAGCATCCATCTCCTTGCTGGGAGGATATTTTGGAAGTGTGGAAGGATCACAAGCATAAGGCTTGGTCATGAAGAACTGCACAACAAATGAATGGTCATGATGACATATTCAACTGAACACCAAAAATGTATAAGCTCCATGCATATTAAAATTCAAACGATATATAATTGAGCCTCAGACATGACAGAAAAGGTTTGGGCTAATCACTAGTTACCCTAGGAAAGGAAACCAACTGACTAAAAACTCAAGCATTCTTGATGAAAATGTTGAAAGATGAAAATTAGTCTAAAAAAATAACTTTCGCCATGGAATGTACATTGACAGGTGAGTCAATATAAAATTTATCTGATATAATGAATCACCAGAAAATTTTTAAATTCTGCTGTCTAAAGCTACAAGAATATGAACAAACTAGTTACACAGAAACTTAAAAAGAATCAAGAACTAAGGAGATGAGACAGGAGATATGTGAGAAAAGAAAAGCTCACTTCACTGTTTAATGCAGCTGTCGCTGTCAGACGCTCAACTGGGTCAATTGCGAGAAGAGTCTCAATCAGTGGCAATGATGATGGTGGAAAGTCTTTAAAAGTCTCTTCTATACATCGTTTATATGATTGTTGGGGCTTGAATATGGTTGCATGTGGCAACTTTGACTTCTTCCAATATTCATCAGAAGGAGAGCCACATAGTTTAAATATCTTGTGTAATTGCTCCACCTAAAAAACATTATATACAAATGTTAGCAGATACAATTAGTAGCATGCCTAAGCATTTACACTCTAGTCAGTTACTAAACAGTGAGAAAAGCTGCAAATAGATTGATTCCATTATCTTTCCTGAACAGCAGATCTACTGTATAACATAAAGTGCAATGTCAACACCACTCACATTTCACATCAAATGTACAAGATCATCATAAACAAAGATTCTTATGTGGCAAGTGTAATTGGAAAAAGATCTCAATGCTTGCTAATGGTTTCAATTTTTCAAACCAAGGAAAGTAAATCATATTAGTATTTCTTTATCAAGCCATTATGCTGTCATTGCAAAAGCCAATGGAACTTTTTGAGATCTGTAATAACAAAACAGCCATAATGATGCTAACAGAGTCATTGGTATAATGAAAATGGAGGGCCAAATGATGAAGCCGAACAGCCTGGGCAACTCAAAATTATAAATGGAAGGCATTAATTTTGATGGAGTTGATTGTTCAGCAACAACTAACTCAAAATTAACTCAAAATGAGTTAGTTGTTGCTGAACAATCAACTCCAACAGAGGTCATACATCCAAACTGGGGGACAAAAAAGTCCATAAAGGTAGGAGAACCAAATATCATAGAGAGCTAAGAAACGATAATTCAATATCAATGACACTTGATTAAGATAGTCAAATGCTGACTGAGGACTTCAAGACCATGAAGTTTATCTTGTGTAATGCAATTGCAGGATGGATAAACTCACAAAATATAGGTGAAAGGCAAGTAGGTTGGGGTAAAGTACAATTTATTTCTACTAAACAAAATCTAAAACCAAACAATTTGATTATAGTGTATGCATCTGTACACAAAAACTCCAAAATTACCATGTAAGTTGCATTGTAATAAGCTTTTCACAGTTGAAAAGAATTGCACAAAGGGAATATGTGCTAAACAAATTCTAAAATTCAAGAAGTAAAGCTACCTCTGTGCGACCGGGCATGATGGGCCTTCCAGCCAATAACTCAGCCAGAATGCAACCAGCACTCCAGAGATCCACACCTACGCCATAATCAGTGGCACCGAGAAGGAGCTCTGGAGGCCGATACCAAAGTGTAACCACCCTACTAGTCATTGGCTGCTTGTAATTAGGATCAAAAAATGAAGCCAAACCAAAATCAGCTATCTTAAGCACACCACCATCGTCAATAAGAAGATTCGAACCCTTAATATCACGATGCAATACATGACGGTTGTGACAGTGTTCAAGCCCTGATAGTAATTGATGCATATAACACTTCACCTGTCCATATCAACAGGAGTCAAACTCCATTCAAACAGACTTCGAAACCAACCTGAACAATAGCAAAGCAAAATAGTATACCTGAGACTCGGTGAACTTTATTGCTGGACTAGCAGCAAGTCCAGCCAAATCATGCTCCATATACTCCATTACAAGATACAAACTACATGACATCCTTGAAGTCACCAACCCTTCTAATTTTACAACATTTGGATGATCCAAACGGCGTAAAATCATAATCTCCCTAGCCATGAACTTAACACTTTCCGGCTCCAAATTATCGAACCGCACCTTCTTTAATGCAACGATTTTCCCAGTCAAAGTATCCCTAGCTTTGTACACATTACTGTATGTCCCTTGACCAATCTAAACAATCAAATTGACAAAAGCTATATGCATAAGTAAATACATAAAAAAGATCAGTAATAAATGAGTAAATAAATGAGGTTGTGAGAAGTTTAGATACCTTATCCAGCTTCTCAAAAGTATCCGCACGGCGGGGAGTCCAGCCGCTGATGGCTTCACTAGCGACGTTTGAAAGCCAAGATGGCCAACCGGCGGCGACTTGTTCGCCATGGACGTGTTTCGGAGGGTTGCTCAGGCGTGGATTCGGCCGTGAAGACCGCCTTTTAGCTCTTGCCTTAGCTGCAGCTGCTGATTCTTCCTCCGCCTTCTCTTCCTCCACCTTCCGGTTGCTACTTCCATTTCTAACAACCTCTTCTTCCTTCTCCGCTTTTCTAGTAACAACCGCCTCCGATATCCTCGCAAGCCTGCCAACTTCCTCTTTCTTTCTCTCTTCCCTCCCTACCGGTCTCCCGGATGCCTCTCTCCCAAACACACACCCCATATCTTGCTCATACCTTCTTCTCCTTTCCCTCACATTCCCACATTTTCTCACACTTTCTCTCCATCCAAACACAATACCCTAAAAGAATGCAGATTTATGACCAAGATTAATTAGGAAGAATGTTTGTCCTGTAAATGTATGTGACCTAACCTTTTTTCTCTCTTTTTTTTTTTTCTTGAAAGACAAAAGGAAAAGGAAAGACTAATGATTTTGAAAGAATGTTAAGGCTCAAGAGTCCCACAGATTGTGGCACAGTCAAACAATTTCAGCTATAAAAAGCTGAAAACAGTAAAATTCAACTCTCTTTTTTTCTTTCTTTTTTTCTCTTTTTGATTTTGAAGAATTCCAAGAGATTTAAGATTTTTTTTCTTTTTTTCTTTTTTAATTAAAGATTTTTGGTTCTGTTTCTACCTTTTTTCTTGCTCTGGTCTTTGTGTCTTTGACTCTCTTTCAGAAAGAGAGAAAATTTTTATTTCTTAAAAAGGTCTTGATTCGGTGCGGATGATTCGGTGTTGTGCAGAAAGGAAACCAATGAGAATATGCCGCGTATATAGGAAATGATTGTGAATTCATCCTGCGGTTTATGACGTGGGAGAAGATGGTTGGGTGAGATGGTGGCGGAAGATGATGTGGGTTCCACGTGACAATGGTGTCTCTGATTTTGTTCCTGATTCCGGTGGAGTTCTTGGCCCCGTGCTTAACTGGGATCAGAGCAATTGGCCAATAGAGGTATACCACGTGGATTACAAAGAAAATCTTTGTCCGAAAAAGAGTATATTCCATTTTTTTCACTGTCTTTTTTGTTGCCTCACATCACCGGTAATTGGATTTCACGTGGAAATAATGGATCCAACGAATACATTTGACAATTGAAAGTAAAAACATTATATTATTACAATTTTTTTAAAAAAAATTATTATTTTCATAAATATAATTATTTAATTTTTTAACTATATACAATTAAAAAATCATAAAAAATTAATTTGAAATGAAAAAAAATAAAAGTATTAGATGTTTACAAATATACAAAAGTCATTGTGAAACATATTAAAAATTAGATAAATAAATAAAGAGACGAAGAGAATATGTAAAGATGCTATTTTATAACTTTTTCTCAAATCATAACGTAATATTTGACGTTATAACTATATAGTAACGTCTTTAAGAAGAATTGAATTTTTTTTGAAAGATTGAACATTAAGATTCAGAATTCAAATATTTTCAATAATTAAATTTTCAAGAAAAAAATAAAAAAAAGGAGTTGTTGAAGTAATTATTGACTAGTAATGTAAATACATTGTCTTTAAGAGATGAACATAATAATTGAAATTTGATTTTGTTTTTTACGTTTTTTTGTGGTTTTAATTAACACATTAGCATGTAAAATGAAAAAAAATATATAAATAATAAAAAATAGACATTTATTAAGTACATATATACTCATACATATTATCGTTAATTGGTAAGTATTTGTATTAATATGTTTTTTATTGTGTAAATTTACCGATTTGGAGAGATAAGTAGAATTATTAGGTTTTTATAATTTCGAGATTTGAACTAACTTTATTTAATTTAAGAAAAAAAATACACTAAACATGTGCATTTTCTAAAATCATGACAAATAGCAAAGCTACGTAAATGAGAAGAAATCTCGATCCATGATACTTGCATATTTCAAGACATAGGATAGCAAAGATTCAAGCAAATATTCACTATAATTAAAGAGACCGATATAAAAATGCACCTAATTTTGCCAACAACATTATGTTGTCTCTATGATTTACTATAAAGTTCTAAAAATAGCTTGCAATTTGCTCGTGGTTTGGCTCGAAATACGTGTGTGTGTATATATATATTTTTTAATTTAAGAAAAAAGTTTGATAAAATATATTAATAATATAATTTTTGACATTTACTTTAGGAAAAGGATTGGTCCTGTTGGTTAACTGTTGTACCTTACAATTAAGTTGTTTGGAGACAAACTGGGATTTGGATATACATGTAGGAACAAGTTCGTTAAGGTTGGGTGAACATATGTTTGAATGTTTGCATAGCAACTTTTCTTCATTCATGTTTAATTTATTTAGAAGTTGGTACAACGAGAAGAAAATAAATACCAACTAAGAGATAATTCCTTTGCCTTATTTTTTTTATTGGAATATTATTAATTGGATAAATTCCACTTATGTCCTCTGTAATTTCAAAAATTTTCATACCTTGTGCCTTGTTT
>NW_018397264.1:6665056-6721612 GCF_002168275.2 Theobroma umbraticum
TTTCAATTAGTCGATTATGGGTTCTTTTATGGGTAAGTTGTGTTGCTAACATAAGTTATATAGTTAATTTTATAAAAAAAATTATCAAAATACTCTTGATTTAAAAGTTAGTATATTTGATCATATTTAAGAGCATTTTGATAAATTTATTAATAAATTAAAACTGTAACTCTTTTTGAGAATGAAAATTTATCGACAAATTATTAATTTAAAAAATGACATGGGAATATTGGTTAAGGAAAGGTCTATATGTCTAAAAGTTTTGAAATTCTATAGTATATATATAAAAATAAATTTATAGTTTTATTTTGATAATAAAATTTTTATTTGGTGAAATGCTCCATAACGATTAGCCAACAATTAATTTTAATAAATTTAGAGATTAAAATAAAATATATCACAATAGAATTATTTTGTAAGCTTCATTGTCCCAAAATTCCACAATTGATATGTTTTTTATTTACTTTAAAATATGAAATCCTGACTTCGTCACTGTATGAAGATAATTGAAATTATAAAGAGTAAAAATAATATTTACCTTTATTGTGGACTTTGCTCGAAAAGAAAATCCAAATTAAAAAACTTTGAATTCTTCTTGTTTATAAAACTGCACTTTATTACGGTATGTACTTTTATTTTCTTTCACATCTTTAGAAAATTCCAAAACCAAATCTTTCCCATATATTAATTTCCGCAAGAAGTTAACGAAATTATTATAGCAACTTACCATATGCAGAATTGTTTATTCCAAACGGCGACGTTCTTTTGAGTTAAGACAATCCAAAGCGGTACGACGTCGTTTTGCGAGTTAAAACCGGTAACCCTAACATAAGTCAGTTCTATGAAATGACAAAACGAAACTACCAATCAGAGGCCGATATAAAAGCCCACCCAACCACAAATACACCACGTGTAATGAGCTTATTGGTTGTGACGAAGAACAAAATCCTCCACCTGGGTAGGTACTCGAAGCTAAGACAATACAATCCACTTCGTTTCGTGCAAGAAAGTCAAGGGCAAATCAATGTTCATCAAGATCGACCGCAAGAGAGAGACTCCTTTTATCTTCTTCTAATTTCGTTTTTTTTTTTTAATTTTTTGAGTAAATGGGAACCATTTCTTGCGTCAGTCATGGTCACTTCTCCAACTTCGCGAGTTTCTCGAAAAACTCAATCTGTTCATCATCATCGTCGCCACCGTTTTTCAACAACCCAATTCGCATCTTCAAAAGCTTCACCTTCTCATCATCAATGGCTGCTTCTCTTCATGTCTCAGCCTCGTCCACAGTTGGTCTCTCTCTCTCTCACACACACACTCTCTCTTTGACTATTTTTTTTAATTTGCTTTGACTTTATTTTTTATTAATCTGGGATTTTTTTTTGTTTGAGGAAGATGAGATAAGTGAGCCAGTGGAGGCGATGGCGTCGTCTGGAATGGTGGGAGAGAATGATCTGCTAATTGTGGGACCCGGTGTTCTTGGTCGCTTAGTGGCTGAAAAATGGAGGGAGGTAAACTAACTGTTTGATTGCTTACCTTAATTCAGTCAACGCTCTCTTACCTCCGATTTTCTTCACGAAATTCCAGCATTAATTTCATTCAATGTAGTTTCAAGGGTTGAAGTTCAAAGGGTTTTCTCGGATAACGATAAGGATATGCTAGACGGGTTTTAGCCTTTTGGGTGTTATTTGGAAGGAAGGCAGTTATTATATATGTTGTTGAACCAGGAAAATCCCGGATGTCAAATTTATGGGCAAACTGTGACGACGGATCACCACGATGAGTTAATGACAATGGGGATTAATCCATTTTTGAAAGGGAATAAAACTGATCAGAAGTTTCCTTATGTGATTTTCTGTGCTCCTCCTTCAAAAACCCCAGATTACCCCGGTGATATTAGGTACTTATGAGAAAATTTTCGCTACCTGTTCTGCGTTTCTGTTGTTTATAATAACTGGCCATATTGGTATTTTATGGTAGTAGTCACTGATAAGGAGCTGTACGAAAAGCTTACCTGAATGAGGAATTTTGGATTTCCTGTTAATAGCAAAGTTTGAATTGGTTACTTTGTCTTATTTAACTGAAATTGTGCTATTGGTTTGGGCTTTGAATGAGGCAGGATGGCTGCTTTAAGCTGGAATGGTGAAGGTTCTTTCTTATTCACATCGAGCTCTGCACCTTTTGATTGCTATGACAATGGACCTTGTGATGAGGTGTTACATTTAACATAACACATTGTTCTGCTGGTAGCAATTTAATTTTTATTCTTCTAATTTTTCATGTAAGGCAGTTTTCCCTATCTGAATAAGTGTGGAAATGCATCATGACTTCTGAATTATAATGCCAGTTTACTTTCATGACTTGAGATGCATCACTATAGTGTCCTACCTTCTGTATTTGTCTAGTTTGGCTGTATATTAACTTGAAAGGTCACAGATCTAATATTCTTTACAGGACACACCAACCGTACCGATTGGCAGAAGCCCTAGAACAGATGTTCTTCTCAAGGCTGAAAAAGTGGTGTTGGACTTTGGTGGTTGTGTTGTTAGGTTGGCTGGACTTTATATATCCTTTTCAGACTTAAATTATGAAGAGATATGTATATATGTTTCATGGACTTGTGGATGTAATCAATATTGCATTCATGATGGCCTTAACATTTTATACAAATTAGATAGAGGTGCACATTTCTATTGGTTACAGAAGGGGACTGTTGATTCCCGTCCAGATCACATCCTGAATCTTATACACTATGAGGTAAAAATTCACTTTTTATTACTTCTATTCACATTATATGAATAGCAGGTCTATTTTTCTGCATGTGCACATTCTCTCCAGTTCTTTATTACAATATTATGAAGCATTGAAATAAAGTACTCATTTTTGTTTTATGGTTTTTCCAAATTTTTAATTCGTTGTTGTTCATAGACAGACAGTTCTTTTTTTGAGATTTGCAGCGTCAGTTAGGTACTTTGACTGGTGTTGATGTCTATTTGTATACTTGGTAATAGGATGCAGCTTCCCTATCAGTAACTATTCTGAAGAAGAAACTTCGTGGTCGGATTTTCTTGGGTTGTGACAATCATCCTTTGTCCAGGTTGTCTTCTTTTATACTAGGACAGATGACAACTTGTTTCAAGATATTTTTTGCAACACTATCTACATTAATTTTTGGGAATATCCCTAATAGCTTTCATAATGAACTAGATTGATAGCAGCAAGTCAATCAAAATTGCTTACTTTGCTGACTTCTTCTCGCTCTGTTACTTTCTCTACAGGCAGGAAGTAATGGACTTGGTTGAAAAAAGCGGGAAATTCAGCAAAAAGTTTGAGGCCTTTACAGGTGGCTTTTTCTTATTTACACTTTGAAAAAGTATATCATTGATGACAGATCAACAATTGCATTTCTGTTTATATAACATAAAGGTTATTGATCATTGGCAAACATTCTATATTTGATTCTTCTGTTCGTCTTTTCTGAAGGTTTTCATAGGCTCCTCATTTATTGCCCCTACTATCTTTCTTCTTGGTTTTGTTTGTTATTGTAGTTTTGGTTCTTCGCTATGTAAAAACTTGCATTAACCGGCATATATTGTATATTGCAGGCACTAGTGATCCTTTGGGAAGGAAGTTGAACAACACAAAAACTCGTCAGGAATTGGGATGGGAGCCAAAATATCCTAGCTTTGCTAACTTCCTTGGAGTGTCAGAATAAACCCATACCTTCATCTTCATTTCCAAGATTGAATGGATTAATGGTGGAAGAAACTCGATTAGTTGGCATAGGGAATATTTTGCTAGCATTCTCTTGTGACATTTCTATTTTCCTTTCCCAATCAATTCTGGCAAATACTTGTTCATGTACAGTTTCTGAACATTCACACTAAAGTTTTAATAATAAAAATTCCATACTTGGCACATTTTCAGTTGGGTTGTTCTTAAAATATGCCTTTTGACTGATTGATTTTCATTTGATAAGGACTGTGTTCAAGCTTCCAATGGCCGTACTCCCTTCTAAAGCTTCCTTATTCCTCTTTGTTGCATTTCCTTCTTTGTTGCATAACAGCCAACAGCCAATCAATAGCCGAGAAAGTCAGACCAAAGGAACACAATGTTCTACATGTAGCCTCTTCATTGGTTGTTACAAATCTCCACCCCCCCTTCAACTAAATCCTTTGCAGCAGTTGCTCTGGTTCTATTTTACCAGTCTAAACTCAAAAAGACTCTTCTTTATGTCTTCAGTTTTGTTTTCTTAAGATCTCTTAAGTAAATGGCAACTATTTCTTTGCTGTCATTTCAGCTAGACCCTGTGCCGGGCACTTCTCAAATCTCTTCATCTCTACCTTTTTTAAAAAAACCCAATTCCATCTTGAATTTCAAGTTATCTTCCATCTGTTTGCTGCAATACTCTCAAGCATTGAATAACATACTGTTCAGTCCTGTTTCTATCATTATTTTAACAAATGATTTTTGTTCATTCATCGACAAAGACGATTTCATTAATGTAATTGGCAGATACCAACTTGTCCAGTAGGTAACAGATGCAGCTTCCCTCTCAGATGCAGTCCTGAAGAAGAAACTTCGTGGCTAGCTTTTCTTGGGTTGTGACAATCATCCTTTGTTCTCTTGTATCGGGACAGAAGATGATGATGCGTATCCATACATCTTTTGGCCTCATTTTTTCGTAACTTTTGACCACATCCCGAACTTTTTCAGTATAAGATATCTTGAAACGAGCTATCCGACAATTAGATTAACCTTAAGTATGAGGCCTTTACAGTCGGCTTCTTGTTTACACTTGGAAAAGTACACAATCTATGTCACTAATCATTAAGGATCAAGACATAATCCTTTTGTTTATTACAGGCAAGCATTCGATATTTTATTCTTATTTTGGGTTTTCCTAGGAACCCTTTTCCCCCCTATTTTTCTTGTTTTTGCTGTCCTTGTATATGGTTCTGGTTCTATGGTATTTGAAGCTTCCATCAACTGCACATATCTTGGTGTTTTGCAGGTACTAGTGGTCCTTTCGGAAAGAAGTTAAAACAACACAAAAAGTCGTGAAGAATTAGGATGGGAGCCGATGTACCCTAATTCCTAGCTTGGCTAATTTCCTTGGAGTGTCAGACTAAATATTGCCTTTATCTTTCATTGCTGGGATATCTTTGAATTATGGTGGAAGAAACTGGAATTATGTTCCATGCTGAATTCTTGACCATGGAGCTGCCATCAATCATCATGCCTTTCTTCATCAGTGTCGCAAATACTCATTTATGTGTCTGAACTTACAAAACATAATGATTAAAGTAATCACACTTTGGCACATATTCAGTTTGGGGAGTAGTGTCTTATACTTAAAACATGTTTTTAGTGGTTTGAATTATAGACTAATGCACGAAATAATCAACAAATGAGGACAGTGTCTGTTCTGATAGTGCTAAAGTTTTAAAACGATATCCAATTTAAATTCGAAAAAACTTTTATCACTCCATGCATAAAGCCATGATGGAAAATTATGCCTTGACACAACATGCTTACCAACAAGTTCCAATTGCAGGGTTCTTGATGAATTTGATCAATGAACAAATCCAACGGAAATGTAGTTGAACAGCCAATCGATTTCAGTCAACTGTCATAAGCTCGAGACGAGGAGGAACCTTCAGCACCACACCAAACAGAATTATCATATTAAATTTGTGCCATCGTGGTTTATCAGACTAAGTTAATTATAGTGTTTGAGTTATCTAATCAATCTTTTCTCAAGGCCAACTGTTAAGAAAGCTACCTCATAAAATTAACTATAATTAAAGCAGTTGGCATGTGATCTTCCAAGTAAAATGGGGTCCAATCTGTTCAGATGCACTGGGTTATTGCCTTCATCCTTGAGTGCAAGCAGGAAGAGATACTGTGTCATCCAGTCAATGGCATCATCAATACTCATTTTGTATGCTAGGGCATCATTAATATTAATAGAAAAAGATAGATCTAAGTACCCAACATTAAGAGATGTTAGAGACAAGTAGTTTCAGGATTTTAAATGATCTTTGTTTGTTGTCTAGATTCCAGATTAATCCCTTCCTTTAAGGGAGAAAATGAAGGAGTAGAACAACAAAGTTACTCATTTCATTTAGTTTCCTATACATGCTTTTCTTTCCCATTTTTTTTCTCGTTGCCTTTCCCCAAGGAATATCCCTTTGAATTGATGCGTTAGTTCTTCAATCATTAATGAGTTTTAAGAGGTTGGCAGCTAGTCACCTCTGGTTTAATTGTTGTGGTTAGGAAAGAAAAGCAATTTCTGTAAATCATTTTCCTTTATTCAACTTCACATCAGATCTCAGATTTTAACTTTTCTGAGCTCCAGATTCCCAACTGTCTACAATTGAAAAACAGTACTTTCTTCTGAAGCAAAATAAGATTTACAACCCCCAGAGTAATGATTATTTAATCCAAGAGGCCAAATTTTATATTGTTATTAGTACAATGTTCACAGAAATCAACTCCACAATACACTATTCCAAGTCAACTTGACTTGTAGCCTGAGGTTTCTACTTCTATTTCCTTAACATGTCTCATTTCATCATATGTTCCCACAGGAAACAAAGAAGAAACCCGGAAGATTTTGAGGCAGCAAGGGTTTTACAATGGGGAAGTTATGTTGCATGGAATCTGATGATGATGATGGTGGCTTTGATCTCACTAAAATTTTCATGGTGTTAATCATAGCTCTAGTGCTCATGGCTCTCTGCATCCCACAACCACGACGTACTGTTTATGCTGTCCACCGTTGCCGTTGAAAGCTTTGATTCATTTCATGTTTTCTTTAATCTCTTTCAAGTGTCTCATTACTGCAGCAAATAAGATACGATGACAGTTTAACTTGTAAGAATCTGGAAGCTCCTACTTTTTTATGTTTCAATTGAAAGCTGCTGTTAGTTCATTTGCAGCATGGAGATGGATACATCTGGATAGTTGTAGAACATGTTTGTATAATCTGATTCATTGTTGTTTCCTCTTCTTCTTGCCTTTATGAATTCTTCTGTCAAAATATGGAACTGATTTCCAGCTTCACTTGCAAATTCTGGCAATTTCTCGTTTAACATGTCATTCAGATGAACTCTGGTAATTGCCAGGGTCAGAGAACGAAGTTAGGAAGCCTAGAATGAGCTTGTGTGGACTTTCCACCTCAAGGAAGCCGTCAACTTTGACGGTGTCAAGCAATCCGAAGGGCTTGCTAGACTTACCCTTCACAGTTGACCCAGTTTCCATATGCTTTTTCCATTATTCTTCCCTCAATTTTGGTGGAAACTGATGCAATGGTTCATCTATTTCTGGTTGCAATTTTTTTTTTTTTGAAAAATGGCCATTTCATTTCAGCACAACAGGGATTCAAATCAAATTCCTGTAAGAGTGCAAGGGCAGCACCAGATTTTAAATTGTTAATAGACCCATATCAACTTAAAATCCAAGCTTTGCAAGAAAACCACACAGCAAAAGTATCCCTTTCGTTCCCTATACAAAATACCCTTGCCATCCAAGGCAGGAATCTACACAGAATCTATACACCTCTTCAGTCAAAAATCACCGATCCTATCACATGTATACAAAAACCTGATTCACTCAAAATAAGCATATAAACATTACCACATAACTTCATCAGCATCATAGCAAGAAACACATCCCAAAACCTCACCCAAACCAAGCCCGCCTCCAAAGTCAAAAGAAAGAGATATACCTGTTGAGAGGGATCAACAGCTTACCAAACCACCAGCTCTCCAACCATTCAGGTGTAGCATGCAAGAAAGTGGTGAATCATCAAACCTCCTTCACAACAAGATTTGGGTTATCCTTATCAAACAAAACAAGAACACAGCCTGAACCTTTGACAACAGCTCCCTGGATGATCTTCACCTGGCCTTCCTATCATAAGAGCATTCTCCTACATAGAGCATGGACATTCAATCAAAAACGAGAACACAGTCCTCATGTCTCCTTACACCCTCTTTAGCCATGTTGTCAGCAAGTTGAGGCAGAACTAAATTAACTCCCTATTGTTTGATCCTATGTTCTCTGGAGAACAAATTTTTGAATGATGAAACCAGTAAATGGAGAAACTGCCAGGACGCAAAGGGTTTCAGTAAATTTATACTACTGAATTCCTCATTGTTACAACTTACAAAGATCACAGAATCACAAATATATTAACATTTTCTATTTAAAAAATTTGAAATAAGTCAAATAGTATGCAGTAGATATACACACACATCAACTTAGATACTCACTAGTATAGATCATACAATGATGAGTCATTAACACTGTGTACATCTGCTTATCATTATCCAATTATCTAACCCAATCATTGAGGGCTTTGATTAGACCAGAGATTGCTCGTGGACTCAGCAACGGATATCTGAACTTGTAAAACCTCATGAATGGCTCCTCGTTCAAGTACCCCCAGCACCTCCTCTTCTTTCGCTGTTGCAAGATCTTGGAGAGAGATGCAACGAGAATGAGATTCATCTCGCATGCGGAAACCATAGAACCATCTGCCAAGCTTCCACCACTTGACACACACTTGACGATCAGAAATCTTGCTACTCTGAAGTGCTTCCGTGACATGTGAAGCCTTCCCATTATGATGTTAAAACATCATTAAGCACAAAATTATGATTAAGCATGTGGCATAACGAAGGCTACAAGAAGCAAGCTAAAGTAAGTGTCAATTGATGGGCGGAATGCCCAATCAAGTTATTCGTTTTATGTCTCCTAACACCCAAGGCAGACAGAAGGCCCATTACCTCTACCGCAAGAGTGTGATATGGAAGGCAGGAAGGGTGAAGACATTGATTGCAAAACATATAGAAAGATATAATTTTAAATTTATAGAGAACGTCATTGCCTAAAAAAGTAGCAGACCAGTTTAGCTTTTGGATGCATGCCTACTTATGGGAAATCATTTAATGTTCCGTCGTCATCACCAAAAAGAACAAGTTTCCTATCCACTAACTGCTAGAGAACTGATTCAGAGCTTACTACAGTCAGTCTCCACTGTAAGCATAATCTATAACAGATAAACAACCAATACTGATCGACTATCCATTACTAATTATGTTTCAGGTCTATCCCAATGCCCCTCCTCCTATCACCAAGCTGGTTTTATCGAGTTGTGTAGTCAACCTAGCCTTTGAAGTAGCATAACTTAAACCACAGATTTCAAAGGAATATTGTTTTCGCAGTTTTAACATTTAACAGAGACAGCAAAAACATATATTTCAATCTAAATAAAACAAACAGAAGAGAACCGCAAAAAGGAAAAGTTACCGGCACTTGGAGGCAATTAAGGCAGTAGTGTAGTCCAACCAGGTTAAGTAACACGTTCAGCTTTGGTTTGAACAGGACCATTTGAACATCTTTAAATCCGAACTGCATTGACCTCAGGCATTCAATTGCTTTCAGATAGTTACTAACGTCGAGTGACTCAGATAGTGAGCATTGTTCCACAAATTTAACAACAGATGCAGCCCTACCGGCCACCTCCTTGTGCTGTTTTTTGTAAAATCCTCTCCACCCCTACCATCATTTTCAAAATCTTCAAACCAATACAAGGAATTGAATTACCTAATTAGCACTACCCCCCAAAAACTCATAACTTCACTTGAATGACATTACAAAAGGAAAATGAAAACCCCACTTCAAAGCTATGATACAAAAGCAATTAGACCAAATCAACCGATATGAGAAACAGAAAATCAAGCTTTAATCAACAACTCCACAGCTAAATCACCATAATTACATATAATTAATCATAAAAACCTAACAAAAAACGAAAGAAAAAGAGTAAAAGTACAACCTTGAAGTTGGGGTCTTGCAAGGCAGCTTCGTTCAAAAGAGGCCATCTTTCTCTGACAAGTGACTTCCATAAACAATCCGACCCACATAAATCCCGCCAAACCAGAGAGCAACAACCCAACGAGGAAAGATCCGGCACCTAAAACCCCGACGGCCCAACAAACCAAAACGGAAATCTCTTTCACATTCCAAAAACACCCAGAAAGAAGAAAAAGAACAATGAAAACTGAAACCCTGTGGGAAAACAAAATGAGTGAAATGAGAGCAAACCTCAAGGGAAGAAGCAATCTTGAGAGCTACATCGTTTGGAAGTGAGCTGTATGTGCAATCTGATTGCTTCATGCCTTTGGGTGGCGATTGAATTTTTGGAATGGGAAGATATGATGATGAAATCAATCACTCAAAAACATACTATTCCTTCCGAAGGTGGGATTTAATAAAAAAAAAAAAGTAGATTTTTGAGTTTGTCGGAAAAACTGGGAAGTCAGAAGTTCAGATGCTTGTTAATGTTGGATATTGTTATCACACGCAAGTTAACCGTCTTGATTCTTGCAACGTGGGCCGTTTGCTGTCCCTTTTGAGATCCTGAGCTTGGGAGTTAAAAGTTGAAAACAGCGTCGTTTGACGGACGTCACTTGTCCATAGTATAAACGGGCAATCTTGGCCCAATAATTCCGTGCTCTTGGGCCTCTTTTTCCTTGCCCTTTTCCAAGGGAAAGGAAATGGGAAAATGGGTAATGTTTACCATGAGGTTTAGTCTATATTTTTATCTATTTATCACATGATCAAGGCTTGAGAGGCACCTTCTTTAGGCTTAAAATTAGGCATTGGTAAGCTAAATCAATGAGCCACATTGGAAATCACGAAAGCCCTAAAGCATGATCAAACCCACACCACGACGCATTTCGTTTGCTTCAGCTGGTTTAAATCTAAATTCCCATGGTGATACAATGTTCCCAGCCAGGGCAGCAATGATACATTATAGTACATCAAATAGCAAAAGCATCTGTTAAGTTTCATGCAAGCAGAATTTTCCTCTTGATGTCAGAAGACAGCTGAATTTACTTCAACAGAAGTAACAAAAAATAGAGGCTTTTTATTTCTGTGATTCTCTTATTTCGTTTCTTTTCTTTATATATTATACCGATTTGACTTGTAAAATTCTCTCAGCAATTGCCTGTAACTAAAGGATGCACAAAAAGAACAGAAGAAAAACTCCAACTGCTCACATACTAAGTTTGCCATAGTCCACACTTTGAGCCGAAATTTCTCCTGTTGGTTCAACCTTTTTCGACTGAGCACCAGAAAACAATCTCTCTTGGATGGGACCGGGAGGTTTTTTGGCAGGAGGAGCTGAACAGACCGGCACAACTGATCTAATCTGAACTGCTGGTGCAATGAAACTAGCTGACGGCATCACTCCAGCATTCTTCATACCTTCTAGCCCTGGCCTTCTGGAACATGTAGAAGCAGTAATTCTTCTTGGTGGTGGAGTAGGCATACGGGGGTTTAAATTTTCAGGTCTGAAAGTAATAGGACATGAAGTACCAGCTGTTCTGACCATCACAGGGGCTGCAAATGATCCTGGCAAACAACCCCTTGTTGAAGTTGCAGAACCAACAACAGGGAAATTTTGGGGCCTAGCATTAGATTGCCAGTAGTCTAAGGCATGTGGATTTCGTAATGCCAAGTTTGCCTTATCTGTGCTCGTTGCTTGTGGTCTAAGCCTGGAATCTGTGAACCCGGAGGAAATCCAATATTGTTCAATTTGGTTCCTTTCTAGTTGATTTGAGCATCCAGCATTTGGCATTGTCCTGCCACTCCTCTCTTCATCCTGCCCCTCCAGCCTCTCCTGAAGTCTCTGCTCAGAGTAACTATTGAGAGAACCCAAAATATTTATAGCAGTATTTGGAGAAGGCGCTGATGCAACTGATAGATAATTTTTTTCCCAGTGATTGGAATCCCTATCACCACTAAACCACTCCTCTTCCACTTGCGGTTTTTCCTCTATCTCTTGTATGGTGACTTGGGATATACTCTTAACAGGGACAGGCACTGGATGCATTGAAAAGTATAGAACTGGGCTGATTCCTGGAACAAGGGAAATGGGGTCTGGCTCCTGCGATAGGAAATACTGTCTATGGTCTGGTTGGAATACAGAATGAATATATGGAACAATCTGAGGTCTATGTGGAGAGGTAGGTAGAGAAGAAAGTGCCAAGAGGTGGTTCTGATTATGGTATGCTTTTTCTTCAAGCCATGCTTGGTACATAGATACTGCTGGGGAGATTTGAGAACGTGCACAATTTCTATGCTGTAAGGAAAACAATGATGTATTACCACCATATCGGCTTACATCCCTCTGGATGGGAGCTGAACTATGTCCATGATGCTGGAATCTCGGTGATGACTTGTTTGTCTCTGGTGGTTGGAGGGAGGCAAGATAACAGGCAACAGTTAGCTGTTCCTGCTCATCATTACTCCCAGATTCTAATGAAGGAGAAGCGGGTGAAGCACCTGACTTTGACACTGCATCAGCAACACGAGGAACCAAATAATAAATGAGAAAGGCATATATATATATATATATGGACTTACTTCTTCAGTAAGCATAGTGTGTTCATTTCTATTTTATTTCCTTTCATTATGGCTAGCCACCGCAACAGTACCTTCTACTTGTGAAAGACAGCCCAAAGAACCAGGAGGAAAATATACATACACTTTTTCAGAGCACTCCAAGCAGTCATTGCTGCATTTTTTTGAGCTTGCTTCTTGGTTTTGGCAGTCTCCCCAGTGAAGCTCATTCCAGCAAGCTCCACAGTACAAGAGAAAACAGGGACATGGCCTGGTCCAGATCGAACAGTTGTATAAACTGGAAGTTTCAACCCAGCTCTATGAGCTGTTTCTTGAAGCAGATTCTTATAAACTCCAGTTTCATCCTGCATTGTTGAAATAATTAAACATGTGTAGCACTTGAAGTAATGTTTCTCAAACAATATCTAAAAGGAAAGGAGAATGGTAATAATTACAACCCATGTAGAAAAATAAAACAAACCAAAGGAAACAAGTCTTTACTTGTCCTGGACTGAAACACTATAGGAAGCCTCCTACTTTGTTTCTTACATAGCAAAGCAGTTAGAATAGACATGAAAAAGAAAAAAAAACTTAATTCAGATATTTTCTGTGATTATTTATCAAGTACTATTTTCCTTATTCTTCTGTCATTTGAACTGTGCACTTTCATATTTTCCAGCACAGCATCTATATAACAGTCAAATACAAGCTCATAATCATTAAGTAATAAGGCATGCGAGTTTGGATTAGTTAACATTCCATTGCATAAACATTATTGATAACAACTTTCTCATGAAAGAAACATTATTGATAACAGCTTTCTCATGAAAGAATGCAGGCATTTTTGTCATCAGCCATGTTTTGCATCTTCCATAAAGTTACCTCATGATGTGTTTTGTGTTATATTGACATCCATGAATATATCCACATTTAAAAACCATAATACTGGAAATTCATTATATTTTCTCCAAAATGTGTCTTGCCCACCACTTTTTTTTGCGAACTTCTTCGCACCTATGGAGGTGGTAAAAATGTACTGCAAAGGCCAACTCTTCATATATAATATTATAAAATAATGCATGGGAAGGCAAGAGGCAAAAGCCAAAACATTTCAACCTAATTTATGATCATAGTAAGTTTCTACTTAAATAAGGAGCTTGAGGAGATTTCTTATATCATCTAGCATGAAGAGCTTATAAACCCATTTAAATTCAGTGGACATAGATGTTAGAAGGAATGCCAAATCTGAAACAATTGAAAAACTTAGGGCTAGTAGGTAAGAAACTAATTAAAGAAAAAGGAAGCAATAAGTTAAGCACATACCAATACTCTTGCAGCCAATGCTCTAGAAGGACCTTTCTTTGAAAGCACATTAAGTGCAACCTCAGCAGCTGCATGCTCTGCTTGTCTGAGAGTACTGCAAAAAGTTGGGCTCTGAAAGATTTCCCCGTTGAAGTTGACAGTGGCTTTAAAGCGAGGAGCATGGTCCGGTCCCTCCCGAATACAAGCATAAGCTGGTAAGTTGAAGCAGCTTCTTTGAGCTAGCTCTTGCAGCTGATTCTTATACATCCTTGTGATTCAAACAGCCACAGTGTGCTCTACAAAACGAAGAAAGAAGTCAGCCATACACTGCGCTTCAATAATTTCAAGAAGAATAATTATATAAATAAACCTGATAAGACCTCAAAACACCCCCCTCTCTGTTTTTTTTAACCCTTTCCTCGGAGAGATCATCCTCAAAAGTGAAGAAGCTTCAACAAGACATATGCTATGATAGTAACTCAATTAAAATTTATACTTCAAGCTCTAATTTCCCAAGGAACATAACCCAGACCGAAACCAAGTGAAGAAACTGAAAAAACCACAAATTTTAGAAGCTTGCTTGCCCTTAAAATTGAAGAAGATCGTACTAAGTGGGTGAGCAAAACCACTCTTGATTACTTTATGATAAAGAAAGGGAAAAGCTTCAGTCCTGTGGAGTTCATGAACTATCCCCGAACTAAGCATCTGAGCAGCAGATGGATTGGACAACAAAAAGGAGACATACCCTTACATGGCTACACAACATTTCTTCCTAAACGATAAACTTGTCAATTCAAAACTAGCCTATAATCCTGACAAAACGGAGAAAACTTGAGAAAGTAAATGAAGGTATGAATCATATGACAGTCTTTAAATCAGCCCATTTTATCAAGCTAACCAACCACCCAATGAATTGAACCGACAGAGTATTTACTGTACTTTGAATTGAATTCAATGTTAAATGCTAATTAAAGAACCCCACCTTTAAAATATTCAAAAAAAATAAATCCCACCTCGATCAGATCACTCTCCAATACAGAAAACTCAAAAACTCAGATCAAGAAAACCCCATCGAACAAAACATCAACAGAAGAAAAAAAAACTAAGCTTTTACCTCAAAAGTGTGGCAAGTTTGCAACTTTAATGACCCACTTGGAAGGTGGATCTCCGGCAAGTAACAGCATGGCTTGGTTACCAGAACCCTTGGAGGAATCTAAACCAAACCAACAAATGAAAAACTCAAACCCTTTTTTTTACTGTCTGTCTGGTTTGTGTTATGTTGGACCTTGTTTCTGTTGCCTACTGTTGTTACCAAGAGCAGCATGGGAGTGCTGACTCGGTTATGTTCCACATACTAACTTTGAAAAACACTCTTTTTCATGTATTAGTTTACTGCTACAAAACAAAGTACAGCTTAGAAAGAAAATGCCTGCCTAGGATGAATATGATTAAAGAGAGAGAGAAAGAGAGAGAGAGAGAGAGAGAGAGGAAATAAAACTAGGGGAGGCGGGGAGCTTTCAACATGAGCCATTAAATGTTGTTATCAAAGTTTATGGGGTTGGTTTTGGGCTAATTTGTACCTACCGCACTAAATATAGTATTTTAAATTAATATGCATTTATTTATCTTCTTGGAATGTTGATATTTTCCCATCAACTCTTTATGGCCATTTTAAAATTCTCCTTTTCTTCACATGAAAAAGTGGAGGTAAAGTTATGTAATTAGTTTTTATACTATACAAAAAATATAGATTTAATCCCTCTATGATCATTTATGTGAATTGAATCTTTTTATTTTATTAATTTTTTAATTTTAATCTTTGATTCTAACATCGTTAAATTATATCATTAAATATATTGACGTGACATTTTAATCAAGTTGATATGACATAATACTGACATGGCAAAACATTTGTTTTGTAACAAAAGATTTAACTTTTTGTGTGAGTTTAATAAAAAAATTAAAAAAAAAACACCTTAATTGTAAATTAACAATTAAATGAGATTACCATTTAGAACTTTCAAAAAAACAAAACATTTATGAAAGAAAAAATCTACCGTTGAAGAGGGAGAATTAAGAGAGGGAAAATCAACTAGTTTTGAATTTAGAATTGAAGGTAGAGAAAATAATGAGTTTTTTTTTTTTTTGAAAATTCAACTAGTTAATACAAAAACTTTGTTGCAATCTCATTTATATTTGTTTCTTTTAACAAAACAACAGATCTAACACTGCTGATTATCTGCTTAGCAAGTGCAAATGCAAACTTGGTCTTCTCGAAAACTTGAGACTTGTAGTCCATTTCCCTCTCTTTGTAGTTCACCATGGTTGTGCCGGCGTTTATTTTCTCAGTTAAACCAATTTTCTGATTTAGAGAAGCACCTTTGGCAGTGGCAATTGATGTGATGCTTCTCATCAAAGGCTTTTGTATTAACCAATTGAATTTCAATGAAAATTTGTTAATTCAAACCAGATGAATCTTCCAAAAAAAAAAAAACCCATTATTTTCAACATTATACGACATCATCTCTATTAATGCAATGTCAGCTTAATCAAATATGTCATATTAGCATACTTAACGATCAAATGTAATAGTGTTAAAATTAGGGATTGAAATTAATAAATTAACAAATATATGGACCCAATTCACATAAATTATTATAAAAGGACTAAATTTATACTTTTTGTATAATATAGGGATTAATTATATAATTTAACCAAAATTGGATCTTTTTGCAAGGAAAGAATAGAAAACTTTGAAATTTTCAAGGGAAAATGTTATGGCGGTATTTCCTTGGAAAAAAAAAAATTATGTTTTGGATTGGAAAGTAGACCAATGAAATAAACCCAAAAGTTCTAAATTTTCAATATATGTGAAATAAAAGTCAATCACTTGTTCAAATTTTATTCATTTGTTCTAATTATATAATTTTAAAGCTTGTTATATTTTTCTTTTTGGATCAGCAATTTTAGTAGGTAGTACTCTTTCAAATAAAAATTTGCTTGCATATCCTCCTTCTATATAAGGAAAGATAACTTGTTTTCCTCTAATTTTTCAGGTAAGAGTATGGTTATATCTTCTGCTTTATGAAAGAAATAGGTTCTCTGTGCCTCAGGTGGTCCTAAAGAGGTTATGTCTGAAAGTGAAACATGAACTGTAAATAGATTTTGTCTACTTGGTTCCCTGTTAGAATAATACCAATATTTACATTGGGTAATATAGTGAAAATGTTCTTTGGTTATCATTTGGGGTTTAGAAAACCAATAACAAAACTTGAAGCAAAAAAGAAAAAAATGAAAAATTAACCACCAATAGTACCTAATGATTAGCAAATCCTTAATCCTCAATTATCAAGCAACATCATTTTCAATTACATGCACAAATCTAACAATAATGACATTTATCAATTATTTTATCTTCTATTTTCATCCATTTTTATCTTCCAATTCCCTTCACCCTAACCTTGATCATAATTGACAGCCATTTGTAATTATCATAATGGTAACAACATGGGAGTTGTCTGTGAAAATATGTAAGCCCTTGGTGCATATTATTAATAAATTAGAGAAAATTATTGTTTGCCAATGACTTGGGATTTGCGTATACAGAGCCTATATTTATTTTATGTTTTAATGATAATCCAAAAAAAAAAGAAAAGCAAAACCAAGAATCTTCAGTTACCATAAAGTAGATTAACATAATGAAATCCAACTGCCCAAGGGAGATCAATGAAATGATGAAAAGTTCAGGGGTGACACAGATATTTATCATATCTTAGGGGCAAAATGAACAATTCTGATTATTTCTCCCAGCTTGGCTGTCAGCTATGTTATCCACCACCTATCCGCAATTAGATTTTTAGCTTTCTCTTATGATGGAGTAACTGTGCTGACCATGAAAAAGCCCAATCTTGCTCATCATTCAACTCACATTTTCCTTCCTTTCTTTTTTATATTTGTGTGACAAAGACAAGTTTCCCAGATTCCACTTCTTTAGAACTATAGAAGAAGAAAGGAGAAAGAATGTCTCTTTGTTTCTCTATCAATGCCTTCACTCTTCAGTCACCAAAGTCTCAGAGTTACAAAACTCGATTCTTTTCTCAATTCATCAAACAAATCCAGGTAAAGTCAGCTCCTTGTACTTTACCTTCAAGACCCTTTAAGTGTAGTGGAGAAAGATTTGAACTGGTTAGAGCTTTAGCAACAAAGCCTGTTGAAACGGCTGTTTCAGCTTCATATAGAAGCAAAATCCCAAAAGACATCAATGTCTTGGTGGTGGGTTCGACTGGGTATATTGGAAAGTTTGTGGTTAAAGAGTTGGTTAATAGAGGGTTTAATGTTATAGCTATTGCTAGAGAGAGGAGTGGGATTAGAGGCAAAAACAGCAAGGAAGATACTTTGAATGATTTACAAGGAGCCAGAGTATGTTTCTCTGATGTGACAAATTTATATACTTTCGAGAAATCTTTGCAAAATTTAGGATTTCCTATTGATGTAGTTGTGTCTTGTCTTGCTAGCCGTACTGGTGGTATTAAAGATTCATGGAAAATTGATTATGAGGCAACGAAAAACAGTCTTGTTGCTGGTAAGAAATTTGGGGCTTCACATTTTGTGCTGCTTTCTGCCATTTGCGTTCAAAAACCCCTCCTTGAATTTCAGCGAGCGAAGCTGAAATTAGAGGCTGAATTGATGAAAGAAGCTGAAGAGGATGGTGGAGTTACCTTTAGCATTGTAAGGCCAACTGCATTCTTCAAAAGCTTGGGGGGTCAAGTTGAGTTAGTGAAAGATGGAAAGCCGTATGTGATGTTTGGTGATGGCAAGTTATGTGCTTGTAAGCCAATTAGTGAGCAAGATTTAGCTTCGTTTATTGCAGATTGCGTTTTGAGTGAGGATAAGATTAACCAGGTATTGCCTATAGGTGGTCCAGGGAAGGCTTTGACGCCATTAGAGCAGGGAGAGATTTTGTTTAAACTTTTGGGGAAGGAACCAAAGTTCTTGAAAGTGCCAATTGGGATAATGGATTTTGCCATTGGGATCCTTGATTTCCTTGTTAGGATATTCCCTTCAATGGAAGATGCAGCTGAGTTTGGGAAAATCGGAAGGTACTATGCTGCTGAGAGCATGTTGGTTTTGGATCCTGAGACTGGAGAGTATAGTGCTGAGAAAACACCAAGTTATGGTAAGGACACATTGGAAGAATTCTTTGCGAGAGTGCTAAGGGAGGGGATGGCTGGTCAGGAATTAGGAGAACAGTCCGTCTTGTGAAAGTTATTGTCTTACGTTAGTTTGTAAATTTTGGTGATCCATTGAGTAAACCTGTTTTTTGATATGGCCTGATTTGAGGTATGTAGTTTCCCAATCTAAAAGGAATCCAACTGCTGTATGAGTTGCAACCCACACTTCCTTGTAAAGACTTTACCTTGACAACTACCAATGTTATGAATATAAAGAATTGTTTCTGTTTTATGAACTGTGCCTGGTAGTGTGCTGCATAATCCTTCAATTCCGTCTTGTTATGTACCGGGTTCTGTCTGTAGAATCATAGACCTTCTGGCTTGTACATTGCTATTCTTGATTGAAGGTTGCTTTAAACTCATCATCTTTTATAATTTCCAAATTTCTTAGGAATTCTGAAGACTCTACACTTATTATACTATGATTGTCCCTATCGAAGAAGCTAAAATGTAAAACACTAAAGGTATGGGATCCGTTGAGGGGACAAAACAAACAGACTTCAAAACTTCCATTGGAGTGTTCTTTCTTGAGTCAAGAGTTATTGTTAAGAAGTAACTTTTGCATTCTTCCAAGAAGTTGTTTATTTTCTCTTCCTCGTGATTGAACTTGCTTTTGCTTATTTTCTGTCCACCCATTTTGTCTTTGCCTATTCTTATCTGAAATCCACTAAGGTGGTCCGCTTTTCTGTTGAATTCTGCTACTCTTTTATTTCTGAAGGATGAATTCTGCTTTCTGTTAACATCTCTATGGGCTAGGCTACATGCGTGGGCTCATCTGCTTTCCTTGTTAGGAACTTGGTCTTTGATCCCTGCAAAGGCTAAGGCTTAGCGTATCGTGACAATGTATCTTGAGCTGGGCCGGTATTTGGACCTCTTTCCAAAGTCATTTATGAAGTTTTCGTTTGTTTCTGTCCGGGTTTGTTTAAGTAAAAACATAAATCAACCGAAGCAGCTGAAATAATTGCTTAAATATTCACATAATAACACCATCCCACTGCAATATCAAGTATAAGAAGATTAAATGTCATTCATCAATTCAATTACAACATGTAACAGGAATGAACTTACGAACAATTTTGGAACAGATTGCAACATAAAGATGATAACAAATGCAAACTAGACATCATTTACAGACAAAAAACCTGGAAGATGTACACAGGCAAACACACCACCTAGTTCAAGGTAAAAACACACACAAATATTCTCAAATGTTTGGTGCTGAAATTTGGACACGAATCTTAGTCTCGGATCTTTTTGTAAAGGGTGAAGGTGGACATCATGGAAAGCAACACCAGCAGGATGGCTGCAAACAATGAGAGTGCAACCGAGCTCCCGACATATCGACAGAACTTGTCGTAAGCATTGCAGATTTTGTTCCAACCGACGTGATTGTTACCCTTTAATCCGATATAAGCAACACCCCCTGCTGCACCTGTTGCTGAGGCCACAATCCCCACGAACACCTGCATCATATCATTAACATTTGGAAATAAAATTTTTAGCACTGATCTTGGTCTTTGATAATATCAGAGAGGAACGTGGCGATTGGCTAATTTCTCTCTTGGTGGGTTCAAGTACTAGGCAGGAACTCACCACATCCAAGAATGCAAAGACGAGCAAGAAGCCTTTGGAATACGCAGGCTTCAAGGCAACTGAGATTGATGCCAGTGTGGTGATGATGCTGTATAAGCCTGTCACGGATAATGCCGCTACAAAGTATCTGCACAATGATATGCATGGATTACATCAAAACCAGACTTCCTTAGGGATTATTCCTTTCATTATTTAAAAAGATGTCAAAGGTTTTGAGATGAATTAACAGATATCATCCCCCTCAGTCAACTATAGCAAATAATGACTTGGTAGCATTTGTTGGTTTACCTACCTATTTCTTTTATAAAAGAAAAAAAGAAGTCACTTTCTGTACAGTATCTTGATTCCCATGATTTACACAAGAAAAAGTGACAGAAAATTTGTCGGATATGAGAAATGATTTCACCACTAAAGGAAGCAATTATTGTGGTTTGTGAGCTGTGCTATCCCACATTATCTTTAAATTAGCCAGGTCACTGTTCATGTCTTTATTTTTTGGTTTGTTTTTTTCTTTCCTCCGCAGCCGTCATGGATAAGATGAGTACCCCTGACTTACGACTGGAAAACTACCGGTGTCACATATTGACATGAGATGCAATGAGGCAGAAGAATCCTCTTTGGTTTTTGCCTTTGTCTTTGTCTACACCATTGAAATTTCAACTAGAAATTCCAATTACTATTGATCCTCAGGGAACAAAATCTTTGAAAAGTCATGGTTATGTTACATTTTGATGTAGAGAAAAATTTACTCTCCTCGAAAGAAAGGAGAGGAATATTAGGAGGAAGAGAATGTTTTCTACATTGAAATACAGATACCAGGGAAAAAACGAATTGAAGTACACTTTTACCATAAAGGGTAAAGAGAAGAATTACTATCAGCTTTCTCTTCAATCATGCGCTTGGAGCTGGGATAAACCAGCAAAACAAAAGCAAAAACTAGCTTAAACTGACTTTATCTTTTCACCAGAATCATGTAGTTTCCCATCCCACAAATAAGATGATTTAGCATGTTCACTTCATGTAAAGAACTCTAGCCATGTTTGCACAAGACTTAAGCCTCTTTTGCAAAACATGCGACCTATGTAACAACTTAAGAAGAGAGTCATGGGGGAAGTTTACATACATTAAGGCAGGTGAATGACTGAACTTGGCTGGAAGAGGCACCCTAACTGTAGGCATGGTTGGCAAAGGAACCACCTCAGTTTGCTTGCTAGTGACCATGACCACCACAGAAGTCACCGTGGCTGCAAACAGCAAGACCCTGAGAGCAACATCAACAGCAGAATAATTGAAAGGGCACTTAGAAGCAGGTGGTGGAACTTCAGGCTTTGGTGGTGAGGCAGGTTTGGCGGTTTCAGGGTCAGGTTTATCAGTAGATGCCATGGTTCTTTTAACTTGGGGGATGAGCCTTGTCAATATTCTCCGCCCTGAAATGGCAACTCTCCTGGTTTGTAGCTATCTAGCTAGCAGGCGCTGGAGCGTAATGAAAAGCTTGAGAAATGGCCTGTATATATGTGTATATATGTAGATATGAAGTCTGAGAATAGACCAGAAGGGGCCTGGAAAAATATTTGGTTGGAATTGCCCGCACGCCAAGCGAATTTTTCAATGTTGAAACTTGAATAGTATGTTAGCTGTTCGGGGACCTTTCTGCTTTCTCACCGAGTTGGGGACATTTGACAAGAGCTTTTTCTTTTGATTCTCCTGCTTTATTCAATCATTTTCTCACCAGGAAACTTGTGTTCATACGTATGATACTGATTTTGTTCGATTCTGAAGAAAAGATTGAAAGAATTATCTACTTGGTATGTACACTTGTCCACATGATTGTTGCAACTTGTCTTGATTTTATATTTTTAATATTTGTTGCTTGTCAAACTCGTTTGTAATACGCAGGGACTAAAATTTTGGCTGCTTGCCCCTATGGTTGGGTGTAACTTTCAAACCGTGTATATGACATGTATTTGAACATTAAAAATAGGCTTTCACAAATTAGAAGAAAAGAAAAGGTTTCAAGAAACAAAGCATGCATCACTGGATTGCATTTATACAATGAAAAGATTGACTTACAAATTGCAATTCAATTCATCATAAAACTCTATTCATTTTGTATCAATTATGATATCGTAATTGTCATTTTAAAGTATCAAATATTTTTATAAAACTTACGAATGAAATAATTTATTTTATCTCAAATTATATAATGAAATAATTTCTTTCGTATATTAAAAGAATTCTAATTTTTTTTTATAAAATATATTAGGATTTAAAATCTTCTTCAATTTAAGTCAAAAAAAGTTTGGCAAGAATATGGGATCAAATTTTCCCTTTCATTCTGATGACTAGGATGCATAAAAATATGATTGATTTGGAAATCTCATTAAATTAGAGATCAAACAAAAATAGTGTCTGGGCAGCTTCCTTCCATTATGTACTTACAGCTTTTTTTTCCATACATATTGAAGTAATGTATGATTTCTTTCCTATTTGAATTAATATTAAGATAATTAAAATTGGGCATTCTTTTGCTGAAGATATACCTACCATTCCTTCTTCCTTCTTCCTTCTTTTTCCCTCCTCGATTTCTCCCTTCTAGGTGTCTTACCTACCATTCATTGTAGCTAATGATCAGCTGATCATTATTCGATGTTAGCCTATCATATTAATTAAAATAAATTCAGGTTACCTTCAAGAAAATCACATTATATTAATTTGTAATTAGATGGGGAATGGGGGTATTAACCAAGAAAAATCTATAAAAAAAATTTACTCATCAATGTGAAAGAGAGAGCTTAGTTTTCTTTATATATATATATATATATATATAAACCATATGTTAATTGGTCTTAATTATTTGAATAAAAATCATATATTCTTCTTTCAATTGCATTAAAATCACTAGGGTCGTATTCAGATATGACCAACTGACCAAGTCCCATGTCCAATTAAAAATTTTAATAGTCTTTGGTTTTAATTTTTATTGGTAATAATTGGTAGATTATTTTTTTCTTAAATGTTAGTGTCAAAAAATTTGATGATTGCAGAGCAAGAAAAAATCTTCTTTGAAAGTGGGATTGTAAGCACCTTATCCTTTCTTACTTTGTCCTTTGCTTATAGTCAAAACCTAATCACTTCCTCCCTATTTAAGTGAAGAGTGAACTAATTAATCAAAACCCAATCAAGAACTGACAAGGAAGTGGCTTTAACTACTTTTTTTTTTCTTTCTAGAAGGTTTTAACCTTTCATGGTTTTGTTGACCTATAAGTGAATAATTAGTTAAACCAACCACAAAAAATGAGTCATTTTTCATTTTATTCAGCCTAATTCGAGCCTTAATTTTAGCCCTTTCCCCTCCCTTTAACAGAAAAATTTTCTTAAAGGCCAACCGACCTCTATCTGATTAAATGTAAAATACATGGAGAGTGAGAGAGAGAGAAAGGAGAGAGAAAGGAGGGTGAAGAAAAAGAGAAACAGATAGAAGATAGAGACAATAGAAAAAGGTTTAAGATGTTAACTTGTAAGGTCACAAGAATGGGTTTCATCTAATCTTTAAAATGGGCTTCAGTCTAAACCCTATTGGGCTATATATATATATATATATATATATATATATATATATAGTTCTATCAAAAATCTTATGCATCTTATTAAAATGAATAGTGAATTTTTAATAAAATTAAACAATTAATTTAATGAAACCAAAAAATAAGTATAAATTATATATAATTCCTAATAAGTTAAAATATTTTAATTACATGTTTTTAAATAATATATCTTTTTGGTACTGTTATTTAAACTTGTAATTACATTTCTTTTCACATTTAATAACAATATTAAAAGTGTAGTGTTTATTAATTTTATGTGATTTTTATCGTTACATTTTAATGCTATTAAAAATTTCTATAGGGTAATCAAATGAGCCTACTTTAAAAAAGTATACAAAATAATATTAAAAATACTTTAATAAATACGTTTTAAAAATATAAGGTTCTAAGTCAAGTTTGTTGTAGTAATGTATTAAAAACTACATGCCATAAACTTGGTTTGATGTTATCAAGGTGCATGTGTAACATATCTCACAACAATAAGAAATATGATGGACCTTGGGTTAATGAATAAAGATTTTTTTCAATTTAATAGCATACTTTTTGAGTTAGAGATATGAGTTTGTGATAAGTGATATTAGAGTTTATTTAATTTTTCATTGATAGGAGATTTCGTGAGAGATGTCAAATTTGAATTAAGGTGGATCTCTCTCTTTTATGGATGAAAAAATTAGTATAAAGTATTACATAATTAAGTGAGATCTCGTATGTATTAATAAAAATATTTCACTTAAAATAAATATATTTTTTAAATTAAAAATATGAAATTATAACACATGTTCCAAGCTCAATATGGGCCGAAAACCAAAATAGATTACTGAGTGTTTTTAAATTTTCTTTCTTTGGGCAAGGCAAAATCAATTATATGATTGGGAATTGGTTTACGTAAAGTTTGATCAGTTGGTCACGTTAGTGCTTTTAGGGCAAACACGTCTCCAATAATTGATTGTGCCGCAATGCATTCAAATATTGCTAATTAGGCATTGCGGGGCACACATCAAAGCCGCCCAATCAAAGAAAGATTTCGTGTTTCATTTTTTCTTTTTTCTTTTTAAATAAATTTACATAAAATTGAATGTTTCCAACAGGCTGTACCTTGTTTTTATGAATAAAATACATTTGATCTTATCCATGCATGATTGGGTGCTTCCTTCAATTTCAATATTCTTTTGTTTGCTTTGAAAACTTCCCAAAAGATTTTTCTCCTTTTGCAGCAGTGGACTTCAAACGGTTCTGATCATATAGTTTTCATTCTTTTGTGGGTTTCCATTCAACAATTTTGTTCACACCTTTCCTGCCCTGCAGACCTCAAAGAAACCCTGTATACATATCTTAATACAAATTGAATGATTATTGGAGTTTTCCTTCATTTCCCGTAACTTAAAATTAATTGCTTCTTAAATATTCATAATGTTGAGATAATTAAGATATAGTAGAAGGGAAGAAAGTTATGGCAAGTTTCTCCCTTGATCAAGTCTGGTGGCTAGATTAATTGTTGGGTTTATTATAATGTGATCCAAAGATAAAAGCCGAAAAGGAAATATAGAATAAAACTTTGGGTTGATAGATGGGGAAGAGGAAATGCTAGCGTTGGGGGGGTGAGGGTGACCACCAACCAATTCAAAAGCATTGAAAGGAACGATGTTGTCCATTTAGACAAAAGGGAAATTAAATGCTTCTTTACATCATTTCTTTATCAAGGCTGTTGGCAAAGAAAATGAGGTGTCAAATTGGCATTGTTGTAACGAAACTAAAACCGTAGATGGGAGAGCTATGCAATTATTACTTACTGTTAGTTTCTTCCCTCCTTAATCATTCATTAGTCTTTGCCACAGAAATATTCAAAGTTCTCCCATATTTATCAGATTGAATTAGGTTAAAATTAACTCGATAAGATTATTTATATCAATTGACAATAAGTAAACAGACGACGATAGAAAAAAATAAAAAAATTTTTTGTCATCATTAATAATATAAACATGATTAGGTCAACGTGAAGCAAGTTAGGAATACAACATCTAATCTTAATGCCTTAATTGTATAAAATCAGATCAATTTATACTTTTATATGTATATATACATATATACGTTTATTTCTCTTATAATTAACATTTGATTAGAATAAACCATTCACATTAAAACTTAAAACAATTTTTTCCTGCTAAAATAGAGGGTTACCCATGAGCTCAGAAAAGAGCTTTTAAAGGGCTAGCATTGGGGAGAGGGGAGGGGCCTCCATTCTGAGTTATGCCAAAACATAATTGATTAGTATAACAAAAAATCAAAACCTAGCTAGTGGAGATAATGTACGTATTCCCCAAAAAAGAAAAAACTTTGGGGAAAATTTTACGAGGTGCATGTAGGTAATATATATATATATATATATATATATATAGTACTAAAATTTAATGATTTACCTATATTTGCTGGCATTTAATGCTTTAAAAGTTGAATTTTAGGCACACTACTTATCATAATGTGACATAATATCTAAAAAAAGTCTCTAAATTATTTTAAAAAATTTAAATAAATTATCATATTTTTATTACATTCAATCAAGTTTTTGTATTTTTATTTTGAATTAAATAAGTTTTTTTCATTTTTATTTTGACTCAAATAAATCTTTATGATTAATGATTGACTTAATTAAAACACTACAACAAATTTGACTTAAGACAATATATTTTTAAAATGTACTATTAAAAATATTTTTAATAGCACCTTTTTTTAGGTTTTTTAGAATATTTTTATAAATCTAACTTCACTATATAAATTTTTAAATGCATTATGAATAAAATGTAATGATAGAAATTACATACACTAGTAAAGATTGTATTTTTTTTTATATTGTTACTAAATGTGAATAAAGTGAATTTAAAAGTTTAAATAGCTATACTTTTAAAAATTTTACTACACAAAAAAATATGTCACCTAAAAATATGTGATTCAAACTCAATTTTTTTTAGTAAAATGTCATTTATTATTCTATATTATGTAGTGCTGACATGTAGTATTAACATATTATAATTAATAATGACGTAACATGTTGACATACATAATTGATGATGACGTGATATGTTGATAAAATATTTTTCACTGTTCATGTCAACGCTATGTCAATGTTATGAAGATATAAAAAAACGAGAGGTATTTTGAGTAATAACAATTAATCAATCATTAATCATAAAAACTTATTTAATTCAAAATAAAATACAGAAACTCGATTAAATGCAATAAAAAAAGAAGAATTTATTTGAACATTGTACTTAATAATGTTAATACTTATTTATAGTTATGATTTGATGATTTTTATAATTAGATTGTATGTACAAACAAAAACTATAATTTCAGTCAAACCATATTATTAACATATACTATCTCTAATTGTATATTTTATAAAATAATAGAACAAGCAAATCCATACCACGTATTTAATTTGTAATTAATTTTAATTTACATTTAAAAAGGTTTATCAATCTGTGATACCTAACATCCCACATTTGATGTGAATGTGATTATTAAGACCTATATAACAATTCAAGTCTACTACTACTAGTAACTTGAGTTTACGCTTTTGAGGGCCACTTGGATCATTATAAATGGTACATTGCTCTGGTGAGATCTTGGTCCTATGGATCTGATGTGTGGCCTTGATGAGGACATCAAGGATTTGAGTGAGATTATGGTCTTGGGATTATGTGGCACCTAACATCCTCAGATCGCTCAAGGATTTGAGTGAGATTATGGTCCTGGGATTATGTGGCACCTAACATCCTCACATCGCTCTAGTGAGATTATGGTCCTGGGATTATGTGGCACTCACATCGCTCTGGTGAGATTATGGTCCTGGCATTATGTGGCACTCACATCGCTCTGGTGAGATTATGGTCCTGGGATTATGTGGCACCTAACATTCCATCGCTCGGGATTGCGATACCTAACATCCCACAAATACGTCTACTCACATTGTCTGGGATTATGATACCTAACATCCCACATCTGATCTGAATGTGATTGTTAAGACCTATATAACAATTCAAGTTTACTACTAAAATCAATAATTGGACTTAGGTCGTTACACAATCTGTCCGAATATTTTGAATCTTTCTTTTCCTCTTGAATCAAGTTGGCAAATGGCAGCAGACATGGAACTATAATTGACTCAATGAAGATATGGCTCAATGAAGATATGACTAAACATCAAAATGAAATGAAAGAGGATTTGAGGCTTAGACCTGGCCACCTGTGCTCAATGAAAGAGGATTTGAGGCTTAAACCTGGCCACCTGTGCTCTTGTTTCAGGTTTAGGCAAGCCGGTTCACATGGTTGGGGTGCTGGTCCTGTCATGGACATTTTGTAATTAAATGATGCCAGCTATACCTATATATATATATATTTATATATAATAATCTCAAGAAAATATGGATGCACGTCGAGGCCCCCTTCGCACATGCCTTGACCAAAGAGACATGGACGAAATTTTGCTGTAATTCCAACTATAAATATTAAATGAAAAAAATTGACTTAAAATGCAAAAACATGATTGACTTCTCCTGCCTAGTGGGAATCCAACTCATCTTTTACTATTTGATGGATTTTATTTTATTTAAAAAAAGGAAATTCAAACTCATTAAAGAATGAATTAAAGATTCGGTTGTAGATTTAATCTTTTAAGACAATGAATAAAAGAGTTTAAAGTGTCCTTTGCCTTGTTTTTATCAACAATCGGTGAATGATCCATGATGTACAATGTACCATTCGATTAGAGGAAATAACATAATCTTAGTTATTAGAGAGTTAATAGATATAGAATTTGGGATATTTTGATGAACTCGAAAGATGATATTCTTATTCGATTTAATAGAATCTCATTTATATGCTAAACATATACCGTCACATCTTTTAAGAATTCTTAAATTTTAAAAAATTAATAAATATAAAATTTAAAATGTATTTTAATAAATTTGAAAGATAATATTATCTGATTTAATAGAATTATATATATATATATATGCACTAAATACCATCACATCATTTTAAAAATTCTTTAAATTTTGAAAATCATTGAAATTGACGGTTATTCAATGTTTACCTAAATATTTGCTAAGGAATGCTTTAAGAGTACCTTTTTAAAAAAAATTAGATAATATATTATTTATTGTATTCTTGTCGAGTTAGGTGCAATAGTTGATAATTAATGCAATAACTTCAACACGTAGTCGGCGGATATTTACTTAATTAGAAAATTTGAAAAAAAAAAAGCTTTAAAGACACTTATTAATGAAATCCTTATCCAAAATATAAAATAAATTAACTCAAAATTAAGTCTAAAAAATTTATCATAGTAACCAGAATAATTAATAATTAATTAGGAGATTTTCAAGAGTTCTAATATATACAAAATATGAAAAAAAAAAAACAAAAACAAAAACAATAAAGAACTATGCTATTGGTCATGCCCTCTTATCATATAATTAAAGATATTTGTATAATATTTTAACAATAATTTCAGAATTTTCATGTGAAAAGCATTGCCTCTTTTAACTTTGAGAGATGAAGCCTTGAGTTTCGACTGTTACCAACGCATGTCCACTGTCCACCAGCTTGCCATAAATGTTGTAGAGTTTCCCCTTCAGGCATAGTCACTTTCAATTAGAAAATCGTTGGCTCTTTCTTTCCACCAACTGTTCCCTCCCACATTCTCATTTTCACCCACCTTTTCTTCTTTCTCTCCATTTAAAGCTTGTCTCTCTTCTCACAATATCTCTAATTATTCTTCTCCACAGTCTGATCCATCGTTTCTTTGAAAATATGGAGAGCCAAAACAACGGCAAGGTGAGTGCAGTTGATGGAGTAGGAAGCAAGAGGGAGGTGGCCATGCCAAGAAAAGTGAGTAGCTGTGACTTGATTCTGAGGGTTTTGGCTCTGCTGCTGACGCTTGTAGCTGCCATAGTTCTTGGGGTGGATAAGCAGACTAAGGTTGTTCCAATTCAGATCGCACCAACCTTGCCTCCTCTAAACGTTGAAGCCCAGGCAAAGTGGCATTACTTGTCTGCGTTCGTGTAAGTCATCAATTCACACACTTGCAATGATGTTTCTTTCAATGAAATGTTCATGCCCTTTGAAAAAACAAAAAAACAGTTACAATTCAAGAAAGGTTCTACAAACGATAGTCTGCGTGATATTTCATTTCACGTTAGATATTAACATAATTATTTAAATTTATATTTTTATTAAAAAAAAGTATATATAAATGTGTCTATTTCACATTGAAATGATTATTTTACATCTCAAAATTATAATTTCTTTATTCTTTTCTTTCCTTTATTCCCAACAAATTTTAATTAGCTTTATTAGGTTGTTTTAGTAATTTTTTTTTCCTTTTAACAAACGAAGAGCGTAAAGATTTCCCACCCATTGGACACACACCTCCAAAATTTTTTAAATTATTTTTATATTATACAAAATTTTTAAATTTTTTAATAAATTCTTTTAATGTCTTTCAAAATAATTTTTTATTTAATAATTAATATAAATAAAAAATAAAAAAATGATTTTATATGCTTGATTCAATTTTAATTTTTTTATTTTTTTAATTTATATTATTTATTTATTTATTTATTATTTCTATTATATTTACTTATATGTTCAAACTTTTATAAATTTTCTTTTACAAATTTCTATGAACCATCAATTATATTTTTTTTATTACATCATATGTGAGTTGTATATTCTACTTGTCATATGTGATTTTATATTCTACTTGTCATGTTTTTCTTTTTTCTATTATGTGGATTTACTTTTTTTATTTTAATATTTAAAAATTAATAAATTATTATATAATTTTAAAATATAAATTGTAGTATTGCACCTTTACTTAGAATTTTATTAAGGTACCATTTTTTATTCAAAATAACCAATACATTTTGCAAAGATATACTTACAAATTGACATAATGAAATGATTGTACTTCTTTCAATATAATTTTATTATTATATATATTTTTAATGACCCTTAAAATAATTTTTTATTTAATAATTACTTTTATTCCTTAAATCATTTGATAAAATTAGAAAACATATTGCTAATTAAGCCCAACAAATGAATTATAACTTAATACCTATCAAATTTAAAAAAAATAAAAATGAGTCTACTATTCCAAACCTACTAAGTTTTAATATAAATATAAACTTATTATAACATATTATATCTTAATAGTCCAACTTAATTACCAATCATAGCATATTATATCTCAATAGTTCAACCTAATAACTCAATATATTAATTAACAATTTAAGAGGTAAATACAAAACAAGGAGAACTTCTACAGAAAGTTATCCATTTCGTATAAAACATATAAAGTAAAAAGATAATTTATTTAAATTTGAAAAATTATTTTTTTTCACTCTTACACACAGAGTGAGAGAGACTCTTTTTATAATTTCATTCAGTTATATATATATATATATGACACTATTATTATTATTAATGTGTATTTTTTGTATATCTAATATCTTTTGGATTTTGTTTAATTTTTTAGATAAGTAAAAATTGAATTATATATAAAGTTACAGTTTAGTTTGTTATCTGTTTAGCCCTTCTTTAAAAATGTTCTAATTCCGCCGTTGTCTATATATAATTACTCTAGATATGATCAACGGATATGGTAAATAAGTCCAATATGACAACTCTTGTTTCCTACATAATCAATTTCTCTTGCTCTTTTCTTTCTGGTAGTTGAAAATATCTAAAAGCCATGTGTGTGCGTTAGGATTCTTACAGTAAACAAACTTTGCACCATCCTGCCATGGAAGAGGAGATAGCTAGAACAACTAATGGATTTATTTTCTTCAAATCCTTATACCCATGTCATGTCTCTCATCTTAATTCTGTATTCATGATGATAAAACAGGGTTACTCAAAGATAATTATTTTTGATCTCATTTGCAGGTACGCCATGGTGTCAAATATCATAGCATGCTCCTATGCTGCAGTATCTATACTCATGGCGATGGGAACCCGAAATGCAAAGAAAGGACTGGCACAAACCGTCGTCCTCCTCCTCGACCTGGTCATGGTGGCATTGCTATTCTCCGCCAACGGAGCTGCCTTCGCCATCGGCCTGATGGGCTACAAAGGCAACTCCCACGTCAGATGGAACAAAGTCTGCAACGTTTTCGACAAATTCTGTAAACAGGTTGCCGTCTCCGTTGTTTTGTCTATACTTGGTTCGGTAGCCTTCATGCTTTTGGTAGCCCTCGCTGCTGTCACCCTCCATAAGAGATGCAAGTAAAACTGGAATGAATGTTTTTATGTAGAATTAAAATAAAATCATGTGAAGATAATCCTGTTTTAATATATATTTATCATTTATTGTTGTGGGGATTTCCTTCTCTTCCTATATTTCGAATGAATTTTCGTTCTTGTCGCGAAATTATTAATATTGTAAAATATGCGATAATTACATGATCAATCGAAATGCAATTATATATAAATAAATACAAGCAAAAATAATGAACTTTCCAGTGGGGTGGTGACCTGTGAGCCTAAACTGGCAGGTGTGACCTCTGGGAAGGCAAAAGGGACCATCAAAGCTGCAAGTCTACAACAGAAATTTTTTATTTTTTAAATTAAATTTTCGTTTATTTTCCTTTTTCTTTCTAAACCCAAAGTCCAAAATGTTTACATTATGATTGCATGGTTCAAACTATTTAAACCAAGTTTGGTTTTCCAAATGTTATTTCTTCTTGTGGATTTGTTGCTGCAATTTTATAGAATCAAAGGAGAGCATAAGTAGTTGCTGAACGTACACTGTCACATGCAACAAAGGCAAAATCTGTCCCCCTGCACTGTTCCGAGCAATATTCTGAGAAACAGTTTCCTGAACAAATCAGATGTCGGCTTTTCCTTCATCACATGCAAAAGCAGAGAAAAAGAGACAGAGAGAGAGAAACATGGAAGACCAACAGAATTGGAAAGGGGAAGCAGAGGAAGAATGTGAAATAAATGAGCTGCTATGTAGTATTATGGAAGGTTATAATGACAAAGTGATACCTCCATTGTCACAATTCTCACCGTCGCGACAGGCTGCTGCCGCCATTGTTGAGGAAAAGGGTTCTAGCTCGAGGGAACGTGGCAGGGCGAAAGAAGCTGAAGAAATGACTGAGAGCTTGAAGAAGGAAAGAGATAGGAGGGAGAAGATGGCTGAGAACTATGTTCTTCTTCAGTCTATGGTCCCTAATCTCTTCCCTAAGGTTGCATTCCATGCCCTTTGCTTCAGGTTCCAATGGTTGATTTTTGTTGTCTCCTTTTCATAACTAGCTATCTCCATGTTCTTGATTTCAGCAGCCATTTTCTTAGCTTCTTTCATGAAAATAAGCTCCCTTACAGTTACCATGTTGAAGATCTGTTTGCCAAGAATGAAGGGTTTTTCTTTAAATTTTCAGATCAATCCAAATACCCTTCACTATAAACAACTGGTTTTCTGCTCTTCATTTAACAGTCTTATCATTCTGCCTGCATTGATCAACCAGAACTAATCCTGAGATTTGACCGTCTTTTAATTCAGGCTACAAGAGAGACGATTGTTGGTGAAACGATTGCATATATCCAATCTCTTGAGAAAGAGATAACAAGGATGGAAGAGCTGAAGAATTCATCTGAGTCATCGAAAGGGAAGATGCATCTGTATTCCAACAGGAAGTCCTCAATCGATGTCACTGTCTCCAGCAACGTCGTTTTCTTTGGGATTCAATCAATGGTTCGACCAAGACTAGTGACAGACATTTTCATGGTACTCCACAAGCACAAGGCCGAGGTTTTGGCGGCAAATGTTGCGGTTAATCATAGGCAATTAACATTAACTGTTACAGCAGTTGTCAGTGGGAACAGAGACGGAACGATTGAGAAGATTAAGGGAGACATACTGATTTTATAGGCTTGAGACCAGGAGTTTAAGAAATTTTATTAGTCATATAAAAACCATATAATTCAAAAAAAAAACTTAAAATAATTATTCATTTATTATTTAAAGGGTCTCAGAAATTTAATTTTATATTGTTATTAAAGCCATGAATTTATTGTTTAAGGAAGTCTCGACATTGCATTTTAGAATCCCAATTTGTTTTAATAGAAAAAAATTGAAATTTATATTAGCTGACAACTGAAGAGATACAACATTATTGATCAGAGTAACCCTTTGTCATTTACTTAAGAGACCAAAAAAACAACATTAATTGATTAGCTGAGAACTGAAATTAAGCAAATAAGAGTTTGATTAACCCATATGAATGGAATCTCAAGAGTAATTGACAAAAATTTGGTTACAACTAGATGCTGCTGGCAAGACCTCTGGCATTGGAATGTGAAGCCAGTGATCATGAAGTGTTCACTTCGTGGCAACACTTAATTTCTGGAAATGTCAAAAATAGTTGCAGCTCTGTTCATAGGAAGTGCCAATGTAGCTTCAGTTCATCAAGTCCAAAGTTCCTTGCTCTACAATGGGATTTCTTTTTTGGTTAGATCTTCCAAATTTATGCTCATTGCGAAGCCTGTGTTCAGTAGACTAGCAACCATGGCTGGAATATCTGATTTCAAAGAAGCAGCCAATGCCTGACCAATTGATTGAATGACGGACAACAAATTAGCTTAGGTTCTTGGAGAGAACTTTTGAAACAAACACACAACGGTTTCATTTTTGTTTCCAGAAAGATAAAGAATTAAACAGTATACCTTCCTATCATCCTCTTTTTGATGCTTAATAACATCCGAAGGCCACTCATTTACCAGCTTCTCCACTTCAACAGCAATACCAGGCTTCTTTGCATCAGATAAAGTCTGGCATGCGCAGAGTAAAAGTTCAATTTCATAGACGTTATAGAATCAAAAAGCATTCAAGGTCACATAAAAAATACATTTGAAATCTCAAATACTAGCTCCAGATAGCAAATTAAAATGTCACTTAAGCAATGAAAAGCTGAATGTCAAGATGGAATGCAAGGTACAGCGATATCCATCAGGACGTTCAGTTCAAAACAAATTAACTCACAACTTAACAAGTCAAGGTTAAAAAACTTCCCCTACCTACTAGAGTATTGCTTGCTATGATCTGCATCACCCCATCAATTGTAATAAATATTCAGATTTCTCATAGCCATTTCTTTGGGGTAGAATTAGGAGCAAGTAGAAGGCATTAAAATTCGATACTTTCCTTTACAGACTAACTCACTATTAAAACTTTTTGTACATTTATCTTCTTTTTTTATTTTAATTTCATTTTATTCTCTTCCCCCCCCCCCCCCCCCCCCCCCCCCCCCCCGCGCATGCTCAAGAAGGGTGGAGACTCAGGAGGACGATAACCTAAATATCAAAACATAAAAGGGCACAAATTGATATGACACCTAATTTACCTGATTAAGGACTTGAATAAGAGCTGCAGCATCCTCTGGCTTCCCTTCTAGTAGTAAACCCTGCAAAAACAGAGATAATTAAAATTAAATAAACTGTTTATCAAATAAACAGAAACTAAACAGGTCTGTATTGGTTACTGAATGATCATATCATTCTTTTACTTATTGAAATAAATTTTCATATGCAGGCTAGAATGACAATAAATAATAGTATTTGCTACCTTGGCACAGGAAAAACCAGTGGTAAGGGTGTGCTCCTTCATTGTCTCAGATCTCAAATACTCAATATTCCATAGTGACTCAGTGTCTCCTATAAACAAGAAATGATAGATAAAACCCATGTACAAGGAAAGAGAAACTCTAGAAATAACTCCGTCATCTTCTCTCATAGTGGCCCTAATTTTCAGGCCCCACACCGCACACAGAAACATGAGAAATTGAAAGGGCAGAAATTCAAGGCTGCAGACTATCACAGAAGTATATCTGGAAAGTTGGGTTGTTTTGTAGGTCACAAACTGGTATATTCTCTTACCAACCACTATCACTAAGAGAGAGAGAGAGAGAGAGATAAAAGATCTGAGGAGATGCAGAACATAAGAACTGAGAGCTCTCAGAGATTAAAGACCTCTTTGGGCAGCAAATTTCATCCATGTGTCAAATGTAGTCCGTCGTAGTTTTACTCCAGCCTTAGTAAATTTTTTTGAGTACTCAGAGATCAACTCCCAATTATTTGTATTGTAGCAAATGCTGCAAATGTGAAATCCAAAAAAATATTAAACAAACATGAAGAAAGAATGAAATCAATATAAGAATTCTTGCAACCAATTCTTAAGCTTGTAACACAGGAGGTTGGGGCAGTTATGGAATAAAGATTCGATATTGAAGAAAGCTATTCAGGATTCAGGGCAAGCATAACAGATCATCCGCACATATGCTGATACATAACTTGTTCACTCAAAGAACTAGCCAACAATGGGGAAACTATATAGGCATACATCACATTTAAACGTCTCAGATTCGAATGTCCATGAGTGTCCTAGCCCAGGAAATTGGACAAAGATTAGACTTGAACGGAATAAAATACATTTAAAAGAGAATAAGCTATCATGTCCAGTCAATCATTTCACATTGACTTCAAATTTTATTGGGAAAAGGAATATAAGTGCTGTTGAGACAGGAATTCTTGGAGCATATAGCAAAGAACAAGAGAAACATGTGGCTTAACTAAACAGCAATTCACCTGAAAACGATATCTGCAGTGCCAGCTTGTAGCGGTAAGTTATTCCTTTTCAAAAGTTGCATCACCTCCACCATGAGTTTAGCATCATTTTGACCCTGAGCGTTCAACTGTACTCCAACACTTAATTTAATGTACATAAATACAAAGGCCAAATGAATGAAATTGAACAATTTGATAGATGAGTCAACTATACCAATAAATGATGAGCAGATGCAATACTAGGAGTCAATCCATACACATTGTGCTTCCACAAAGCCTTCTTTCCTGCATAAGCATTCAAGCTAAATCATATTCATATAGTTACGTTAGATACATTAAATGGTAAACTGAAATATTTTAGATCAGCTACAAAGTTCAAAGTTCTACAAACCAAGAATTCAAAACTAGCAGTCAAACTACAGAAAATTGTTAAGGGTCTACAAAAATCTAAAGAGCAGAACAAAAGGCATACCAAAATCAATGGCCCCTACACGAGCACATGCCCTGGTAACTTCTTGGCAGAGATTGCAATTAAAATTGGAATGAATTCGGAGGTTTGACAGTCGCTGCAACCAAAACCAGATCGTACATCCATCAACAACCGACATTTCAGGAAAAAGAAAACAACCCAACAAAACAAGGCTGCAAAGATACAGAACTTACAAATCTTCGAAGATGCTGCAGAACATCGAACAGAAGCTTAATATCCTCATGATTTTTGCAGTTTTCAATCATTGACCACAGAGAAGCATTCGGAGGCATCGTTCTTTTAACATTTACAGATTGAAGCATGTTATCATAGAGTTCCTTAACAGCCTCTGTATTCGACAACACAAACCAAACATTTAAAAAAAAAAAAAAGAAAGCTCTGAAAACAATCTGGAACTAAACTAATGTAGAACAAATCAAGTACCGGTTGGATTGCTATTCGCTGTTCCTGCTTCGGTGGAAAAACATGTCCTTGGTATAATCGAATAAACCAGATGCTGTGGCATTGGAAAATAACTGCCTCGGCACAACCCTATCAAATTTAACAATCATAAATTCAAAAAATTAAAAAACAAAAATTCATTTCTCCATTTCTCTCAGTAACCAAACGAGGAATGAACTAAAAAACCGTCTTAAAAAATGAAAATGGGACGGTACCTGAGGAAGCCTCGGTGAGGACATGGCATTGAAGGGAAGAGAGAGGAGATGAGTTGATTCGAGTCAAAGAAGAGAGTAACCGGTGATTAGAATTGAGAAGAATTGTTCGGGAACCTAAAACCCTGGCGAAATTGCGAGCGTTCGAAAGTACTTGCATTTTTTTTTTTTTGAGTTGGGGATCGAGCGGGAGCTGAGTTAGGCAACAGAGCGGGTTAACTCGGCGGGTTTCAGGGGAGAAAGCTCGTTGGTTTCTTTCAGGAAGGGGCTGATCAGGGTTTTAGGGGAAGGAGGAAGGATGGACTCCCGCGGACTGGCGGCCCATAGTTCTTCTAAGGACCTCTGACCTTTTTTTGCAATTTCCTTATATTATTATTAGGCAAAATTAAAAAAATCCCGTCCCACTCCCAATTTAATTTTATATATGATATAATATTTAAAAAAACCTCTTAAATTATTCAAAAAAATTATATAAATCTTAATTTTTTTATTGTATTTAATTAACTTTTTATATTTTTATTTTGAATCAAATAAGTTTTTATACTTTTTAATATTAAAAATCATGAAAATAAAATTTATAATATAAAAATGTTAAGTAACTAAAAAAAGAAAGATGAGCCAAAAATTAAAAAAAATGTAGACAAAGGGAGTATATATTTTCCATTTATTATGCATAATCTCGGTCACAATAAGGGAAACTTGAAACCTTATCAGCAAAGTAACGAAGAACTCCAACTTCAATCAACCTTGCACATTCATCTTTCAAGAATATACAACTGTATTTTTATCCCAAAGCTAAAATATGTTTAAACAAGAAAATCTTCCTATCCGACTGACAATTAGGATGATGCCAGTGACTAAAAGTTCGATCCCCTTTTTGGCTCGGTAACTGCTGCATTAGACAGATAGTTCTGTTTTCGAGATAAGAATGCCATCGCTATCAGCATACAGCCATTCCCCATCATGGATCAAGGTTCCTGCAATGCGAATCGGGACATGCTTGTCACCAACAGCCTTCTTGTTTGATTTCAAGGGATTAGATCCCAGTGCTCAAACCCCTATATCACATGCATTAATCTCATCCACGTCTCTCACACAGCCATTCACAACAATACCAGCCCACCCCATGTTTTGAGCTGACTGTACCAAATTCCCTCCGACCAAAGCACATCTTGTGCTTCCCCCGCCATCTATAACCAACACTCTTCCTTCACCTCTGGTTTCAAGAAGCTGCCTGACAAACACATTGTCCTCAAATACCTTAAGGGTTACAATGGGTCCTGAGAATGCACGATGCTGGCCATAGATCTTGAAGATTGGTTCTAGAGCACGCAGGCTACCACTCACCAAAAGTGCTGCATTTGAATCACAAGCATCAGCAGCGGCAATGGCAGCCATACGGCTTCCTGCAGGGACAGCTATCCAACAGTAATCAAGATTTCTGGCCATAAATGAAACAGTCATAAAGATGTCAACATATATAAGAACTGCACAAGAAGAAACTCACCTAGATTTTTCTGCACTTATATTTTCATTAAACACATACTTCATAGCGTTTTCAGTTTGCTTGCAGGCTAAAACAAACATAAAAAATGCAGCCTGATAAGAATCATAAACGATACATAGATTACCTACATAAGAATTCCTTTAAATTCTTTTACCATGCTGTGACCAAGCAATTGCAAAACTAAACTAGTAAAGGGCCTAGAATGGTATCAATTCACCAGGCATAGTTTCACCGATCAACCAATGTTCCAATCTACCATATGGAAAAGTTGCGACATATAAGTTATAATGGCTCAAAATTCACTATAGAAGAAGAAAAACCAAGAATGGTTAAGTCCTAATTTGCATACTCTGTCCTAGATACAGTAATTTTGCAACCTCTATGATCAACATTACTAGAACGGAAGACAAGCTGCAAAGACATTACACACCTGCACGCAAATCTTCAAGCAAAAACAAAATTCCTTCTATTAATGAGGAATGGTATATCATCGAGATTTTATGAGTTTTGTTAATCAGAAACCCGGGTTTCCAGATAAATCCAGTTTCAGACACAAGCCTCAAACAAAGTGTACTCCACAATTGAAACCAGTTTGAAAATGTGTTCTGCTCATTTGACCTCTTACTTTCCGGTTCCTCCCTATGCAAGATACCCTTAAGAAGTGCATATACATCTGCTTTACTATATTGTAAGTACAACACCCATGAGGAATTCAATTAAAAGTTATCAAATTATCCCAGGATAGCCGTCAAACTAAGCTAATATACAGAGCAAAAAGCAAGTACCGGCATGATTGGCATTTGCGCTTACTGCTTCCGTAGAAAAATATGTCCTTGACATCGTCGATTGAACAGGATGCTGTTGCATTGGAAAATTACATCCTCTCCACATCCCTATGAAATTTAACAATCATAAATTCAGAGGAATAAGAAAAAAAATTCATACAAAATCACTCATTTTTCTTCTTCCTAGGCGAGGACTAAAGATTTTTCATTTCTCCTTCTTAGCTAATAATCTAAATTATTATTAACATTAAAATGCAACAAAAAAAAAATAAGTTCCTTTGTCTTTCTCAGTAACTAAACGACGACTTACTAAAAAACCGTTATAAAAAATCTACAAACTTGACGGTACCTGAGGAAGCGTCTGTGTGAAGTTGGCATTGAAGAGAAGAGAGGGGAGATGAGTTGATTTGAGTGAATGAGGAGGGGAATCGGCGATTGGAATTGAGAAGAAATGTTCGGGTTCCTAAAACCATAGCAAGTTTGCCAGCGCTTTGCATTTTTCCTTTTTGTTTGAATTGGGGACCGAGTGAGAGCTGAATGAGGTAAGGGAGCGGGTTAAATCGGCGGGTTTTAGAGAGGAAAGCTCGATGTCGCGTTTTGTCTTGGCTAGCAATGGCAAAACAAGAGCCTTTTCACGAATTCCGTACCGATCGGTCCAGCACGGGGTCCTCTTTTTTCCGTCTGATAGGCGGTACGCGGTGGCATACGATTGTTCCATCCCCGCCGGCCCGCTTATATTATTATTATTTAATTTTTAAACATATATTAAAAGATGTTTAACTGGTTAAATTTGAATATTTATATTGAATTTGAAAAGTTGAAATTTATTAAAGTTGGATTTATTATTTTATTTCCTAAATTCTTTAAAAATTATATTAAATTTAATATATCAAAATTACATTAAATATTCTTTTCATTTATAATTATCAACGTTATGTATTGTTATTACGTAAAACGATATAAAAAATTTATAAAAGATATATATATGTTATTGCACTTGATAAAATTATATTATTAAATTTAGTATATCGAAATTAAAAGCTTAAAAATCTCATTTCTAATTCCACTCTTGAAAGTAGAATTTGCAAAATTCTTTATTTTAGAAAACATTTGTTATGTTTTCTTTTAATTCTAATTAAAAAAAATTATTTTTAGTTTTAAGAATTACCAAAAGTGTGATGCCTTTTCTCTTTCATTTAGAGGTTTAAAGATGGAGAAGATGCTTGGTGTCATGAAAACACTTTTAAATTAGAATCTACATAAATCTATAAACTATTATCTCACGAAAAAATTTAAAAAGTTAGATAAACTGTAAATATTTAAATTCTCAATTATACTCTCATACACAATCGATGTGAACCATGAGAGTCAATCAAGATTCACGACTCTCCTCTAAAATTGGAACAATTAGCATCATCAAGTGATAAAGGTACGAGAAAAAACAAATAGGGTTCCGCCACATTATAAGTGTCATTAACATCTTGGCACAGTTTCATAGTCTCGTGGGGAAAAAGTATTCCCTTTCAGTTGCAGTATACATAACGTTTTACATCGACCGAAAGAACCATTTACAGTTCTTTCTTTTAAACTCCGACACATGGGAGAAAGAATAACCTGACAAAAGCTTATGAGAAAGACATAACAAATGCAAGAGTCATTGAATCATAATACAGTAATTCATAATCAATCCATCGATGTGAACATGCAATCACGAATTCCTCTTCTGCTTTATGCTTAGCGTGCAAACCTTAGATGCCTTTTGACCTCACTGTGTATGTTCTGCGATCGCGGTCTTGTCATTGAGGGAGAACTGGAGGGGCAATCGTGCGGGTATTATATGATTTACAATGACTACATTTCTGTCCGATTATGTGGAAGTAAACTTCTGTGGTGTCGTTGCAGTCGTTACATAGGATCCAAACCTGCATTCGATAGTTAAGTCAATTAAGACAAACAAAACTCAAATGTACAGCAACAGGTTATTAGACATGAACAAGGATCAAAAGTAAGCACCTTCTTATACCGGTAGTCCTCAGGCATTACAGTTGCTTCAATCTGAGAACATAGAAGCTAATTGTGTTATGAATCAGCTCGAACCAAAGAAAAAAAGGACTTAAATAGAAGAAAGGGTGACAACAACAACCATTTATGGTTTGATGAGCTTAAAATTAACAAAGCATACCTCTTCATCTATCCTCTTCCAGGTTCTAGACATATCAATTACTGACTTGGAGCATATGGGACAACAATATCTGAGCCACAACATCATTTAAATTAGGAATGAAACCCAGATTTTTACTTGCGAAAAACTACAACAAAATTAAACTTATACAAACAAAAATTCAGTCACTCACTTGTCACGCTTTATCATCTCATGGTAACATTCACAGTGCATTGTGTGACCACATTTCATCACGGTGGTATCTTTCAACGAATCAAAAAGGTACTAGAGAAACAGAATGATGCACCATTAGCAGATGAGAATACTTCTTGAGACAATTGAAGAAAGTAGAAGACCAACCTCGTAGCATATGGGGCAGTGATGCCGCATTGAGTTCTCCACACATGAATGATTATCTCGCAGAGCAATGGAATAGCAAGACCCTATGCATTTGCAAAATGTACTGTTACTGTACAATGAATATGATGCACCACAGAATAGAACAGATACGCTGCAAACTTGTTAGGTGCAAAGAAAAGCAAGGGATGGAATTCAAATGTTTATGGGCCCCATCTCAAAACTCACTTAAGCACCCAGTTTAAGGAAGTTCTCATGGAAACAGCATAGAACTACAGAAAAGTGTTAGAAACAAAACATGAAACAGTTTTAATTAAAGAAGACATATTGGACAAGAACAGAATATGGCTTAAAAATAAGAATGATAATGAAAGAGGATAACAGGGAAAGTCAGAATAGCTCAATACAGCCCAGGGTTCAGAAAGACACAGTATTGGACAAGAACACATTTGCATTAGACTAACAGGACAAGACATGAAAAAATAAGTGCAAAAATTGAGGAGACAAAATGGGAAGTCAGAAACACTGCATCATCAATTCAATTACAGTTACCTTCACCCACCCACCCACCAGTAACACTTAACTCATTTTTAGCTATCATGTATCACATTATTAATGCTCCACTAATACAAGGCATAGACTAAATATCAGCATTCAAGATGAAAATTCTGTTGAATAGACTTCAATTTCCAAAAGATGGAAACTTATTGTCAACAGTTCAAAATTTAACATGTAAGCATCATAGCCAACTGATGTTTACAACAAAACAAATGAACTTTGGGTTTTGGAGGAGAGGGAAAGATTAGATTGGTGCTTGGTGGGAGCATGACTGTTTTGTGTAGGTGACTTTGAGAAGATAGAAGTAAATCAATTATCCCCCAACAACCTTTTGGCACACAGGCCACGTCAAATACCAGCATAAAGTAAGAAAGGGGAATGAACCTGTGCACTTTGAACTAAGCATAACACAAATAAAATAAAATAAGGGGACAAATCTGAAATGAAAGATTGTAAGTACATACCACACTTCTTGCAGTGAAAAAAGTTCTCTCTGCCACCAACTCTGTTTCCAAAAATCTTCTATTAGGTCCCATCGATTACATTTGAATAATCAAGAGAAGAATCATAAGCCTTTCATACTTAAACTTGGCCACTAACCTGCAGATCCCACAATCATGACAATGAAACTGCCCTTTCTCGGTCTACATAGTACAGAATTACAAGTTAAACATCAAGGAAATGCGAGAAACAGTAGAAAAAGCAAGCAAGGATCAAACACCTATCGATTCTCTACATTTCAACATCATGATTGACAAATCAACAGCTGTAATGAACTAAACTTTATCAGTTATTCCAAGCTTTTCCTTGTATCGCTAGCTAAATCTTCGCAAGTGTATGCTTACATCATCATCAAAGAACTTGCAAATTTCACAGAAATATTCTCCCATATTGACGCCACAATTTGAACAAAGTTTAGCAACCTAGAAAAACATAAAACAAAACCAAATTTGAGTACATAAAAGAAAAACAAGAACAAAAAAAAAAGTTTATTTGTATCTAGAAAGTTGCAATTCTGGAAACACACATACCGGCTGCTCTGTGTCACAAACGGAGCAAATAACCTTAAAAAAGAAAAAATTAAAAGAAAATAAAACATATAATTAATATTATTAACTCAGGAAAAAATTAACACTAAAATAAAAAAGCAGGATTTTTAATGTCATACTTGTTTCACATCTTGTCGAACAAGGTCGTGCCTGTCGAAGGGGTTCCGTAACATGCTCTGGAGAAGCCATAAGTACACCCAAAACAACAATATCCAGATCAAGAAATTGCATATGGAGTCAAAATCAATGGAAACATATTAAAGGAAAAACAGGGGAATGCAAAAAAAAAAAATACCGCAGCCTCGTTATGGCAATGGCGACAAGAGAAAACCTCGTTGCAACATGGAGCTCGAATCTTACATCGCCTCCGATAATGTTGGCACCTAAAAAAAACAAAAAAAAAACAACAAATCATAGATGGAAAAGAAGCCCAAAATGAACAAGGAAAGGAATATGAAGAAAAAGAAGAAAGAAGAGATACCCATATCCCATCTTCCCAAAATGAAGGCGTTCATTGGCTGAAGAGGGTTCCATCTCCATGAGTATTGGAAAAAAAAAAAACCCTTTTTTTGGGTTTTTTTTTTTTTGGGCTTTTCCAGAGAAATCCCTGAAACAAGAGTAGTTTCCTGATTTGGGAAGATGGGGTTAGTTTTGGTGGTTTGTCGTAACCCTCAAAGAGGAAGTACCGATGCCGAGAAATGAAGGTCCCTCGCGTTCAAGAAAAGCCACTCCTTTATATATATATTATTAAAAAGTAATGATATTAAATTGGGGGACAGAGAGAGAAAGAGAGAAAGAGGATAAGGTGGGTGGTGGAGTGTGGTGACTTTGAGAAATAGAGTCCAGGCGCCGCAATGTCAACGAATCATGTTTCAGACTGTAAATTTTCTTTTTTGGCAATTTAACAAACACGTGCAAGACACATAAATGATTTCATTCCACTGACCAACTTGACCTTGAATGTGAAATTGGTGGTAATACCAGTACATTTGGTGCCATTTGATTAAATGTAAACTTACTTTAAGAGGGAAAGGATTGAGTGAAAAATGTTCTTAATTTTTTACAAAAGATGATGTCAAGATTTGATGGTCACCTTTTCAACAATGTTCACTTCTCTAGCACATGGACCCACAACAATAATTCACTTGAAAACATGGCCTGCTGCTGAGAACAATGTCGCCAATGATAGATCAAAGAAGGAATCAAGACAGACATTTATTGCTTTGGATAGGGTTGTTTTTTCAAACTCAGTCTGGAGCACCTACCTTGATCAACAGAAATTTGTTAATGGCTTTGGACTCCCAGGGGCAACAATGAATCTGCCCGTGTTCTTGCCTACCACGCAACTTGCTTCCTAACCTTAGATATCAATCAAAACCCACACCTTTTTTCCACACAATGCCTAACACTTTCAATCAAAATCCATTTCTTACACGATATTCCATTGTTATGAACAGTTATGATGCCAAATGTGTAGCTTTAAATATGCCCAAGATATTAATTTTCAATGAATATATAAAATTCTTTATCCTAATGGATAATTTGGATGATGCCAGATCAGATCTGGAGGTGTTCTTGTGAAGAGTTCCTTTCTTGTACATTTTTCCAACTTGTACATGAACTGCTTTTGTGCTTCAAACTCCTTAAAATAAAAAGAAAAAAAGAAAAGCAAGTTCTGGAGTTCTGTGCATAGTATGCTGTGCCAGGTGAATTGGATCCTGAACGAATTGAGATTCATACAAAACTCAACTTGCACTTCTCTTAATATTCCTTTGTATGAAACTAAAAATAAATTGTCTTACATGGGTTGCATGGAAGAGAAAGTTTACCACAAGTTGCAGCAAATACAACTGATAAGAGCCAGTATGATTTTCAATCATTGTCTGTATGTGAGACTTTTACAGTTTCTGAATGCAGTAATTGAAATGGAATTCATCTTAAAGAGTTAAATTCATGTTGCTTATACGCCAGTCAAGCAAAATTTTATCAGTATTAGCCGTAGAATCAGTCTGTAGATGTTATGATGTTGCATTGGAAAGTATGTTTAAGAGAAACGCAAACATGTTTTCAAGCAAGTTTCATTCCCTTCAATACTCGTGTGAGTGTGAGCCAATGGAGATAAAGGGTCTGCAACTTGGTTTGGATGGACCCTTTTGCCTTTGGTCAAGAAAAGCAACCAAAGATTAGGTTCAGACTTAACGGTACTTGGGACTTGGGGTGAGTAACACACCAGATACTTTAGTACTTTTCGTCGTTTTCTTTTACCTGTACAAGATTAAGTAGCTTGAATTATGAGGATAAGATCATAACTCAGTTTGCTGATTCTCCTTGTGCCTTGAAATGAAAATTACTCTTCTGTATGAAATAGTTTCATGTGCATACATTATTACTCTCAATGGCAAAGGTCAAGGTTTGCAAAAGAACTTGTCAGGTTTATTATTCCAAGCTGTAAGCTGCCTGTCTTTAGCAAAAAGCAGTGGATGAAAACCAGATTACAGGGATCCCAACCAGTACTTATGAAGCATACTAGGTTGTTTTAATTAGTTCCAACCATGTCACACATTGTTTTATGATGATCTCAACCGTTTGAAATTTACATGTAAAGCAAGTAGTAAAATTGGAAAATCTTGAATATACCTATTGCATATGGCTTAAATTTAAGCTAATATGGATCCCCCATTGCCAGCATGAAACCTTTCTGGACTGCTGCTTTGCAAGTCTAAAAATACACTTTCTTCTATAAATGATTTGCCGAAGAGGCCAACCTCAGCCTCAGAAAATCAACAGAAAAAACGGTTTGTTATTAGGGAAAAACTGTAGGCACCAAATTACACCCATGCAAAAGCTATGTATCCAACCCAAACCAGAACATACAGAACCAACAAACAAGAGTTTTTCCCATTTGCAAGTCTCTCTCTTCCAGATTAAAAGGGGGCAGGGCAATCCTCCTCTCTGCACTACTCAGAATCTGCAGAAATGGGTTGTGGTGAATCCAAGCACGTAGCAACCGGAAACACCATCAGCCGGAAGAATTCAAGAGCTGAATCCAAGAGGGGCAAAACCTCGGAAGCCATTGCAGAAACAAGCAAACAGGGTAGCAACACGAGCTCAATATTGGTGCAAGAGGAAGGCCAGAAAGTCGATCAGGACTCTTTTAATTCCAGCGCTGTGGCTGATGAGGGGAAGGACATAACTGAGAGCACAGAATTGAAGAAAGAGGAGAATGTAGAGGCAGATAAGGAGAAGAAAAGTGGGGTTGTGGAAGAGAATGAGGAACCTATTCAGGGAATTGCATTGGAGGGAACGTCTGGAAGGTCGGAGTATTACTCTCCACGAGAAGAGGCTGGGAAAGAGAGCTTGTTCAATGAGAATGTGAACCTGGCTGAAGAGACAAAAGAAAAAGCTGTGGAGGAAAACGAATTGGCTCAAGGGACAAAAATAGAGGCCAAAGAAGGAATTGTGGAGGATAAAAAATTGGCTGAAGAGACCAAAGAAGAAACTGTGCAGGAAATAATACTTGCTGAAGAGACAAAAGAAGAAGCTAAAGAAGATATCGTGGAGGATAAAAACCTGGCTGAAGATGCAAAAGAACAAACTGTGGAGGGTGAAAAACTGGCTGAAGAGAAAACAGAAGAAACTGCAAATGGTCTGTGACACTAACCATGGATGGCAGTTTCTTGTTAATGATGCATGATTCTTATTCATTCACTAATTTGATTTCTTAATGTATGTTCAGGAGAACCCGAAGCTGTGAAGAAAGAGAACTTGGTAAAAGAAACAGAAACAGCAGAAACTACTGAAGCTGAAGCTCCAACCCCTGCTAAGAAAGAGGTATTAAATATCAAAACCATTTTGGGCCCTAATTAAATTATTACAAGCTGATTTGACTGCAGAAAGGAATTTGGAAGTACTCAAAAAGGTTTATCTTTGGTGCAGGAAGAAACAGCCGTTGCTTCACCAGCCGAGGATTTGAAGACAGAGTGAAACCTTTGAAGCTGTCTTATCTGCGTTTATCAGACCCTTTGTATACTTCAATTTCATGTATTAATACCATACTCCTCCTCGAAACCCTGCTCAGAGAAACATGTGAAAGTGTTAAGAATTTAACATGCAACTCAAAAAGTTTGTCTAAATATGTGTTTCTTTATGGAATATTGTGGCTTGCGTTGATATTCTGAGATTGGTCATTGATCTTCCATCCTGACTTTTTCTGGCAATGGGGACAATTATTTGGAACTAAAAATGCTTTAAGCTATGAAAACTATGATGATCTCCGAATCACAAAGTCGCATATTGGTCATATTGGCTCAGTTTATTGCCATAACTAATAAAGTCTGTGATTCCATTCCTACTAATTAAGATGGAAATGGAATGAATCTGTACTCATTTGATCAGTCTCCTTTTTGGGTCAAAATCTATAAATCAAGCTTTTACTTGTTTACTGACAATTAAGAATCTGATACTCAACCATAAGGGAGAGAGCTTCTTTCCTGTGATTGGTATTGCTCTAAAGATCATGGTGATTGAGAGGCGAATCGTTCAGCACAATATTGCATGGCACTGTTTCATTCCACTCCGGGGCGGGCTTGGCCTGACTGTTTTTACAGAGCCAGCATTAGAAAGAGACTTAACAGATTTGAAATTAACAAGCGTTAAGAGTTAATGACTATAATTAACAAATTCACAAAATATAAAAACCCAATTTATACAAATTATTGTATAAAAACTAAATTTATTCTTTTTGTAGAGTATATTAACTAATTGCATAATTTAACTTTATAATAATAATAGTATAATATTATAAAAAAAACCCTCTAATCTTAAAGTGCTAGCTTTCTTAAATAATTTTAAATCAGTACAAAATTAAAAAAAAAAAGAAAAATGAGAAGAGATTGTTTAATGTTGTGAAATATATAAGGAGAATTAAAAGTAAGATATTATGACTCAAGTTCATTACTAGACAAGAACAAAGCTAGCTAATCGTTTTAATCACCAATGCACGCGACACGCCTCTCACCTTCTAACTCTCAAAGGTGAGACTATTCTAACCGAAAAAATAGTGCTTGTTCTCAAAATTTCAAAAAAATATATCTTTATTAATTTTTAAACATTATGAATATAAATGTGGATGTTTATTATATTACATTTCATGCACGTCAGATCAAGTCATATAATCCAAGTAGAGCAATTACAAGAGTATAATTTAATTTCAACTCTTAAACTTGATGATGTATATCAAGATTAAATTAAAATTTTACTTAAATATTATCCATCTAAATTAAATTCTTTTATCTTGTAAATTCTATTTAGACAAGACTTAAATACATTATAAATATATCCTCACTATATATATAAATACGCACTCAAATACTCAAATAAACTAATAGACCAATTATAAGAGTATAATTTGATTTGAACTTTACAAGAGTATAATTTGATTTGAACTCTTAAACTTTATTATGTATATTTAAATTAGATTAGATTTAAGATTAAAATTTTATTTAAATATTTTTCATTTAAATTAAATTTTTTTAATATTATTTTTATTTTATAAATTCTATTTAAACACTCAAATAAGCCTTACCCAATCTTAAATCTTACTCACTTGTTAAACCTAAACCCTAGCCTAGTTCTTTCTCACTTGTCAAACGTAAACCTTAACCTAGTCCTTATGTCACGGGACAATTCTTCAGACCACTCACTGTGCGGTCTTGGATTCGACCCTTATTCCGGTACTGGAATCTAAGTCAGCCTTGCTGCTCAGCACCCACCCAGCAAGCACTCAGCACACCCATAGCACACTGCTTTTCGATCAGCCGGCACACGCACACATACACAGTAGGCCTCAAGCCAACAAAGAGGGAAGGGGAGAGAAGAGAGGAGAGTGTTGGAGAATTTTTGAGAGTGAAAAGCAATCTGAATATCTATTGAATGATCTGATTTACACAATTTACAATGGCTTATTTATAGCTAATTTCCCTCCAAAACAGTTCCCTCCAAAAAAATTCCCTTCAAAAATTCCCTTCAAACATTTTTAGGAGGGAAGCTAAAATTCCAGAAGCTCATGCCATTAAAAGGGCTAGTGTAGTGGACCGATGTCATCTTTAACCTCCTGGTGGTGGGTTTGGGCCACGCACAGGCTGTGTGCCTGAACGTTGGTGGCCTGGTGCGCATGGGTCGCGCAGGCAATCTGTTTGGGCGTCTTGAGGGCTTGCGTGCCAAGCACCCCTGTTGTGTGAGTCGGTGCGCCCCGGGCCTGCGTATTGCGCACTCCTGCTATGCGGGCCGACACACCCCGGGCTTGAGTGTCGCGCCCCCATATTGTGTGGGCCTGGGTGCCGTGCGGGTAGGCGCTCCCCTAGCCTGCGTACCGCGTGCTTATGCTGTGCAGGCGTACCACGTACCCCTGCTATGCGGGTCGATGCCCCGGGCCTGCGTGCCACCCACCCTTGCTGTGCGGGCTGGCACGCCTGGGCCACCCGTGCGTAGTCTGCTTGGCTCTGTGCGGGCTGGCTCGCCCAAGGGTCTGTGCTGCGTGCCCCTGCTAGGCACCCTGTATCTGCCTTCTGCTATCTAGTGAGTGTTCTCTCCTAGCAAATACTCTCTTATATACTGACACTCTGAAACACTTTCTGGCCACCTCCAATGTGCTAAACTACTGTCCATGACACTTACCTAATGTTTAATTTTCTCTGCAAAACTGTTCTCTACAAAACTTCACTTGTCAAACCTAAACCTTACCCGATGTTTAATTTTCTCTACAAAACTGTTTCCCATCGAAGGATTCAAAGTATAACAACTCTTCAGAAATACCCGCCATTATGCATCTCAGTCACTTCAAATCTTCAAAACCACCCACCATTGCTATTACCTGTCAGATACATCTCAGCCACTTCATATTAATATACTTTCTCATACCTCATCGAAACATTTGGGTTCTCCAAAGAATCAGCTATAACCATCTCTAAACATGTTAATTTTGAAACCCCAGGAAAACCTAATTCTGTCATCGCTTTCTTCAAGAATCAAGGTTTCTCGAAAACCCAGATAACTAGAATGATCAAGACTTGTCCATCATTACCTGTGTGTAATGCTGAGAAAACCCTTTTGCCTAAGATTGAATTTTTTCGCCCTAAAGGCGTTCCATGCTCTGATATAGTAAGAATCTTGGCTGCTTTCTCCACTATTTTTTTCTTAAAAATTTAGAGAATCAAAATATTCCAATTCTAAAAAACGAATTGGCTCAAGAGACAAAAGAAGAAGCTAAAGAAGATATCGTGGAGGATAAAAAATTTGCTGAAGAGACTCAAGAAGAAACCGTGCAGGAAATCATACTTCCTGAAGAAACAAAAGAAGAAGCTAAAGAAGGTATCTTGGAGGATAAAAGCCTGGCTGAAGATGCAAAAGAACAAACTGTTGAGGGTGAAAAACTCGATGAAGAGAAAACAGAAGAATCTGCAAATGGTCTGTGACACACACTAAGGATGGCTTTTTCTTGTTAATGATGCATGATTCTTATTCAATCGTTAATTTGACATCTTAATGTGTGTTCGGGAGAACCTGAAGCTGTGATGGAAGAGAACTTGGTAAAAGAAACAGAAACAGCAGAAACTACTGAAGCTGAAACTTCAACCCCAGTTGAGAAAGAGGTATTAAATATCAAAACCAGTTTGGCTCCTAATCAAATTATTACAAGTTGATTTTACAGCAGAAAGGAATTGGGAGTACTCAGAAGGTTTATCTTTGGCGCAGGAAGAAACAGCAATTGCTGCACCAGTCGAGGATTTGAAGATAGAGTGAAACCTTTGAAGCAATGATTGATTCGTTTACGGTTTCTTAATATATTTTGCAATGCAATCGATCTTCATCAACATGTATCGTCGTCTGCTACTGGGCGTTTTATCAGACAGAAACAGTGTTATATATGAACACACATTTGCCCAAGGTAATAAACTTCTGAAGAATTCGGAAATAGGGGTGTCCCATGCATGGGAAGAATTATATCTTTTGAGAATATTGTATTCATATCAATGGAACTGATTACTTACTAATACTATGCTTTATTTTTCATTCCAATGCCAGGAAATTGTTACACCAAGCTCTGTTCCACAAAGCCTACTGCTGAAGAATGTGGTTTTTGTTGTTGTTGTCATTAAATGATCGGAACTCGTTGTTGTGTTGCAATTTACCTTTTTCTGTTTAGATATTACTATGTTTTGGGTGTATTTCAATGTTGTTATCGGGAAATGGAATCAAACTGTTTTCATTTGATCAATCTCGTTTTGGGGTCAAAAGGAGATAAGCCACGGTTTTACTTGTTTACTGACAACACAATGAATCGGATATTCAACCATAAGGGAAACAGCTTTCTTGCTTGTGATTGGTAATGTTCTATACATCACATATAGTCATTGGGAGGAATATTGCATGGCTTTGATCCCACGTATATCGAATCCATGCAAGATATCCCCTCCATGCAAAGCTACAAAGAGACTTTTAACAGATTTGAAATGCATGACTTCAGACTTAGCCTCTGTTCGCAGATGCACGCATCATTGTTTCTGCCATGTCTGACCCCAGAAATCTAGATTCAAGGTGAGCTGATCCCAAGAGCCGGCCCTTCGGCCTAATGGTTTTTGTGTAACTATACGTTATGTAGGGCTGACCATTGAAAGACTTCAGTTTGATCCAAGTCCCATCCCCTCGAGTTCAACTTGACCAGAAACCAGTTTGAACAAGAGGTTTCTTTTTTTTTTTTCTAACTCGTTTAGTGCAGTATCTGGGGTTTGACGATGGAGGACCAAAAACCAGGCTTTTGTTTAGATTGAACCAGAGTTAGTATTAAAGAATCATGCCGTGAGAAAGAAGAAATGATGTTAAATTGGAATTTAGGATTCAATATTCATGAAGGTAAAAAATGTACAGGTTTTGATAGTTATTTACATGAATTCCTTTCTAACCCCAAACCCACATTAATAACTTTCGTTTTTCAATGGCTTTTTACAAGGCTTCAATGGAAGAATGAAAATATTGCTATCTGAAGTGGAAATCGATGAACTGTGCTACCAGCCCCATCTTCCAGGGGATATCACGAACTGGTAAATCATGTACTGGATGTAACTCCCCCTTCATTTGACTCTGTGTTCATTTTCAGATCAACCATGGCTGGATCTCTGGACAAAACAATATTTCCTTTGTGATCCGTTTCACCATACTCTGCAACATGGGGGTCCATCACGATTCTGCAGGATCTCCATTGTTGGCACATTAAATCGACACCATAATAATTTAAGTGGTCTGCAATGCTGTTCCCTGTCACTGACCTGCAATAGAATGCGAAAGTAGAAAAGTTCATGACAGATTTCCAAAGTAATGGTTCTAAAGTCGTCATACCCACTTCTTGGTTAGCAAAAAGACTAATCTATTGATGCCACGTTTTCCCTTTTTCACCAAGAAGATGAGGGAGAACAACACATACATAAAAGATGCCCTCATCTTTCGTTTTCATAAATTTTAAAACAACCAAACTACTAGATCAAATAATTTAATGTTTCATCAAATTAATCAAATATTAAAGTTATTCAAGTAATGGATGAGGTTCCAAGTACTGATAAATTTCCATCACGATCAAAATCGACACATAGAAATAGGCTTACCTACTACAGGTTGGATCTTCACCAGAACCATCACAGACCTTCTCAACTCTATAAACCAGACTTCCCAGTCCAAGGTTATACAGCCACACCTACAAAAAATATATATACATTAACGAGCCTATCCATGCCATTCTTTGTTTAATCTGGCTGCAGTCTTACATGCATCCAACAGCAGTCCTCTATTAGCCACACCTCTGATACAGAAACGTTAGGCACTTTTAAGTGTCGGACAATGGAGCTTAAGCATGTCCTTACATTTACATATGTAAAATTGTTTACAGACTTTAAAGCAAAGACCTTTCTTATATTTACATTCAAATAATGCCATAACCATTAGCACCATGACACCTCAAAGGCAAACTAGGACCTTCAATGAAGGAGATTGGCAAAGATTAGATTAATATGCAATTTAAATAATGAAGAATGAGGAACAAGACAACCCTGTTTGGTCATGGGAATGGAGAAACAGAGAATAAGTCTATTTCAAGAACCATTATGAACATGCAACAACATTTTGCAGATACTGGCATTCACTTTTAGTGTTACTCAACAGTCAAGACAATATACCATGCTTCCTCAACATTACAAATGATTTTCCACAAAAAGTTACATTCCATTAAATATCACAATGTTCAAGTACTGATGACAATCCAATGAGCAACTCTCTGGCCTAATTTAAGTTATTTGCTTAAAGCCACTACTAAAGTCATAGAGTTTATTTTACCAAACACAGATACTAACCTCTCTAGGAAAGTGATGGTATGTCTTTTGCGGGAAATAGGAATAGTATGGTGGCAGATGAGGCACAATATCATGGTCATTTGTAACTCTAACTGTGTTTGGAACAAGTTTGCTGTAATAAGAAGTAAAGGCAGTATTCCCAATACGAGGTTGTCCAAATGTCATAACTTGAACATTCTTGGCTTCATGATTAACCTGGGAATAAAAAATTAACTTTCTCATTACAACTCTGACAGACCAACCAAGCAAGCTTCCAGAATTTAACCAAGGAAAATCAATTCAAACTCATCCGATAATCAAGAAGGTTTCACATTTACCACATAATGAAAAGAACAGCAATAATAAAATATTTCCAGGTGTATGAAGAAAGGCTCAAGATTACCGTTAGATCAAGTGCACAAAAGGAAGCCATAGCGCCTCCCATTGAATGCCCTGTCACCATGATTTCAAGGTCTCCATAAAATTCTTTTGCTTTTTTAACAGCATGCAGAATTCCAGGGCGTATGGTTGTGTTGTGGTAAGCAGCATAAAATCCATGGTGCACCTGAAATGGTGAAAAAAGACTAAAGATTAAAATCAATCACTCTAGTATAAATTCACAAATTGGAAGAAATTTGTTATGCATACCATAGCATCAGGCATGCCAGGGTAATTTAAATCAAGCTGTTTCCAGAATAAATCTTCAACCCAATTCTGTATGCTGCAAACAATAAAATCATACAAACAGAAGCAATTAAATTTATAATAATTAAAAAAATTAATTTCTGCACTCCTCAGATCTTGCTTATCATTTGTTGTTTTCATGCCATGAACAGCCCGGTTGGATAATGTGACCAACCAGCATAACTTGTGAGAAATCCAGCTTTTTAAAACATTTCTGAACAGAAATTATAAAAACAATTAAGCATTAAAAGATTAGTACCTGTGCTCCTGAGTTCCTCTAAAGGCAATAACAATGGCATTAAGATCCTTTGCCACTCCAACAAACGCCTATTAATTGATGTTCATTTTCATGTCAGTTACAAACAAATGTATTCAAAAGTAACACCTATACAGGTTAAGATTCCAGTAAATATCGAAAAACACTACGAAAAAATGCACCTGTAAACAGTTCTGAATATCAACCACAAGCTCAATAACTTCAAACCCCTGTTTCCATTCAAAGGAGCATTAGGACAACCAATTCAAGTGAAACCTACCCGAACATTGCAGATTAAAGAAAAACTACTAGACAATCACTACCTTAGTCAAACCATCACATCTTTCACATGTCCAAGTAAAAAGTTCCATCAAATCCGACATGTACACCTACAGGGACAAAAATTGCCTGAGTGACCATATCAGCAACAAGGAAATACGAAGCAATGTAAACGAACCAAGCAATAAGTCTCATATACCTTCTTAGGCAACAACATTGAACTCATTGACTTGACTATTCTAAATCAAACAAGCAGGGATCATTTGCATGAATTCCAAGCCTTCTATATTATTTCATTGGCTTCATATGACTTCAACTATAGTAAATCATTACATCACCGCAGCACGAAACTAAATTTCCTTGATAATTAGTTAAACTTTTAAACTCAAATTCATTAAAAATAGTAATTAACAACTTTACCGCAGAAGCATATTCTACTAAAGTAGTGGCAAGAGTATGATTGTAGATGGCGAAGTTATCCTTGTGCTTGGCCTGTAATTCTACAGTAAATGGGGGAAAAAATTCCTTGTTAAACTAAAATTTTAAAATCTCAAAAGCCACAAAAATCAAACATAATCTTTAAAAAAACATAAAATAAAAGCTAGAAGTAGAAGTTCTTGAGCTGA